>NC_058132.1:588756381-588877681 GCF_016433145.1 Gracilinanus agilis | reverse complement strand
AGTAAAATCAAGTTTATTAATGTTAGACAAATAATAAATACAGTCCTAAATCTATCCATCTACATCTCCTCCTTCCAATCTATGAGATCCTCACAGATCTGTCTTCTGGTCTTCTCTATCCCTTCTTATATCTCCCTGCTCTTATCTAAACCCTAAAAAATCTATCTGACTTTAAACTACTCTAATTACTATGGATTAACAAAAAAGAGGAAGAAGAAAGGACTCACAGGTGAGTTTGAGCCCTTACTCAAAGCCTGGAGTTAGCTGCACTATATAACCCAAAGTCCCAGATGACAATCTTTGGATTACCTTGACCCAAGAGGATTTCTGGCAGATGGTCTCTTTACCTGAGGGAAAACAGTTTTCTCCAAAGCAGATTTTCAACCAAGGAGTAGTAATCTCTCCACAAAATTATTACTACCTAGGCAAAATCTATCAGAGTAAAACCTCCTTCCTCCAGCTCAGTGGAAATAGGAGTCCAAGGAAGTCTGTTAATTCCAGTAAACTCCCACAATCCTTGTCTCCTTGTCAGAATCCTCTCCTAGGGCTTGTATCCAAATTCTCTTCTTTTCCTCATAAAGCTAATCCCTGAAATTTACTCTATCCCTAACTACTTCCTGCATTACTCTGTTTATATCCAAGAATAAAATAGCTACCACTGAGGATCATTTATTTACTAGGGATTAGAGGAAGAATAGTCATGTTAATAACATATAATAAGAAAATTTAGTTTTTACATAAAAAACACTAGAAATATTTAGCAATGTTTGGGAATGATGAATAAAATAAACTACCTTGAGATCATTAACCATGTTATACTCTACTAGTGATCAGAGTTTCAAAGCTATATTGATGAAAGGTAACTGGATTCATTTTTTTTGGTCATAAAACCAGTGGATTAGAATAGTAAACTTGATAAGCATCCCTTGAAACACAAATATTTTCAGAATGTTTATAAAAATACCAAAGGGAAAATGACTCATGTTCAAAACTTGTATTTTGCACTCACACATATTTCACAGACTCTGAGATAAGCTAATTTTTAAATTTGTTCTCAGGTGATCACAATAAAATTCGAGTTGTCATCATCTCATATCCCTTTACAAACAGAAGTGAATAATAAAACAGCGACCTTGTTTATGTGCCATCTGTCTATTTTAGCTAAACTTCATCACCACCATGTCTCAGTTTCTTCTGTTTTCCTTCACTGCAAAAGAACAATGTTTGAGGGCAACAAGAAAAACTGAAAGGCATGCATGATAATTAAAGAAAAATATTTTTAGCTAACATCAAAAATCTCCACAGAATTTGATTCCTTGGAAAATATTTAAAGTTATTGTGCATATATCAGCCTCATTTTAAAATAATCAAATTCTATCTTAAATCCAATCTGGTTTCATATTAAACTTGAGCTGAGATTCTTTCTCTCCTAAACCCATGGCACTGTATATATTTCCATAGCCAGCAATTTATAACAGTTTAGTGTTTTTGAGTAATGGACAAGATTAGGAACTCGGTAGAGCACTGACATCTTAAACAGGGTAGAAACTGAGTAAAATTTCATTTTCAAAGTATATCAGAATTATAAATGTCAAAAATGGAATATATTTCCCATTTAATGCATTTCAGAGATGCTTTCTTTTTAATTTAGTAAACACTAAACACCCACTCTATGCACAACTGAATGATTTTTAATTGGTAGAGAAAACCAATCCTTTATCCCTAAGATTTCTCAGCATAAGCCTTTCCCATTTCCATGGAGTTTTTAGATATAAAATACTCAAGGGTGCACCTATTTAAAAGGACTCTACAATGAATTTTTCATACTAAATATCATTGGAAATACAACAGCAATGAGAGCAAGCATTAATTCATTGCTCATTCTGTTTCAAGTGCTGTGTGCTAAAGTCTGGGGATAAAAGAAAAAAATAAATAGTCCCTGCCCTCATATGGCTTACCTTCTACTGATGCATGTATGGCATCTTGCTAATGGAGAGAGAGAGAGAGAGAGAGAGAGAGAGAGAGAGAGAGAGAGAGAGAGAGAGAGAGAGAGAGAGAGAGAGACAGAGAGAGACAGAGACACAGACAGAGAGAGAGACAGACAGACAGACAGACAGAGAGACAGAGACAGAGAGAGAAGGAAAATAAGAATCATACTTTTTACTCTCTTCTTGAGTCTACAGTCTGACTTCTAATCTCATGATTCAACTGTTTTCTCCACTGTTTTCTCTCTAAAGATTTCTTAATTTCCCAATCTAATGGCCTTTTTTTCAGTCCTCATCCTTCTAGACCTTTCTGTAGTATTTTCTCTTCTTGATACTCTCTTCTCTCTGGCTTTTCAGGACTTTATTTTATCCTTTTTCTCTTCCTACACATCTGATTGTGATCTTCATTTAGGTTGTATCTGCTAATAGTGATGTCCCACAGCACTCTTCTCTTTCTGAGTCCTCTTCTCTTTTTTTTTTTCTCTCTGTATTATTCCACTTGGTTATCTCATCAGTTCCCATAGCTTCAGTTATTATCTCTATCTTGATAATTCTCAAATCTACTTATCTAGTCCTAACCTTTTTGGAGACCTCCAGTCTCATGTCTTCATCTGCCTTTTGAACATCTTGAACTATATGTCTAATAAACATCTCAAATTCCACAGGTCCAAAACTGAATTCATCAGATTTTCCTCCAAATCATTCCTCCTTCTTAACATTCCTATTACTGTTGAGAGTACCACCATTCTCCCAGTCCCCTATGATCACAAATCTAGGTGTTGTTCTTGATTTCTCAACTTTCTGACCCCCGCTCTCTCAGATCCAGTCTGCTAAGTCTTATCAGTTTTACTTTGATAGCATCTCTTACATATGTCTTGTCTCTTTTCTGACACTGCCATCACTCTGCTGTAGATTCTCATGCCTAGTATATTGTAATTGCCTTCTGGTTGGTCTCCCTTACCTAAGTTTCTCTTTATTCTAGACCAATGATGGGCAAACTACGGCTTGTGGGCCAGATGCGGCCCCCTGAAATGTTCTATCCAGTCGTGTGACATTATTCCTAATCTGAGGAATACAATGACTAGGATACAATACAACGAAACTTCGAAAGAGTTGCCTTAGAAACAGACTGACAGATGAGCATTTCCTTTTCTTTGGCCCCCGCTTTAAAAAGTTTGCCCATCACTGTTCTATACCATGCTCTACTCTCTTGTCAAATTGCTTGTCCTAAAGCTTAGGTCTAACTGTGTCTCATACACCCTGCTCAGTGGCTCCCTGTCAGCTACAGTATCAAATATAAAACCTTCTTTTTGTCATTCAAAGCCTTCAATAGAGGGCAATCCCTACTGTAGTCTTTTTACTCCTCATTCTCTCCCACATAATCAGTCTTCTGGTAACACTGGCCTTTTGGTTGTTCCTTGAACAAAACACTCCCCCAAAATGGCCATTTTCACTGGCCATGCCTACACCCACCTAATGATTACATTCTCTTAACTTGTTTATGAGTAGAAACTATTTCTTGGGTATTTTCTACAATATTTGTATATAAGTGGATACCTCAAATTAAAATAGTTATTATTTACTCATTAAAGCTAGTCCTTGGGTTTACTTAAGCAAATCTTTGCTCACTTAAATATATATTCGAAGACAAAAAAATTACATATAGTGTAAAGTACTGCAGATATCTCTAATTTGGAATGGCCTTTCTCTGAGACTCTGTGCTATGCAAAAAGGTTTTGATCATATTGAGCTCATCGTAATTTTTCAGTGTTTGAGATTATTGAATTTTAAAGAATGTTCTGTTTAAATGTATGTTTCTGTTTTTCCCAGGTTTTTACCAAGCCTTGCAAGATCAGCATTAGAGAAGAATCTACTGGATGCTAGAATTGAAGCAACCACTGATAATCATCTAGAAACAGAACCAAAGGATTATAGATGTAAGTTTTATTTACACTTTGTCTTTATCATTTGAGTATAGATTTTTTCAGATCTGGGATACTAGTGATCTTCTCCCACTTCCTCTCCTATCCAAATAATACTGGATTGAAAAGCATTTAATGTGTGTCAAATACTGTGTTAGATACTAGGAATGCAATTAGAAAAATTCCATGACAATCTCAGCTCTCAAGGAGCTTGCACTTAAATTTGAGGACCCAGTACATAAAAAAGAAAGTTAAAAAAAGTCCCATTAGAGACAGCTGCCAAGACCCAGAAGTCCTTAGAACACATCACTAGGACACATGACAGTACCAGGACTCTGCCAGTCATAAAAGCCAGGTAGTTGGTAAGGGCTGGTAGTCCTTCATCATTAGTGAAGGAATAAAGTTGGAGACTTCTTTCTTATCTAAGTCTTGTGATCAGTCAAGCCACTGGGATGAATTCCACATGACCTAGGGCAGAGAGTAAGAGAAAAAAGGCAAAGGAAAAAGGTCTTCCTGCTACTGAGATATCCCAAATGGGTTCTGGGATGACCTAGGATAGAGAGAGAGGCAAGAAGGCAACACCTTTTCTTATGTCTGTTATACATGAGGACCTATACTAGTTCCTTAGTCCTCTCCACTTCAAGTCTAATCCACTTACTTTTCAAGGTTTTTGGTAACATAGTTCCCACTCAACATGTCCAAACTTATAGAAACTTTTAGTCTTCAACAAAACACTCTGCTATAGTAGAGCTAATTTCTTAATTATCCCCTCAACCTGTGGTTTCTAATTCAATCTCTCTCTCTCTTCCTAGTTGAAATGTATCCCTTCTCTGCAGCTCTTTATATCTTTCCCATACTTTATGGATACAATTTTGTCCAGAAAGTCGCAAACTCTAGCAATCTCTCTGGATCTTTCCTTTCATTGAATTCTTCTTGTACTTTATAAAGTTTATCATCACCTTTAGCAGTTCACTGTAGGATATTCTATTATATTTTGTTTTTACAGTTGTGTCCAACTCTTTGTGCCTCCATTAAGGTTTTCTTGGCAAAGTTATTGAAATGCTTTACCATTTCCTTGTCTGCCTCATTTTACAGATGAAGAAGCTGAGGCAAAAATGGTTAAATGACTTGCCAAGGGGCACACAGCTAGTGAGTGTCTGAGGCCAGCTTTGAACTCAGAAAAATGAGTCTTCCTTACTCCAGGCCCAGCATTCTAACCACTGCATCACCCACATTATTACCTATACCTTTTTATATATTAGTGTTTTTTTTCTTTATGTATATTAAAATTTCTTGATACAACTATGCCATAATCTTTTGCCACATTTTAAAATCTGTAGAATTCTCAATCAATACCTTATATTTTGTATGCTTGTACAAGTATCATTTCCTGTACTGCAACATAGCATTAGAATTTAAATAATGAACTTTTGCTGCTTTGCTTATAGTTGAAAGTGCATCCATATCTGTACAAGTGCAGCTAATCCCTGCCCTAAGAATACTTCATTTACTACCATTTGTACATATGAATATTTGTGGCCTCCCTTGCTCTTTGCCATTGCATTCCTATTGTGACACTGAAGCTACTCAGATGGCAGTTCCTGCCTTGAAGCACAGAGGAATTTGGGGTGAAACCCAGTAATAATACTATAGTTCAGCTACATCTTGAGTTACATGGGCTTTTGATTGATAGCATTATTTGTACAACATATTCCTAGGTTCCAAACAACTGAGTTAAAAATGAACTTTTGAAATAGTCTATTATTTGAGGGCTGCCTTTCTGTTTTATTTTAACTAAATTTAATGAATACTAACCAGTATAAACATAGTGGCTAAGTTATTTCCAGTATATACCTCCATATATTTATCACCTTGAGTTTAACAATCCCTTTAGTGCAAACACCTGCCTGCCCTATGAAACTTCTCTGCAATGTCCCTGATAGGCAATTATTGAACGTTTGTTTGAGTATTTATAGTGATGATAAACTAACCACCTCACAAGAGAAGCCCTTTCCATTTTGTTAGATGTAAGGACTAGAAATTTTGACTCCCTATAATTTCTACCCATTGGTTATTTCTTCTGGAAGCAAGCAGGAAAAACCAGATAGAAAAGAACTGGATTCCTCAAGTAAGGTCTTAAAAGTTTTCCAGTACAGAGATGTCAAACTAATGGCTGCTTAAACCAGATTAAAATGTAATTGGAAAGTTCTTAACAAAATAAATAGAAATTGTTATAGAGAAATAAGTAAATCTTTGAATCTTTAGTTAAAAGGAGGGATAAAGGTGAGGTAGATATTAGGAGGAGGAATGAAAGGGATGGCTGAATGTAGGGAAGGAATGAATGAGGTGGTATATTGGATGGTGAGGGAAATAGGTGGGGTATTCAGGAGAGGCAACTTTAACCAGGCTAGACACTGAAGGCTAGAGACAGAGGATACAGAGGGAGATAGGCTGAACCCTTCAAGGTGAGGAAGGGTGTCTCTACAGATACAAAGGAGTTGGGCCAGTGGTCAGAAATGTTTTAAATCTGCCTTGAGGGCTTTTCTTGTTAATTTCCAGAGTCCCTTGTGGGAAGAGTCAAAGGTGCTCCTCCCTGCCAGTGAAACTAATGGCAGGAAGTCTTGGGTAAGGACTTCCTGCCAAGATGGATGCCCGCAGTTCCCTCAAGAAATAAAGAGAAAATAATTTCTTCCCTCTTCAACCCTTGCTTAAATTTTCGACACAATGATTCACCAGAGGGTTTGAGTAGGTAACAAAGGGGTTTATTAATTTTAGGGTTGATCAGAAAGGAGAGAGGGGTTTAGGGTTTTGTAATAGCCACTAAGGAGAAACTGAAGTTGGGGGAAGGGTCAGGAGAGGGTTAGACTGAGAGAGAGCCTGCTCTCCCAGTCAGAAGATTTGGCTGCCTTAAAGTAAAGTATATACTAGATCAATAAAATAAGGGATAGGTTGATTCAAAGATCCTACTTGCCTACAGAAAACTAAACCCACAAAGTCTAATCACCAAAACCAAAACCACCCTTCCTCCCAGAGTCCAAAGGGAAAATCAGGTAAGATAATAGGGGTATAATGTGGAGAAGGTCAGGGAAAGGTCCAGAGAAATCAGCTAGGTTCAAAGAGCCAGAGACAAAAAGCACAGGCCAAAGCAAAGCCAAAAGCAGAGCCTCAGTTGGACCTTCTGCTCTCTTCAAACCTCAGCTTCCAACTGACTTTCTTTGAAGATTCCAAGGCTTAACTGCCAGGGGTGTTTACAGTTTGACTCTTGCCAGAGGAAAAGCCTCTGTTGCATCCTTGCATTACAAAATACAACTTAGATAATGTTAATTTGTAAGTCTCTAAACCAATATGCCACCATAGGGAACTATTTCTCTTTGATATTATTGATGTAGCACAATCTACTCATTCTATAGATAAGGAACTAGTTGGTGGAACAATTATAACTTGAAGTCTAGCCTTCTGACTCCCAGGCTAGTATTCTTTTTCTTATATCACGATGCTTCTCCTAAATCTTACACTCCTTCCACAGGACAGCTATTTAAATAGTTGATGTTATATAATTTCTCAGTATTTCATAATAGATAGACAGCTGTGCTCAAATTCAAGAAAACCACAATTCAAGTTCTTCCTCAGTCATATACTGCCACTTGACCCTGGGCCATTCATCAAGCCTCTGTACACCAATCAACACTCTACCATAAAGTTTAGAGCTATTGCTGATCTTCATTAGGACAGGAAGTATTTCACCTAACCTCCCCACTTTGATGAAGTCACAGTCTAAAAACTAAACAAACCCAAAAACTTCTCAAGGTTTAATATCTCCAGTTTCTTGGACAATTCCTCATGTGATATGGTTTTGAATTTCCTCATCATCTTCATTACTCTCATTTGAACTTGATTTAGTTTATCAGTTTCCCTGCCAAATGTGATTCAGAAAACTGAGCAGAGCGCTCCAGCTGTAGCTGGACCAGGCTGCATTCTATTAATAGAGCCTACAATCACATCAGCTCTTTTTGGCAGCCTCCTTACACTTTTGGCTAATATTAAGTCTCTAGTCGACTTAAAACTCTGCATCTTTTTTCTACAAATGACTCTGAAGTCAAATCTCCCCAGGCTGTGTCTGTGCAGATTTGGGTTTTTTTTAGCCTGTGTATATAACTTTATACATAATGTGGTATTGGGGAAGGAATAGGGTGATCAGGAATCAGAAGACTGAGGTTGAAGATATTGTATATCATTTGCAAGACACATAAACTTCTCCAAAGTTTCCTTTGGTCCTATGTAAAATTATACCAGTGCTTGTTTGCATCATCCACCTCACAAGATGCCACTTTTTAAACCTCTCACTGCTATATAAATATGAGCTATTATTATGAATGCTATTAATTTCATTTCGTTAGATTTGACCCTCCTTCTAACCCGCTGACATCTTTTTTATACTTTCCCCAGTTCAGAGCAAGGACTGTAGTGTCAAGACATGGGTGATATGTAGAGGCCATTGGAGAGCCCTAAGTTCAAACCTACCTTTTCCACTCATTAATTGTTTAACCTTTCTGCACCCTAGTTTCCCAAGTCCAAAATGAAAATGATAAATCTGTTGTCTCTGTTTCAGGCCCTTAAGATAGTCAAATGATATCTTGTAGGGAAAGCTCATGGAAACCATCAAGTGTTATAAAAGATGGTTGTCTAATCATTACATCTTCATCTTCTTTCCCTACTTCTACAAGGACTGCATATTTGAGCCCATTCTTAGGTGTTCTCTTACCATCCCCTTCAGTAGCTTAGGTTTCAAATCCCACTCAGCCGTTTTTGTTCTGCTCTTTTCAGTCTGATGATCATTTTCTTTGTTAGGGGAAATAGAACAAAATAAGAGTTAAACAGTTCTACCTTCTCTGTTACTTGTATCTCAAGCAACATCCTTGTCTTTCTTTGCTCTTCTTATCTAGGGTCGAATTTTGGAAAGATGTTGATAATTTGTTTTTCATATTTTTCTCAAGGCTTAATTCATTCTAGGCTTCAGCTTCATCTGTATTCCTCTTTAATTACTTGTTCCTTCTCCATTGACTTTAACCCATTCTACTAAAATCTGGGGTCATCAGAGAATCTTGTGTAAACACATGTCACCATGTTTCCTCCCTTTCTTTTCTCATTGGGATCATTAGAATCATGTTGCCAGAATTTCAGTTTTTGGAAGTCTCCAGTCCTTTTTGAGTTGTTTTTCATTTTATAGCCATAACCCATGAGATATGATTTTTAAAAAATTCTTGCTCTTATTTCATTCAGTTTCTCCCGTGATGCTGAAATATTCCACCCCACCCCCCACCCCCATACTTATCCAGTGGCCTAATTTGTCTTGCTTTTTGGCTTAGACGTCTTAGGAGACATTTTTCTCTTCTGATGAAGTTCATTTTGTCTTGTGATCATAGAACAAAAATCATATTTAAAAATTAATTGTGATTGTGTTTGCTACCAGTATAATGTTATATTGTCTGCTTTATGCACAACAGATTATCATTATGGGTTTGCATCTGGACCCTTTGTGGAGACTTTGGAAATTCTGAGTTAATTAAGTAGCATCTTTACTTTGAAAAGCAAAATTCTTTCCTGTTCATCCCTCAAAGAAGCTACTTTTCCTCACACAAACTATATATATGATGATACATTTAAGGTCTTCAAAAGCTGGCATCATGAGTTTTACTTCATTGTTTACCCTACAATATTACATTTCCTGTAAATGAATAATGCTTTCTATAAATGCTTGCCAAATGCATGAATGAATGGAGTGAATAAATGAAAGTATCCCAGTGTTCAAATGAAATTAAAAGATGCTAAGAAATTAATGATACAGATGATTCAGTATCACTTGAGGGACATGATAAACATGATAATAATGGCTCACATTTAAATAGAATACTATATTTTTATTATCCTATTTGATTCTTACCTCACCTTGTCAAGTAAGTACTGTACTTTTTTAGTCCCATTTTACAGATGATATAACTGAGGCTGAAAAATTTTAAGTGACTTTGCCAGGCTTCCCCACCTAGTTAATGTTGGACATGGCATTCAAGCTCCAGTCCCTCTTGATTCCCAAGCTTCTATTCTTTCCACTTTCTATACTGCCATACTGTCTCAATGAAATAATGTTATAGCATCCCTAGTCAGTTACTAGGAAGAAAGAAAAAATGGAACTCCACTTATTATTGCTCTGTGTGTGTGTGTGTGTGTGTGTGTGTGTGTGTGTGTGTGTGTGTATAAAAGGCCTCATCATTAAGAATTCTCTTGGAGGGACAGAATTAAAAGCTGATGAACATGGGGCCCACACTGTTATTCCTTTCCCCTTGTGTTCTTCTTTCAGTGTCAGGTCAGGCAGAATATATAGCCTTACTTATTCTGCTTTTCCCTCTGCTACCTTAGGTATTTGTTTCTTTTTATGTTTCCAACTCTCCTTAGGACAAATGACTAGAGTTGTAAAAAGAGTGCATATCAATTTAGAAATAAGAACTTTTACATTTTTTCTAATGAAGAGTGTTATGGAAAGGATGGCAGCATGGAATTCTGGGTGAGGCTGACCCTGTATTTTTCAGGGATTCCAAATGAACCTAAATTTGTTCATTTAGTGTTAAATATACTTCACATAAGTTTCTATTCAAGTTAAACCTATGCCACAAGCAAATGTCAAATTTATTCTTGTGCATTAGTGTTCTTTCTTGTCATACTTTTATAATGGGCCCATTTCAGAGATCTGTTGGCAATAAAGAAACAGGAGGTTTCTTAGCTTAACAAATACAATTCACTTTTTCCTGAAGACTTGAAAAATAAATATTTGGTGGGTTCTTAAATAAAGTATAGATAGGGTTATTAATTGATTATTAATTAGCTTGGTAACTGATAACTGAATCCTCCAGGTTCTTAGATACTCTTGGGCCAATAACTTGATCTGAGAAAGGATTTTCAAAGGAGAGGCTGTTAGATGACAACAACAAGGTTTATTTAATTAACAGGGATAGGTAGAGAAGGGATTGGGATTAACTAATTTAGAAACAGGTCTGGATTCCCTCCCACCAAGGTCCAACAGAATCTCTAAACTGATTTCACTAAAATCACCCAGCTGCCTAACTCAAATCCTATCCAGAATTTCCCTATAATGATATTTAGAATAAAGGAAAGCTGGAAGGTGAAACAGGCCCAACTGAGCAGATTAGGGATCTCACATCTGTTGCCCTCAAAAGGGTAACCCAGGAATCCTGCAGGTAACAGCAAGTATATCCATATTGGAAAGGGAGTAAGGCTCTTGACACAACTGTCCACCAGTGTGTTTGACCTAAAACTCAACTCTTTCCAGCCAGTGAACTCTTTGATGGGTGGTGATTCACAAAGACAGGATATTGAAAGACCAGATAACACCATCCAGGTGAAAGTCCAGGGAATAACTGAAAACACAGCCAGTCACTGACCCAATGTTCTGGAACCTTTTCTCTGCCTTTTGCTCTCTCTCACCTTCACTTTCCTTAATTTCCCTACAACATAATATATAAGTAAAGGAAAAGGGCAGAGAGATGAGATCTGTTGAAGAGGGAGATGGCCATTGAGGTTTGCTGTGCTTTGCTGTATCTTCTTCTGTTGATGTGGTGATTAGTTTGGGTGTTAGAACTTATTATTTTAATTGTGACTAGTTAATTTATGAAATACCTACTCAGCATGGGCTTAGATACTACAGGGGATAAATAGAAAATGTAAGGAACCTAATGAATAGGAAATGTAGCTCATAGTCACATTGGAAAGGCAAAACTAACAGAGGTGAAGCAATGAGAAGACAGTACAAGAGAACCTATAATTAAGTGCAAAATGGAGGGGCTGCACTAAGAGAAAGGAGGAGATCAGACAGATAGGGATCAGTCATGATTCATTGAAAAGGTTTCATGAAAGGATAGTAAAGGAAGTAAAGGGCAGAATCCCTAATGAGATGTCCTTTCCTTTTCCTGACTATAGTACTAACAAAGTCATCTTTCTTACCTAGTCTTGTTGAAGAGAAAGCTGATTAGAATGCAATATAGAGTGAACATTTCCTGCTATCTTCCTTTCCAGTGATCCTTTTCCCACCTCCTGACTTATCCAAGGACATTCTTAGATGTATCCAAATATTCTTAGATGATCTGCTAAGGGGTCTCATGTTTTAATAAAATTAGGACTCTAGTCCTTAGATTTTAATAATGTTTATTAGAATTGCTTGGATAAGTAAAAGAAGAGAGAGAGATAGAAAGAAGAGAGAAAAGGAGCCTAATCTCACTATCTAAATGGTTTTTTCAGCAGCACTCCCATCACCAAAGTTCCCTGGCAGAAAGACAGAGACAGAGAAAGAGCATGAACTTCCTGGTTAGCCCTTTTTATACCTCCCTCCTTTGTCCTGTCTTCACCCCCAGGTCAAGTTCAGGCTTACATATGCAGGTGATGAGACCCCAGAGAGGGGGGAGGGTAAATTTTTTTTCACACAATCACAAATCCCCAGAAAGTCCTCAGTATGTATATTGTCCTCTGTATCTGTATTCAAAGGCCTCAAAATCCTGTGGACCCAGGTTTGCTTGGTCTACCTGGTACAAAATTAAAAAAAACAAACAAACTATGTTCTAAAATAGCATCTCTCTTTGTGGTGGCAGAAAACTGGAAACTGAAGGGATGCCCATCATCTGGGGAATACAAGTCATGGCTTATAATTGTGATGGAATGTTAATGCGCCATATGATATGATAAGCAGGTTAATTTTAAGAAAAATATGGAAAGACTTACATGAGAGTATGAAGAATGAAATGAGCAGAGCCAAGAGAACATTATATATAGCAATAGAAATATTATTTGAAGAATGACTTGTGTCTGTTCACCTCTAGAGAAAGAACTGATAAATAGAAATAAACAAGGAAATAGTTTTATATATACATATACGTTTTTGTCAAATGATGCCTTCTTTTAGTGTGGGAAGGGGGAAAAAAGAGGGAAGTAACTGAAAATTTTAATGTAACAAATAAATTTTAAAATTAAAAAACCAAAACAAAACAACAGCAACAAAGCTAAGTCCCCAGGGCAAGGAAGGCACAGACAGATCTGATATGTCATGAAGGGCTATTTACTCTTTCTTTTTTATGTGGCATATGATGTTCTGATGTTTATTACCATTTTTGTTGTTTCCCCATTATGGACATTAGATAAATAATCTATAATACCACAATAATAATAACAATTATGATAGCCAACATTTATTTAATGCTTTAAGGTTTGCAAAGCACTTTGCACACAGTATCTCATTTGATTCTTATAGCCTTGAGAAGTAGGCACTTTTATTATCCCCATTTTACAAAGGAGGGAAATGATACTGAAAGTGTTTAAGTTATCATTTATGTCATTTAAATTGTAATTATCTGAAGTAGGATTCATACCTAGATCTTCCTGATTTTGATTCCAAATTCATCCCCTTTGTCAGTTGCTTTGTCATGTCATAGATCTGGACCCAAAATCATGTATGATTAACCTGATGTCTTTATCAGTACTACTATGATTCATTCTTTGCTTTGTATATTATTTTAGGTGAAATAAAATCTGGATCTCTGAAGATTGGAAATATTAGCATACCGGTCCATAATACCAATGAGAAAATGAAAGTGCCTGATGTTTTATTTTATGAAAATTTCCAAGTAAGATTCTTGGTCTTGAATATTCAAGGGTAGATTGCTTTAAATATAATAATGTTTACCCCACTATATTTGACTGCAGCAGTCACAAATGTGTCTGTATTGTTTTAATGTTATTGGTAAATTTAAAAGATCTGTTTTTATGACACAAGGTTTACCTGTTTATATTATCAGCATTTCCCAAAATATGCCCAAAATATAGAGAAAGATACTTTGGTTAACATAGTCATCTCTATATACAAGTGAAATCACACTGCCACAATATCTGTAGGAAACTGAAATTTTACTATAAAGATATATTGTAATAAGTCATATTACCAGTTTTTAAAAGCTGTGTATAAAATAAAGATGCTACTGTTCATCTCTTTTCTAAAGAATTGGCAAGTAAATAGGAGTAGGAGTGAAAGAGAAGTATCATTCACATACACATAGCATAGTAACCTTTTCTTCCTCCAAGCTCCTGAGTCTTTTTATTACATATGGAAAATAGTGCTGGGACTCTTTTTGTAGCTATTTTGCAAGGATAGGTGTAGATTTTTATATATTTTTATATTTGTAAATAAGCAATATTTTATGTTAAAATAATTTATACAAACTACAATTTTTTGCTTTAAAAAAGAATGCCATTTTTCTTTTCCCTCTCTGCACCTAGTTAAGTTATACATTTTTCCCTCATCTGATTGCTTCTACAGTGCAAGCAATGAAGCTAATGAACCAAAAAGTTAATAATATGTTATCCTTAAAATACAAAGAGGAAAAATCCCACTTGTCAACTAGAAAAAGACAATGATTATAAATAAAATTTGCTTTTTTCAAATGTTAAATTAGTATTACCTCTGCCAGAAAGTAAAGAATTGGTATTTCAGGAGTTTGTGATTAAGTACAATTAGGAAGTTGCCTTGGATGTCAAGACATGAAAAGAGAACATATCATAACAGGAAGACCTGAGTTTAAATTTTCTTCAGATAATTTCTAGTAACATGTTTGTCTCTTGACTCAAGTCAGCCTCAGTTTCTTCAAATGTAAAATGAGAATAATAATAGCACCTGGTTCTTCCTTCCCTCTTTTCCACTTCCTCCTTCCTCCCTTCTTGATCCACTAAGTGCAGGACCATGTCTTGTAAAACCACTATAATTTTTATGCACGGTGATGATAATAATAATAGCTAAATATTTATTCCTATAGTACTTTAAAGTTTTCAAAGTCCCTCACTTAAAACAACCATATAAAATAATTAGTAGAATTATTCTTTCCTTAGTCTCATGGGGGGAGAAATTTAAGAGCAGAGAGAAATTGAGTAATAGGATAATTGTCAGAGCCAGCACTTGAACCCAGGTCTCCTAACTCCCAAGTACAGAGTTCTTTAGATAGGCCAGGCTATCCCAAATTCTTATCATCTTCTTTTAATAATTCATTTTGGGGAATGCACCCATGGGTTAACAGATTTTTCCCTTGGTGAAATCTGCTATAATTTAAAATAATTTTCTTCCATACTATGTCTTGTGGGTAACAGATTTCATGAATAGACCCCCTGTTGGGTAAAATATCTCTTCTTAATATTAAAAATACCTCTTTCAAGCTACAAAGGGTATCCTATAGTTCTAGTACACAGATTTAGTGAACCAGTTTCAGTTAAGTGTGAGGATGACCTTACTAATTGCTATTAACTACTTTGTCAACATTTGTCTGGTTTTCCTTTTTTTTTTTTCCTAATTTACCTTTGTATGGAATCCTTTCTGCTCCTCCATTTTAGTTTCTCTTTTCTGAACTTTGCTGTCTTCCTTGTGTCATTCTAGTGGAGTGCATGACCTTCTTGGATGAAGCATATTAGATTTGCTTGTTTAAAGGCAGGATGATGTTTTCTGTTTAGTTTCAATCCATTTAACAAACCTTTATTAAGTACCTGTTATACCAGGCACTGTGCTAAGTACTTGGAATGAAAAAAAAAGGCAAAAAATAAATCCCAACCCTCAAGGAGCTTCTACTCTTTTTTTAGCTGAAAACTGGCTTTATTTGTATGTAAATAATCAGTGGTCCATCACCATTTCCAGTATGTGATGAAAGACATCTTGTGGATGTTTACAGTTGTTTATATAGGCTTTTGAAAGTTGATATAAATCATTGATTAGCAAAACCTACATACTCAAAATATGTTAGCTATTATAGTTAATAAATTCTGATACAATGTCTAAGCACTTTATTGATCCTGTCACTACTATCTTCAAACAATATTTTAAGAAAAGACTTATTAATATTATAACAGACCCTACTATTGATATACATCCCTAGAAAAGCAAATACTATTCCTATTTTTACAACTGACTATGATCATTTCTGTTATTTTTATTCAGAATCAGGAGATAGTCAACATGTGTGCTTAACATAAGAAGCACTTAAGCTAACTCTCATCAATCACAGTTAATTAACAATTGGGACTAACCTTTATAATACTTAATTGCATATAAGATGAATTAGTTTTATACTAAATGATATATGAAGAAATTAAATGAAACAAATGCAAGTTAAGCTGTTCAATTTGCATCCTAGACCCTTGATTCTAAATACAATTTTCTTTCAATGGCACCAAGCTACATTATGTGACACCAAATTTGGCTATCTGACTAGGTCTTAAACCATCTCTCCTTAGGAGTACTGCCAAAGTGGTAGGTTTTATTGCTAAAAGAAATCTTGTAGGCATGATATTGCTGGAGATAAAATTGCCAGCATGTGTGATCTTCTTTACACATTCAGTTTTTTGAGCGTCCGGTTTAGAGCAATAAGCATGCCTAGCCTAAACTCTACAAAGTTTAGTTTACCATGAATGTTACATTGATAGAACCCCCAAGTAAAAGAAGCCATACATTTTGCCAGAATATCCCCAGCCTTCTCCACCTAGGACATGTCCAACAAGTTCTTGCATGTGTTTTCATGCAACCCATGGATGCCCTCTGGTCCTCCAATCCTCATAAGGAAGACACCATCATCCTCCAATCCCCAAACGAGATGGGAGGTTCTCTGTTAACCATTACCTGTTACCACGTAAATATTTGTCTATTACCATGGGTATGTAAAGTTTGGGTAGTAACACAGCTGGTCATAAAAGTCCTCACTCCCCTCAATAAAGTTGCCATTGATTGCCACCAGCATCTTTGGTCCACGTCATTGATCACCATCTGCCCTCATGGATCTGCCTACATTCTTGCCCCTCAGGACCCCCAAACAGGTGGTCCCTGGTGATCTCTGACATTACTAACATTATTTCACTTCAGGTATTCTGCTCCTTTTTTTCCTGCTAGACTTCTAATACTCTCTGATCACCATTTATAAAGTTGGGAGCATTCTTTTATTTGAAGGCAATGTTGTAGGCTCTTCTAAAATAAAGTAAAAGCAAAGATATTACCGATTTAAAATTTATATGTTGTTTTTCCTCCTAAGAGCTTCTAATGGGACAGGCACCATGCAAACAAATATATACAAAGTAAACTAAATACAGGATAAATTCTCATAGAAGATGGAGTTTAAGTGGGGGGATTAAAAAGAAACCAGAGAGGTCAGTATTGTGGTACAGAGGGGGGCATAACCGTTTTGCAGGCTTTGCAGAATTCATTCTGTCAGTTAAGGAGTTTAGAATCTTGGGAAAAGTTCAGTTGGTCTTGGGACTCATGGAGAGAACCAGGGTCCATCTGAGCTCATTCTTGAGATTGAAACCTGGCCTATATTTTGCAGCTTTTCTTTTGATATTTGTTAATTTAGCTAATTCCTTTGAATCTCCCTACCATACCCTATTCCCATTTTCATTCTTCCTGCCTGAATTCTTGTGAGGGTTTAAAAGGAGGGTAGTTCGGAGTGTTAGTTTAAACTTGATATTTTAAATAATCAAATACGGCTTACCCTTGCAACAAATTATATATTGAATCTTTATATCCAACTTTCCTAACCCCATTGATTACAAAACCACCTGAGAGCTGAGTTAAGACAGGTCCTTTCTCAGTCTCACATTCCTGCCTCCCTTCCCCCACCTGAAGCTTTCTCTAAGCGGCTGTTAGGGCTACCTTGTATCCTCTACCCTGCCAATCTATTGTCTTCTAGACAATAAACTCCGTTTGGATTTAATCAAGACCTTCTGGTTACTTCATTAGATTAATAAGAGAGGGAGGAAGAGAGAGAGGAATAACATGCTCTCTGGAGTTTAAGGGAAGCTGAAGGTATCCATTTTGAAGGAAGTGTAGCTTCAATATTTCCTTCCAGTCCCTTCCTTTGAAACTGATTAAAGCCTCAAGTCAGTTCCAAGCTGGCCGTGGCTGGCTCTAACCTTGCTCTGTAAAAGTGTCCTTTTACTTGAAGGGCTCACTCTGTTTCCCTTCAGTGTTTGTCTCTAACTAGGTCTCAGTCTGTTTCCCTGCTGCTATTGCCTGCCTTAGATTAACTCATCATCTCCCTTGCAACCCTTGTTACCTCAGTGTTATACTCCCTAAACTCAGACATTCCCTTATTTCTCCTACTACCTCAACTACCAACCTTCATCATTGTACCTTCTTCATTCACTGTATTGCCTTAGGGATTCACAAACCCTTATCCACAGTGCCTAACCTATAGCCTAGTCCCTTGATTACCTCCAGCCTTGGTTCCCTTGCCTTGCCTTATTCCCTATTCCTACCAGCTATTACCCCTAGCTTCAGTCCCATATTACATCCTGCAGATTCCCTTATTACAGTATTCAGAGCAGAGAAGGAAGAGCATTCTCGGCACAGAGGACAGCCGGAGAGAATGCACAGAGCTGGAGATGGAGTGTCTCACTGGGGAACAGCCAGTGTTACTGGATCAAGTATATGTTGCCTTTGATGGATTTGTGATTCCTAAGATTTCAGGACTCATTCTGGAGGTGCACAGCACAGCCTATGTGTCAGCTTCTTGTCCATGTCTTATGTAAGGGAATACCTTTTGTTGGTGGCTTTTCTCTAGATATATTGTCAATGTGTGAGTACCCGTAAAGCATGCACCATTGATTATATCTGCTTACTAGATAATCAGCCCACTATTTATTTGAAATTATTCTCCCTGAGCAGGTACTTTATGTTAATTCCCCTGCACAGTTCTTTATTGATAATATGCTGCAGCCTCCTCCTGCTTTCTATAGGCTTCTTTATGCCTTTTGTGTAACCTTCAACTTTAATTCTTTGGATAAGTAGGTATTTTGTAACTCATATCCATGTAGCATTGTCAGAAACTTACTGATGTTAAAAAGGGAGAAATCTGGGGTCACTAAAAGTATTGCCCAGTTTTCAAAAAGAAATCCAGCACATTCTCTTATTATTCTGTTCCCATTGTCCTAACAGCCCAAGTTATATCAATATCATTTATGTCTTTATCTATATCTTATGGAACAACTTGCCCATCTAACTGCATATCATACTGTGGACAATTGGCATTTTTAATCTACTTAGTTTTGCCTGTATAGATAGTTCGATCTGAATTCCTAAATTTGGATTGTGTTTAGGGATTCTGCAGTGTTCTGGATTTTGAGGCAATATATACGTGGGACTTATAGGCTTATCTTTTTTTACTATACCAGAACCATTTTATCCAACATATCTTTGCCTTCCCTTTCCCATGTTCATTGCCTTGGAGTCATTCTTTGCATTGGAGTCACTGAATATTAAAGTGTGTGTTGATTTAATATTAAGGGTCCATTAAGTTAATGCAGAATTTCTCTATCTTTTCATCCTTTCTGCAAAAGAAATTGATGTGTGACCTACAATTATCTCTTTGTTGGGTTTTTGTATACAAGATGACTAAATGACCTAAGGAAAAACCATTATTACCTTTTGCCTGGTATTAGCCTTCTGCTCAGGCACCCAGCTTCCAGTTTCTTTTGTCTCCAATCTATGGCTATAAAGTTGCAGAACTGGTAGGAAGAATTTCCTCATATATATTTATTACTGAAATCAACATGCCAAAATCCATTCCCTTAGCCCCCCCCCAAAAGCATAAGTCAGATTGTGGCAGTATCCTTAAAAATCCTCAATAGCTCCTTGATTCCTCTAGGACAAAATATAGCCCAGCATTGAAAGCCCTTTCAAATCATACTTCCACCTATCTTTATAGACTTTTATTTAGTATTACTCATCTCTACACAATCCATTCCAGCTATATTTGCTTACTAATTGTGCTCCAAATTTAATAATCCTCCTACCTCTGTATATAGGCCATATCTCATATCTTAAAGATCTTCCTCCCTTCCACCTCATAGAATACTGACACTGTGCTAGAGCAGAGAGTCATAATATTTTTTGTGTCATAAATCTTTTTGGTGAAGCCTATGGACCCCTCAGAATAATGTCTTTTTTTCCAATTCATATCTGAATGGAAGGAAATGCTAGATTTCAGTTAGAGGTAGTAAAAATAAAAATTTTGCCATCCACATTCAGAGACCCCCAGAAACCTGTCTAAGGACCACTTAAGGGTCCATCAACCCCTTATTAAGAATCCCTATTCTAGACTCAGCTCAGCTGTCACCTCGTAAGCAAAGTCTTTCCTGATCCACCTAGATGCTAGTCTCTCTCCCTCTTCAAATTGTATTGTATTTGCTTATCTACAGATGTCTTTTATTGTCCCCTAGTTTAATGTAAGTTCCTTGAGGGGAGGGGCCATTTTTTATTTTAGTTTTCTATGTCCAGTACCTAGCCTATTGCTTTGCATATGATAGATTTAGAGTTGCATTTATTTTTTATGATCCCTTCATTTACAGATAAAGAAACTGAGTAATAAAAATGTTGAGGGAATTACCCAGTGGGGACACACAACTATTAAATATGATCAAACCAAGAATTTGAACCCTCCAAAGATGATACTTTACCTGTTTGCTAAGAGGAAGTGAGTTGTGGATGAGTTCACTCATGGTGGATGCCCTCAACCTTTTTCAAGGCCCTAGAAGATGAATCTCTCAGCAAAATGTTACGTACTTTATCAAAAGCAGCAATTATATTGTATTTACATAGCTGTTTTTCCTTGTGACAGGGAAGTGCTCAATTTGGAGCATGTTGGGCATGGTGTTTATCTAGAAATGCCTGATGCAGAAACAAAAGGAGTGAATAAAACCTCTTATTTTTGAGCAAGTAGGAGGTGAGATCATCTGCTGTGAGAAAGGACAATGGAAATGGTAGGGGCTTAAGGAGAGTTTCTTTGTAGGAAAAGAATTCCATAAGGGAAATTAATCTGTTACATATTTATCAAAGGCACCAAATAGTGTTTAAAATACTATTATAATAAAGACATGCCATCTAACTGTTTGGCTTTTAAAATCAAGTTGGCTCAGGAATTGTCTTTGTTCCATTTTTTAGCTATTTCTAAGAAGTCTTGATAATTAGCCAATCAGCTAAAAAGGCAATAATGTTTAAGAAAAATTTTCCTTTGGTGTGGGTGATTAAGATTTTGAAACATTAATTGCCATTTGTGCAAGCATGGGCTTTTAAAAAATTAAGCCAATTTGCTCCTTTAGGGAGTCTTTAAACAATAACGACCACATCATCTTTTGTATCATTACAAATGAGTCTTCCACTAAAGCTATGCTTCAGTGACTCATTGTGGAATAGAGATAATCCTAGAATGGCTATGCCAGGAGAGTACAGCATAAACTCTGCCAGATTCTCCCAAACTGAAAAATCTTCAAGTGTGGGTTTAGAAATAGATTGTGTATATTTTCTGTTTTCTAGCCTTGCTAAATTCAGAGAGGCTCAATACTAAAAGCCTGGCTACATAATTCATAAAACCAGAATTTTTGGAGGGGTTTACTTTTTGTGGAGACTATTCTTAAGTGAATGATACAACTTTCCTCTTGAATCCATCAATCTAGAAGCATTTATTAAGGACCTAGAACCATGTTGGTAATCCTATGGCACATATGCCAGATGGGGCTTCTCTGCTTCCCTTCTCCACACTTGCCTGAGGACATTTCTCCCATCATCCACCCCTCTGCCCAGCAGCCCAATGGGAGCACTTCCTCCTTCTCCTGTGCAGGATAAGGCAGGGGCTCACATGAGAGTTGCAGTTTGGGCACTCAGTCTCTAAAAGGTTCACCATCAGTCGCCTAGTATATGCCAGGCAATGAGGATGCAAAGAATGGTATCAGTCTCAGCCCTTGGGAAACTTTGGGTCAAGCTGAAAGGGTACAGACAGCCCAGGTATAAGGTAATCTGGGGGCATGTAAAACTATGTTAAGGCATGAAGTAGAGTAGGGATTATGAGAGAGAGAAATGAGACGAGAGCCTGAGCAAGAGCAACAATCCCTGAAAGGCATGGAGAGAGGATTTCTCATGAATGAGGAACAGAAAGAAAGCCAGTTGGGCTGATGGAGAGTGTGCTTGGAGGAGAATAATGTGTAATAAATCTAGACCAATGATGGGCAAACTATGGCCCGTGGGCCAGATGCAGCCCCCTGAAATGTTCTATCAGGCCACACAGCATTATTCCTAATCTAACGAATACAATGAGTAGGATACAATACAATGAAACTTCAAAAGAGTTGCCTTAGAAACAGACTGAAAGATGAGCATTTCCTTTCCTTTGACCCCCTCTTTAAAAAGAGGTCAGCCCATCACTGATCTAGACAACTGAAGTATCTAGAGAGAACATTTCACTTTGCTCAAGATTAGCGACTTTATTGATTGAAGAATTGTAAATGAAGCATTTCAATATATTCAGTGTTCGTTCAGAAACTACTCATTTGTTTTGAAAGCAAAGTCATATACTTTAAAAGATGGGTTGGTATAAACAGTATTTACAAATGACTAATTTTTAAAGGAAAGAAAAAGGGGATAGGGAGGAGAAAATCACAAGTTATGATAGAGTCTCTAATGACCTACTTACTGATAACCTATTTGCAGAATATGATGATGATGAGAAATAGGATTTCTCCTTAGGAAGAATTTGATCACAAAAAAGCTTTAATTTTATGATAATCACTTTTACCATTTGAACAAAAAAAGTGTATTTTTGTAAACATTTAGCATTTTAATTTAGCATAAGCATCTTTATCAAAGGTAATTCTTAAAAAGTTATATGTTAAAGCCCAAGTAATTTGGCAAACTCTAAATGGGGTTATTAACACCATTAAAATAGTTGGTATTTTTAATAGATAAACTGCATAATTTTAGGACTGAAGATTTTAATTAAAGTATAAACATGTTGGAAAACTTGTCTTTCCCCATTAACTTAGTATTACCCAAGTAGAATTTTTCAAAATCAGTGCCTTCATCGATTATGCACATTTTATTTGTTTGCTTATAATTATCTTTTTAATAAATTTTTGGAAACTGTTATGAGAACTTTTTTTCAGTTTTCCTCAAAGTAATTTATATGTCAAATAAAAGATCATTGGCCCATAATTCACCATTAACTTGAAGTTGATTTACTCTCTTTCTTTAGCACATGATACTGATGGAAGATATGCTCAAAGATTTTCTTCTGGGAGAACATCTGCTGTTGGTTGGTAACCAGGTGAGTTTAAGCGACTACTATTATCTTTTGTTATATTTACAAAACTATAGCCTACTTAACTGTTTTTTGTATGATTCATATAGAGATTCTCTTGCTTTTTAAAATTTAGAACCAAAACAAGTATTGTATTTAAGTGATTTATTAAGAGCCCCAGAACCCACATGTGTAGAATTCCAACGTGGAGACAACCAGCATTAGTAAACTACTTTGAGATATATCTGAATTTTATGTAAAATAGATATATTTCCTTGAAAGAAGAGGAGTTTCAGGAGGTTCTGAAAACTTACATGGTGCCATGTTAATAAATCCTAGGATATAACTTGTTTGTCCATGTTTGTTTGCATGTGGTCTCCTTTGTTAGATTGTAAACTCTTTAAAGACAGGGACTCTTTTCCTTTCTTTGAATCCTTACCCCTTAGGGCAGTGACTGGCACATAGTAGGCACTTAATAAATGCTTATCGTCTAACTCATGGGTCACCACTGATGAAATAATCCCTTGTTGATGAAATAATGTACCTTTTGTGGAACTCTGTTCTCTCCACTTTAGGCATTCAGGTAGGACATTCCATCAAGAAGTTTTAGGCAACTTTTCTAATCTTCAGAGTTCCTTTTTTTTATTTTCTGTGGGAGGAGGATCATCTATTTGTGACTCCTTCAACAATTTTGATCCATTTTGGAATTATTCAGTTTCTCTAAAGAAAAGTATCATAAAAACAAAAATGAGACAGGGAGAAAGAAAGAAAAGAACCTTTGTTATCTTTGCCTCTCCTCTCTTTTTTCTTCTTTTCTTTAAGGGTGAATAGATCCATATAATCTGGCTGATTACTTTCAGTCTGAGCAAGAATACAAAAGTTTAAGATTCAGAGAGAAAGTGAAAAATGTAATCAGTAGGAATTTAAAATGAAAAAGCTAAGGCAGTGATGGGCAAACTACAGCCTGTGGGCCAGATGCGGCCCCCTGAAATGTTCTATCCAGCTGTTTGACATTATTCCTAAACTGATGAATACAGTGAGTAGGATACAAGACAATGAAACTTCGAAAGAGTTGCCTTAGAAACAGACTGTCGCAGGCATTTCCTTTCCTTTGGCCCCCTCTTTAAAAAGTTTGCCCATCACTGAGCTAAGGATTTATGCATTTGGTATTATACCAGATTTCATAAAGGAGAAACTATAAGATTCAGATCAAAGTAATTATTCATGATTTTTTTGTTGCTGCTTGGAAAATAAAATTTGTGAATAAAAAAAATGTTTTGGGTATGACTAATGTGAAACAAAATACAATCATGTGTACATACATACATAGAAAAATAACATGCTTTCCTTTAATGAAATTTTGATTTTTTATGAACATACAGAGTGGGAAGATAAAAACTGATCATACATACATTGTCAAGTCTAAGTTACTCATATATGTTCATTGAGATCAGTGCCTCTGGGTATATTGGAATGTATAACAAGTTGGAACTTCTCTCATTCGTGAAAAAATATCTGCCTTCTGGTGTATGTAGTGTGACTATTAAATAACTCATTTAACATGTTAATGAAACACTGTGCTGTTTTAATGATTCTTTCACTATATGATATATCTTGCTTTCACCTTTTGAAATCCAGGATGGAAATCATTATATATCGCTGGCTATCATCTTCCATAAATGGAACTTTTTACTTTAGAGGAAAAAAAAAGAGAGCATGTTTACATTGAGGATTTACTCTTTTATGTACATTGTCAGAATAGTTTTATTTTAATTTTATTATAAAACTCTAAAAGCTTTTCAATACTGAAAATAGATTGTCAGTTTATATCCTTTCAGTTATTTGCCTCCCATTCAAATTGGACTACTTGCCATTCCTAAATATTCCCTGTACTTTCCACCATCCAACTGTTCCTGTTGTTTCCACAGCCTGGAAGGCCTCCCTCATTTTACTCTCCATCCTACCTATTTCAATCCTACCATTACTTCAAAGAACAGTTTATCAGTTACCTTCTCCATGAAGACTTGGAAAATGATCTTTCCTTTCTTTGAACACCTTTTGTACTTTTTACTTCTCTTGTAAGTTTCTGTGACAGAGCCATTTAATTACCTGACTTGACCTGAAGCAAATCATTTAACATCTCCAGACTTTAGTTCCCAAAAAATCTGTAAAAGGAATAAATTGCACTAAGTGGTCTTTGTGGTTCCAGATCTAAATCTATTAATTTATCATCCTTTTCTTTGCTAGATTATAAACTCCTTGAAGAAAGGGACTGTCTTCTTCATCTTTGCCCTTCTTATAGTTTCTTGAATGTAATTAGGTACTCAATAAAAATGAATTAATGAAAGTGTATCTTATGTTATGAACCCTCTTAGAAAAATGCCCTTATAGATAGCTAATACGCTTTGGAAATAATTTAGACTTGGTTTGATGACTTTCAAAAGATTCACAATCAGATTTTCTGAATTCCTTCACTTATAAGATTGTATCCATTGAGTAGAATATATACATACATCAGAAACTCATGATTTTGGTGTTGCTTCCCAACTGAAGCAAAAAACAAACACTCTTATAGACATAAAAGAGTTTTGGCATCATCCCTGGTACTCATTAGAAAAGTATTGCCATCTGAGTCAAGCATAACATTTTTCTAAACATATCTTTTTTAGTCTAAGGTGCTAAGTAGAGCATCTTTTTACCTGCCCCAGTTCTATCTTTCCTTCAGTTTCTATATGCCATATTGTAGAAGTAGGAAACTTTTCAGGACACTATTATAAGAAAAAATAATATGAGTTGATGGAGGTACCACTGATTTCACTCTTTTATTTTTTTTTATGTAAGAGCAAGAACAAGGCTGTCAGAAATATATCCAATTAAGTTTAGAGAAATTTTTATAACATCTAGACCCAAGCCAATAGGCCTGCCATGAAGCCAAGTCAGGGAATGGGAGCTAGAGGGCTTCCAAGAAAAGATTTTGCATTCTGTGTCTCTTTGATCGCATTTCCATTGGAGTCCAACTCATTTAGAAGTTTTCATTTGATTCTTACGTGCTCCATTGTAATCAATGACACAGATGTCTTGTCAAAAGTTTTAACAAATGCCCTGGCTCATTTCTTCTCTCTTCTTTATTCTGAGTCTTTTTTTTTTTTGCACTTTATTCCCCAAATCTGCTTCCCTCATAATATGATAGAAACAAACCAAAAAAAGCAAAAGTTGGTAAGGGTGGGGGAGTAGTTTAAGGTTTCAAACATTAAGTTCCTATAGTGAGAATATCATTTACATATAAAGTGACAGCCATCTGGAAACAGAAATGCAAACCCTTTTTATGTGATTTTTTTAAAGCACAGTGAACCATTATACATATCCAATAGTACATCTCAGTTTCTTTGTGAAATATTAGATGATCATCACTACAAAATCCACCCATGGGAGAAGCTTTGGATTCCTGATCTAATATATTCAACTATGAATTTATAAGCATTTATGAAGTGTCTACCTACTGTCTATGAAACCAAAAGATATAAAAAGTATTATGGTACATTGAACAGAGCATGGGCCTGGGAACCAGAAAGATGTTGATTTCCAGGCCCATATCAGACATACTTATCGTATGACCTTTGGCCAGTAATATCTAATTCAAATACAAGTGGGGACCATTAATCCATGCATAGAAATCTCCGCAAGTGGCATACTGACTTGGTTCTAAAATGTGATAGTATCTCTGTTTTGTTTTGTTTTATTTTTATTTATTTATTTTGTTAGCATTTCCCACTTAGAGTGTAATCTGGTTTGGGCTGCACTCAGAAGTGAGGTGGGCCTATGCAGCCTTTACCCTAAGCAGCCTCTTAGACAAAGTTGCAGAGAAGGTGCTAAGTTGAGGGAGTCCCCTAAATCAGTGAAATCTAGTCTTCATTCATCTCCCTCTATGTGTGAGGTACTGTGCTAGGCATCAGAGATACTAAGCCAAAAATGAAATCATCCCTGCCCTTAAATAGCTTAGATTCTCTAGAATGAGCTGATGATATTTTGTTTCAAATTATAGTGAATGCCCTTTAAAAATGAAACTGCCATTAGACAGATATAGACTGCTTTGTTGTCTGTTTGCAAACTAGGAACTGGCAGAAAGCCCTGGAAGAAGCTTTCTAAACAGTGTTAAAATTGTAAATTTAGATGTGCTTGGTAAGTTTGCTCTATTACCCATGGCAACATTTAGAATGAGAAAATTAAAAAAGAACAACTGTTGATTTGAGGTATTTTAAATCCAGACACACCCTTTCCTCAAAGATAACACCATCTTTTCAAGGAATTTACAATATTGGATGAGATTCACATGTGTTGGGTAGCTAAAAGACTTACAAACTATAGATCACAACAAAATACTGAAATGGAAAAAAAAATCTAGCTCCTTGTGTCTTATTTCAGCAAAGTAATGTTCAAAGCTCTCTTACCCTTTATACCATGATTCAACATTTTAATGTAAGAAATAAAATGGATATAAAAGGATAGATTTAAAAATATTATGGTTTTAAAAGATTTATTGGTAGTCATTAGAAAAATGAAGCCACGTGCCAAGCTGAGAGTCATTTTAAAAGACCCGCGTCCTGTTACCTCCCTTCTCTATCCTGCTCTGCTCCAAATCACCAAATGAGGCAGAGGGAGGAGTTACAGCGAACTATAAAACAATAATGTGACCACGTAAACATGGAGGTGCAGGAGAAATTAAAGGGAATTTTGGGAAAACTAAGGACTTATGGAGGATGAAGTCCAAGGTTCAAAAATCTCCATTTATACACTGAATAGGATTGATAGCCTGCAACATGGCACTTTCAGGAAGTCAAGTGCAACTACCTTTGGGCAAAATAGGAATGAAGGATCACCTCAAAATTGTGCCTCAGATGGCCACCCAGTTACCTGATAAATATCATAGAACCACAGCAGTAGAGAAGTACACATTATTTTCCACCTGATGTAATTACAGCAGCACTTAGGCCTTCATATAAACTGTAACTTTCATGCTGTTCCTGATCATAGCATTGCTTTCTATTTATTTCAGGCAAAGTATAAGGGAAAAAAGAAGTAATGGTCATTTTTCCTCAGGAGAGCCTTTTTTTTCTCTGCCCCAAATGCTTCCTCCAAAATAAACTTGCCTTTCTCTTACTCTTCCATAAATGCTTTCTGTTTGATTTAAACATTCACATTTGAAAAATAAGAGCTTTTCTGTACATTTTTACTCAGTAAACTTGGGGCTATAGATTTTATATTTGTAATCAGAATGTTTTTATCTGTCTTGAAAATTACTCTAATACTGGACAGATGTAGTTTAAAGAAAAAAAAAGACTTAATGAGCAGAGTTCATCTAATATTTCTAATGCTTTATTTTTCTATATAACGATTTGAAGTTTATTTGATAGTTTCTATAAGAAGAGTTTCTACAAATACAATGATTCCCAGTAGAAGCAAATCTATCTATAAATTACTGTGTAATTCCTAACAGATGACAAAGTTAGGAACTTTGTATTTGGATGATATAAAACATTGAAGTAACTTAAATTTATAAGCTTTATAAGACTTTCTAATAATAAGTGAAAATGATTTTTAACCATTTTCATTCTAGTAATGTAATCTGTGAGATTTTGCCAACTTTTTAAAGCCAATAGCCCTTTTATAGTCTAATTATTAACACATTTTTAAATGAATTTTTATAATTATTTTTTCTTTCATTAGAAGTCACTAATGTTTTTTGCCCTACCAGGCCACTCCTTTCCCACAAAGAAGCCACATTCAGCTTTTCTAATGCCTATTCTTCATATTTTAATATTTGTTATTCTGCCTATTATTTCCCTTTCCCATGGAATCTTTTAATCCATGATACAAGTAACAATCCTATGAAGCACTGATTGCTTTCTGCTCTGGTGGCAGCTAGATGGCAAAGTAGATGGACTGCTGGACTTGGAGCCAGAAAAACCTCAGTCCTTATCCTGCCTCAAACACTTCCTAGCTGTGTGATCCTGTGCATGTCCCGAACCTTCAGCCTCACTTTCCTCATCTGTAAAAGGGGTATAATAACAGCATCTAGTTCCTTAGGTTGTGGGGCAGCTAAAAAGAGGCAATATTTGTAAAGAACTTTGCAAACCATAGAGTGCTATGTAAATGCTAATTGTTTATATTTTTGTTATTCTCCTGCTAACAAATATTCAAGGACTCCCTTCTTCCTACTTAAGAACATAAAAATGAATAGACCAACTTATACAGCTCTTCACATTTGTTTCTCATCCATTATCTCACCCTATGTTTACTCCAGGCATACTAGAGTATTAGCTATTTTTGTTTATGTCTTGTCTCCCCTAGTAGAGTATAAGCTCCTTGAGAGCAGAGGTAGTCTCAGTCTCATATACCATTTATCCTCCCCCATTACCTAGCCTTGCACATAGTAGATACTAGATAAATATTTGTGGAACAAGAATAATTGAGAAAGAGAAACACTTTTCTTATACTGTATCTGTAGGCACAAACTACTTTTAAAAAGAAATGGTTCAGTTGTGTAAAAGAACCAGTTATTTTTAAGGCAACTGAATATTGCTTGACTGAATTCAGCTTGTTTTCAAAATAACCATACATTTAAATTTAACCATAGTAAAAGACTATTAACAGAGTGTGGCAGATGAAAAAATCTTTGTGTCCTATGTTGGAGTATCTGATGCCTGCTGAGATACTGAATAATCTGGCCATAAATTTTTCACTTTTTAGCTCTAGCTTGGAGTGACAACAAGGAATTAGTCTTTTAAAAAAATAGTCTTCCAATGACTCTGGACCTTGGCTGTGAAGCATTCAATTTCATCAAAGGAAATGATTATTCTTTCCTCCTCAAACCTTCCTCATTAAAATTGAGTGACTTAAATAGTGGAAATATGTGAATATTCTCTACTATCTCTCTCCCAAGTCAGTTTGTCTATGTAAGTTTCCTTAACAATTCTTTCTGGTGTGTTTTAGATCTGCATTTTATTTTCTCAGACACTAGATTCCTTTGATTTTTTTTTAGCAATTCTTTCTTGCTGCTTTGGTGATACCGATGTCTTATTGTCAGAATTATGTCACTAATATTTATGATCCACATCTTTCCCAAACCCATTGATAGATCATCAGAATACAGATTTCACTATTTATACTTGGTGGATTAAGTGACACCAGGTTCCTATTAATTCCATGGAGATGTCTACTACAAGTCCTGGATTTGAGACTTGGCTCTAACACTTATTAGCAATGATCCTTTAGATGCCAGTCACTCAACTTCAAAGATACCCAGTTTCTTCTTTCAATAGGAAAGAATTCTCTACCTATCTCTCACAGGATTTTTTCAAGGGAAATGCTTTATAAACTAACTAACTAACTCTCTCTCTCTCTCTCTCTCTCTCTCTCTCTCTCTCTCTCTCTCTCCCTCTGTATGTGTATATACATATGTGTATGTATATTTAATATATATTACATAAAATGACCTCTACTAATTTGTAGTAATTATATGAGAAAATATAGGAGTTTAAGGTACTTAGTCTTTAAGTCTTATAGAATAACATCTATAATATAACATAACATAACATAAAAGAAGAATATTCCCCTTGTATTAACCAACAAAAAAAAATTTATATGGAACAAGGTCCTTGATCCTAGTTTTTCTTTTTCATTCAGTCCTTCAATTAATTATTTTGTTCCCAGTGACCCTAACCAGTATTCCTCTTGTCTCCTCAATGAAACTCTTGGCAAACTATCTGAAGTGGATTTAATTTGACATAAATTGGTCAACCATTTAAGAATTTGCTTCCTACTTTTATCTGAGTATGTAGTTTCAGAGAGTTAAATGCACTTTCTTACCTGATTCCCAGATATTACTCCTATAGGCTTCAGAGCATCCTACACTGACCTAACACCTATTTTATTTGCCTTTCCTAGAGATGTAGAGGCTTTGCTTCTTAAAAGGCGTACTCTGACCCTCAGCTTCTGATTTTCTTAGAACAGAATCTTATACCTAGAAAAGACATCAGAGGCTATTTAATCTGACTCTCTAGTTCTGCAGGTAACTAAATTGAGACCCAGAAAGATTAATTTGCTAAATAACTAAGAACTACTAAGTGGTATACAATTTAGACTAGAATCTACATCCATCATAATTTAGTATTCTTTTAAACATCTCAAAATATTGCTTCAAATGCAGAGCAAAACGAGAAGAACCAGGAGAACATTGTACACAGAGACTGATACACTGTGGTACAATCGAATGTAATGGATGTCTATACTAGCAGCAATTCACTGACCCAGGACAATCCTGAGGTTTTTTTTTGAGAAAGAACACTATCCACATCCAGAGAAAGAACTGTGGGAGCAGAAACACAGAAGAAAGATTGATCAGATGGTTCAGTGGGAATGTGATTAGGTTTTTGGCGTTAAAAGATCACTATTGCAGTTATGAATAGCATAGAAATAGGTTTTGAACATAGATACATGTATATTGCTTATCAGCTCTGGGAGGGGGAGGGAAAAAGGGTGGGAAAAATCATGAATCATGTAACCATAGGAAAATATTCTAAATAAATTTTTTTGAAAATAACTAAAGAAAAAATTATTGCTTCAAAGAATAGGAAGGTACATTGTATAATTTTTAAAATGTAAACCAGTGATTCATCTGCCATGGTGCAGCTTTCTTTAAAATATTATTTAATTTAAATAGCACCTTTCCAGTGAAATGATCCATGCTTAATACAGTATAGGGAAAATCTTTAAGCATTGTAATAATGAATCAAATCCAAAGAATCATTCATGATTCTAAAAATAGAAGAAATAAACAGACCAAAGTATAAGCAATAAAAGGGTTAACAGAGCTAAAAAGTGGTAGGTACTTTGTTTACTCTATTTTGGTAAATTTACTATAGGTGCAAATGCCCTGCCTGGGTTCCTCATCTCATCAGTCATTAGGAATTTTGATAAATTGTTTGAGGAGTTTCTGGAAAATATTCAAGTTATTTTGCTCCATTGCCTAATATTAGTCTCTGAGTGATGATGTTCTCTTCCTTTCAAATTCTTTTCCACCTTACCTTCAGATAGGCCCAAAAAAAGTGTTTTATTTTATTTGTGTTTTTTAATTGTTTTTTCCTGATGTCTTGTTTCCTTAGTTTAATATCTACTTTCTTTTTTTTTACTGCAACATGCTTTTTAAAACTTATATATTTACATTTCACATGCAGTTGTGATTTTCTTTTTTATGATGCTTTACCTGAGTTGAAATTATTTTAGAATAGTTGTATTATTTAGATATTAAACAAAGATCTCTGAAAGATAAAAATATCTTCATATTCTGTGGAGTTAACAAGTTTTGTTCTTAGTTCTGGTAGCTCATACAGTTCTGTAGATGAAAGGTAGAACCTGACCCATTCTCTACCCTTTTTCTCATTAGTTTAACCTCCTCATGTACTTGCCACTGCTGCCAGTTTAAAATGAATCCTTAAAGTGAAAATCCTTATTTGTCATTGCAATTTATCTTTGTCCAGAGTTTATACTTAATTTTTCTAGACTTCCAAATTCTCATTGTTGATAAATGTATAGTCATCCTTCAATTCACCTAGAACTTTTAAGTTTGTACACATTTCTTAGAAATATTTTGTAACCATATTGTCTTTTATGAAATAATCCTTCAAAAGCACTCTCTGTTTCTGCAACTATGTTTTGTACCTGGCTCCTTTTTAACAGTCTAAAAGGGAGGGTCATCTATATAAACTATTTATTAGCAAGTCATCCACTCCTTTAAAAATCAAAATAATATTCCAGAAGAATCTGTACTGTGTCCCTGTGAAAAGGTTATTATTGTTACCTAAGATTAGGCATTTCACCAAAGGTCCTCCTTTCTTCTAGTGGCATTACCATTCTTTTAGCCTCAGGACTTAGGTTGTGGACTGAAAAGTAAGTTAAATTTCAAGAGTTTTGCCTAGTAATGGCTCATGTCTGAGGATGGAGTCACTCCCAACCTAAAGCATACAAAAACAGTTTTAAAACTGAATTGGTTATAGTAGTGGGTGAAGCAGTGTGGTCCCAGCCACTAATTAGTCATGTCTTCTCTGGCCTACAGTTTTCTTGTCTTTAAAATTGGGGGTGGGGTAGAGTGCAAGGAGATGGTATGAAATAAATGCTGTCTGAAAATCTCTTGTACCTACAGTAATGTTATGTTTCTCTTGATTGATATACAAATTCATTATCCCCATAGTTCCCAAAGATTATAATTCTTTTTTTAAAATAGTCTCTGATTGAAAAGGAGCCATACTATCAAGAAGAAGCAAAAATTCAAGCCCGTTCTTTCCTTTTGTTGCATTATAATTTTTTTACTCATATTTTGGAAAAATTACGGAGCAATGATGTATTACCTATATTACCTTCTTAGAATAAGGAGTTGCCAAATAACAAAAGTTTCCAAGTAGTCTTTAGTATATTTTCTGCTTCCAAAAACTTCCTAAAGGGAATCATTCAGCAGTGCTTCCCAGGATTCAAGGGGCCTTTCTAAATTGAGAACCTAAATGCCCAAAATTCACTTTGGTTTAAGAGAGATTTCATATAAGCAGTTTCATTCAGAAAGAAACATTAATTGCCAGTTACCATACAGAACCTAGCTTTGAAATCTATCCTTAGACACCTTCTTCTTTCCCTGGCCATACATATTTCCTTCTTAAAATCCTACCCTTTATCAGCAGTATTCCACCTTTAAGGTTGGAACTTTGAAAATGGAAACAGCATGGGGGTGGATTCCATTTTTAATCTGCTCCTTTCTGTTTCCTACAAAATGTTAGCATCTTCTCTGAAACTGCATGTGGTAAGGAAATGAGAGTAGGTCTAGAAAGAACATAATGCAGTTAAGATTTACTTTGTTTTGAACATAGGATATGCTTTTATCTCACCAGACTTTTGTAGAATTGGAATAAGGTGTGGGAATAAGGGTGGAATGTTGAAAAAAAGAAAACATCATGATAGTTACCCTTTTGTAACTGAAAACAGTACTTTGAAGGTTTTATAAATTGGCAGGAAAAGTGATTAGAATCACTACTGTTAGATGTTCACTTAGTTTCTCCTGATGCAAAAAAATTTTGTTTTTATTTAGAACATGAAATTTAGAATACCAAAATTCAATACAAAAGGTCTTTTTTAAAAATTAGATCAGTAAAAGCGGCAATGTAGGTGGCATAGTGAAAAGAGATTTCTGTCTTTGAGACAGGATGACCTGGTTTCAAGTTCCATCTCTGATATATATATTTGCTGTGTGACCCTAGGAAGAGCATAACCTCTCAGTGGCCTAAGCAACATTCTAATTTAGAAATTGCCAAGTGCCAATCTATATTTCTAGAGGGAATTTCCTTACTCAGGAATTTTTTCAACCAATGAAATAGCAAGTGTATATACATTCCTTAAAAAAAATGCAGTAATAAAATAAATGTGAAAGTCTTAAAATACACAGGATATGTGTATTTTTACTGTATGTATAATTACCTGTGTGATTTACTATAACAAATATATATACATGTATAATATGCATTTTCAAAAACGATTCAATCTGATATGGAAAAATTTGAGGTTTGCCTTTTGAACAGTCTCTAAATATAAAAATACTCTATTACAATTTTCTGTTTAATTACAGGGTGTAGGAAAAAACAAGATTGTTGACAGATTTCTTCACCTGCTTAACAGACCTAGAGAATATATTCAACTACATAGGTAAGAGAATAATTTCACTCTTCCATTAAATATCTAGCTTAATAATCTGCTCTTATCCCTAGACAATTTAAAAATACTTTCTTAAAGGCCCACTTTGCTAACCATTTTTTTTTCTTTTTCATTCTTACTGTATTTACTTTTTCCTTCCCTATAAGGAAATGAAAGCCTAAAAAATTGTTTTTTAAGTAATGGATGCTTTTGTAAAATACTGATTAAAAGATACTATGGGGAAAGAGACTGGCGAGCATTATATTCAGTAGAAAAGCATTCAGAGAATAGAAATCATTGTAATCTAGACAAAAAAAAACACATTAATGAGTTTGAGTCACATAAAAGTTTATCTCACACCTGAGGGGAAAGGAGATGTACTAAGAGTTCAAGACTTTTTAAAGCACTTGTAAATTATTCATTTCTCTGTCTAGTCAAAGGAGTCATTTAAAAATGTTAATTAAATGAGGCTGATTCTCAAGACTTTGATGGAATTTATAGGAAGTCAGTAGGGAACTTTTTTTTTTCTCTCTGGACCAAAGAACACTGAATCTGGAGTTAGCGGTTGGGAGTTTAAATCTTACTTTTGAAGCTTTCTATCCATATGACATAAGACAGGTTACTTAACATCTCCTTGGACTTTACCCTCATCATGTATAAGATGAAAGGAATGGATTAGTGATACCTTCCAGCTTGAGATCAATTCTAATTCACTAAATAAAACAAATAAACAATATGGTTCAGTTCTATGCAATAACCATTAAACAGGAAGAGAGTAAAGGATTGGGAGAGAAAGAGATTTGTAGAATCAAAATGAGGGAAAGTGTAAGAGAGAACAAAAGGATGGTGATTTAGAAGAGAAAGAACAAATGTCATCAGACCCTGGACCACTATCTTAGATCACAAGCACACTAGCAGATTGGTTTCCCAGAGCAGACTACCTCTTCTAGCAGTTGGAGGGGTGAGATGATAGCATTAGAAAGAGACTTGCAATCCCTCAAGGTTCCAAGGATAGCAGTTCAGTTTGGGGAAGTGGCTAATGCCGCCATCTCAAGCTCCCATTCTACCATCTTTTCCTCAGAGTCAGTTACTAATGATGGAGGAACATGTATTTTGGAGCTTTTGGCTAATTTAATTAATTTCAGCCAAATTGAATTGAAATTTTTTTTGAAAATGAGAAGCTGGTAGAATAAGATCACTGAGATTATCTGCATTTAGCATGAGGCAGCTAGTGGCTTAGTGGATAGAACATTAAAACTGAGGTCAGGAATGCCCGAGTTTAGACCCAACATCAACACTTGTTAGTTCTGTAACTCTGGACAAGTCACTTAACCACTCTGTTTGCTTCAGTTTCTTCAATAGGAAAATGGAGATATTAACAGCATCTACCTCCCAGTATTGCTGTGAGGATCAGATGGGATCATATTTGTAATTGTTTAGCCCAGTGCCATGCTTGATACATAGCAGGTGCTGTATAAATGTTTATACCCTTTTCTCTTCAGTCTAAATACAAACTAGACCTCCTGGTCTAGGACTGATTTAATAATGGATGCATTGATTTTAGCAGGAGATATATAAGGCCTCATTTCTATTTCTGATATTTTTGTGATATATGAGGTGTAAGGTACTATGTAAGTTCCATTTTTAAAGCTTTTATAGATTACAGAATGTTCTGTTTTTCCTCTTAGGTCTTTTTATTTTGTTTATTCCCTGCCATTGTTTATTATTGCTACTTGATGCTATTTTTAAAATGCATTTAACTGTTCTAATTAATGTTGTTTTGTTATATTTATATATGCAGTTTTACTGGAGTACAATATTATAATTCTAATATAAAATATTAATCATGTAATTTTATAAGTGTTATATTATGTTTAAATATCAAATGTATTTTAATTTGTGATTTTTAAAAGATAAGAGTACAACTAATCTTTTTTTTTTTTAACCCTTACCTTCTATCTTGGAGCCCTATTGGCTCCAAGGCAGAAGAGTGGTAAGGGTAGGCAATGGGGGTTAAGTGACTTGCCCAGGGTTACACAGCTGGGAAGTGTCTGAGGCCAGATTTGAACCTAGGACCTCCCGTCTCTAGGCCTGGCTCTCAATCCACTGAGCTACCCAGCTGTCCCCACAAATAATCTTCTTAAAATAGTTTTAGAAGTAGAAATCAGTTCCTTTAACTCTACTGCCATAATCAGTATATTCACTATTAAATCAAGTCCACAAAGTCTGGTTTGTATCTAGACTGAAAAACTATAGATAGTCACAGTTACCCTGAGCTACATGCTTCCCATTTACTGAGAATTTTTCAACTCAATTCAGTAGAAACTTACTAATTTCAAGGAACTTAGGTACCATGACTACAAAGATGAAAACTGATATTTCCTAGTTCTCAAATATTTTACAATCTATGGCAGTGATTCCCAAACTTTTTTGGCCTACTGCCCCCTTTCCAGAAAAAATATTACTTAGTGCCCCTGGAAATTATGAAACAAACTATTGAACTCAGAATAGAATGTAATACAAAAAAAAGTGTGGCCATCACTGCCTTCCTGGATCACTGCAGCACCCACTAGGGTGCAGAGGCGCCCATTTTGGGAATCACTGATCTATGGGATATGACATGTGTACATATGAATATAATTCAGATTAGAATATGATAGAGCAAGGTAGAGGTCATTTTTGCCTGTATAGATTTTTAAAAGTTTTAGAACACCTTCTCTGAGCCATGAAAGAAAAGGATTTTACCAGAGATGAAGAGAGGGACACATTTTAAGCATGAGAGAATGGCTCATGCAATTGTTCAGCAGTAGAAAGACATCAGGAGTAGAGGTTCTGTCATTACCACTGGTTGAGATGGCCTGCCCAAAAGTGTGAATCAGTATGTGAGAAAATCATGACAGCTTACTTATTTCAGACTATTTCTTTTAAAAGGGAATTAGGAAAAACGAGTTTGCCAGCCCTTAACTGATTTGCTGCTGCTGCGTTGCTATCATCCCAAGCCATCCTTTTTGTGTTCAGTGATGACTTAGAAAACCCCAGCAGTTTTCAGAATAACAGTGGACATCTGTGGCACCGGAATCATGCTCACATCCTGTTCAGCTTTTTGAGTCATCAATATTTAACTTTCGGACCATTTTAGCCTGTAATTTACATAGATAGCAATTTGCCTACCATTTAACTTGCATCTTGATGGTTCTGATGCAAATAGAAAGGAACTAGTCAGCTGTCTTACTGAGAAGAGAAGAGAAGGAATTGGTTACATTAATCAAGAATCTAAGCAGAAGAAAATTAAGATAAACTTCATTACTGTCACCTTCCTTCTAAATGGTTTTTTATTTAAATTTATGTAAATTTAAAAAATAGTTTGTTTTGGGATGTGATATCTATAATTGGTTTGACTAAAAAAGGGATATTAAAAAATCCCTTTTCTGGTTCTTCTAAAATACAGTTATCTCTTGATCAATGACACATATAAAACCCAGTGGAATTGCGCATTGGATACAGAAGGGGGTGGAGGAGGGGAGGGAAAGAACAAGAATCTTGTAACCATGAAAAAATACCCTTAATAAATTAATTAATTAATTAACCCCCCCAATAAAATAAAATATAGACATCTACTTTAGGGTGAGTTAATTTAGTTAATTTTTCCTTGGCTTAGAATTTTCAGGCCACTAGTTTGAGATATTTTAAATTTACTTTAGCATTTAGTAATATATTTTTAATGTTAAAAAATAGTTAAGTATTGTTACAATTAAAAGGAAGTAAACTGAGGCACAAAGTTCTAAGCGCCATTGATTTATTAGTAAAGCAAAAATTAACCAATAAATAGGATCTGAGCTTCCCCAACAAAACTAAGATCCTGAATTAGGGAATAGCCACCCTTTTTATAGTTTTTAGGGAATTGCAGGACAAAGAACAAGATTTCTTAGGTAGGAAACAAGTTATAACTGATTAGAAGAGCTCTATGTCATGAATGGCAAAATCAGTACGATTGGTTACAGAGCTGAAGAATGAAGGACAATATGCTTAGTTAGAAATTAGGAATGAGGGGTTAGCAGCAACTCATTGCTTCTCTCCTATGACTAAGAAATGTTTGTTGTTTGAGTCTATCTGCAAACTTGGAGATAGTGGACCAGACTTCTTTGGATAACAAATGAGACATCCTTGAAGGAAATCTTTGTAATATAAAGATACTAGACTAGACTCTCTGTTGTATATGTGTGTGTGTGTCACACAACTAAATCCTTCAAGCATAATAGTTTTTCTTGACAAAAGAATATTATAATGCTTAACATGAGAACTGTATTTCTGAACTTAACTCATTACAGGATGGCTATATTTCTGAAATAAATTCAGAGACAACCATGTCTTAGTTACAGGACAAAATTGGTCATTGGCAAATAGAGTCAATTAAAAAATTGTACAGAATTAATCTGATTTATTAGAGGATGTAGAGTCAGTTTGTAAATTGCATATTTTAATCATTTACTAAACTAATTATTATTTTTAGGGACACTTTTCTCCCTCCCTTCCCCTAAACTAAAAAGGCTTCATTTTATGTATTTCAAAGTAAGTGTTTATAAATATAGATAAGAAAATAAATGGTTAAGATACAATTAAATAGTCACAAATTTTAAGGGCCCATTATGAAGACATTTGATTTGTAGTAAGGATTTTCATAAATAGTGTCCCTTCTTTGTCAATCTTGGCACAAAATAAAGAATACAATGAAGCTGAAGTTACAGTAATCACTTACTCTAAGGATTTAAGAAATGTTTAGATTTCTTAAGGCAAAGTTTCCATGACCCTCTTTGCTAGAGTGATCCTAGCAGGATTCAGGTCTAAATTTTTTTTGCTCTGAAGACAGAGTACTTTTTTGTAATCTGGAGCAGCAACATCCAGAGGAGGTCTGGCCTAGGCTTTAGGTTGTGACAGTTTTGATGTTCTACGACTCTAGACACGTCTCAGTACTTTAAATACTTCTAAAGATTAGTAATTTTATTCATGTGACTTCTTCCATGTTGATTATAATCTCCATATGTGTTAATAAATGAGTATTATGAATTATATTGGTTTTAAAAAATGCATTACCTAGGGTACAAATTTCTGATAATAGCCAAACATTTAGCTAATGTGTTCCTCAGAAAATAAAGGTATGGGGGCAGCTGGGTAGCTCAGTGGAGTGAGAGTCAGGCCTAGAGATGGGAGGTCCTAGGTTCAAACCCGGCCTCAGCCACTTCCCAGCTGTGTGACCCTGGGCAAGTCACTTGACCCCCATTGCCTATCCTTACCACTCTTCCTCCTATAAGTCAATACACAGAAGTTAAGGGTTTAAAAAAAAAAAGAAAGAAAATAAAGGTATATGAGCACTCAATGTTTTTCCAATTATTTAGATCTAGTTTGACTTTTTTGGAAAGTGTTTTGTAGTTATGTTCGTATAATTCCTTTATTTGTTTTGGTAGATAGATTCCTAAGTATTTTAGCTAACATAATAAAAATGACCATTCTACCCAAATTAATTTACTTATTTAGTTCCATACCTATCAAACTACCAAAAACCTTTTTTACTACATTAGAAAAAACTATAACTAAGTTTATTTGGAAGAACAAAAGATCAAGAATATCAAGGGAAATAATGAAAAAAAAACGTGAAGGAAGGTGGCTTAGCAGTACCAGATATTAAGCTATAAGCAGCAGTCATCAAAACAATATGGTACTGGCTAAGAGATAGAAGGGAGGATCAGTGGAATAGACTTGGGGTAAGTGATGTCAGCAAGACAGTGTACGATAAACCCAAAGAGCCCAACTTTTGGGACAAAAATCCACTATTTGACAAAAACTTATGGGAAAATTGGAAAACAATATTGGAGAAATTAGGTTTAGATCAACATCTCACACCCTACACCAAGATAAATTCAGAATGGCTAAAAGACTTAAAAATAAAGAAGGAAACTGTAAGTAAATTAGGTGAACACAGAATAGTATACTTGTCAGATCTCTGGAAAAGGAAAGATTTTAAAACCAAACAAGAGTTAGAGAAAATTACAAAATGTAAAATAAACTATTTTGATTATATCAAACTAAAAAGCTTTTGTACAAACAAAAACAATGCAACCAAAATCAGAAGGGAAACAACAAACTGGGAAAAAATCTTTATAACAAAAAATTCTGACAGAGGTCTAATTACTCAAAAATACAAGGAGCTAAATCAATTGTATAAAAAAATCAAGCCATTCCCCAATTAATAAATGGGCAAGGGACATGAATAGGCAATTTTTAGATAAAGAAATAAAAAGTATCAATAAGCACATGAGAAAGTGTTCTAAATCTCTAATAATTAAAGAAATGCAAATCAAAACAACTCTGAGGTACCACCTCACACCTAGCAGAATGGCTAAAATGATACAAGGGGAGAGTAATGAATGTTGGAGGGGATGTGGCAAAATTGGGACATTAATGCACTGCTGGTGGAGTTGTGAACTGATCCAACTATTCTGGATGGCAATTTGGAACTATGCCCAAAGAGCAATAAAAGAATGCCTGCCCTTTGATCCAGCCATACCATTGCTGGGATTGTACCCCAAAGAGTTCATAGATAAACAGACTTGCACAAAAACATTTATAGCTGCGCTCTTTGTGATGGCAAAAACCTGGAAAGCAAGGGTATGCCCTTCAATTGGGGAATGGCTGAACAAATTGTGGTATATGTTGGTGATGGAATACTATTGTGCTCAAAGGAATAATAAACTGGAGGAATTCCATGTGAACTGGAAAGACCTCCAGGAATTCATGCAGAGTGAAAGGAGCAGAGCCAGAAGAACATTGTACACAGAGTGATATACTGTGGTAAAATCGAATGTAATGGACGTCTGTACTAGCAGCAATGCAATGACCCAAGACAATTCTGAGGGATTTATGGAAAGGAACACTACCCACATTCAGAGGAAGAACTACAGGAGTAGAAACACAGAAGAAAAACAACTGCTTGGACACTTGGGTTGATGAGGACATGTTTGGGGATGTAGACCTGAAAAGACCACTCCCATGTAACTATCAATAATGTGTAAATAAGTCTTGACTGACCACACATAATAAAACCAGTGGAAATGCGAATTGGCTACAGAGGAGGGGGGCGGGGGGGTTGAGGGGGTGAAGGGGAAAGTAAAAACATGACTTATATAACCATGGAAAATTTTTCTAAAAATAAAAAATTATTAAAAAAAGAAAAGAAAGGTATACATTATTACTGGCCATTCTAAAATCCTTCTCATTTTGGTTAAGACTTGCCAAAACTTCTGTTCCATAGCATAGCCTTCAGAAACTTCCTCAGCTCCCTTTGATGTAATGGTGTGGAACATTGAAGTCTGACTTTATTGACATAAAGTGGTCAGAAAAAAAATTCCAAAATCTCCAGAGACATAAGCCCCAGAGTCATCCAGGGTTAAATCTAACCTTGAAAACTTCTTATCAAAGGAGCTGGATTCAACTACTTGTTATTTTTCTGGTCTTAATTATTCAGTAGAAGTCTTTGGCTTGGGACAGAGGAACTTTTTTAATTGGTCCTGGTTTGTTCCTTTCACACTTCAACAGATCCTATTTTTCCCATGCATCTTTGATGTCTTTGGCAACATAAATACTGATTATGTTCTTGCAAATATTTATGTGAGTACAGGTTTTGATAAGATAAAAATCAATCAATTTATTAGCAAACATGTATTAATCCTCTAATGTGTGCCAGGCAAAATCAGATTATGACACAATCTCTGCTCTCATGGAGTTTCAATTATATTGAGGATATAAAGTATTAAATACATGTAAAATAGTTTACTCAGAATGGTTTATAGTTTTCTTTGTGAGAATAGAAAGATGGTGATTTAATAATAGCAAAAGCTGAAATTGCTCTGAGAATCCTTCCAAAACAATCTTGAAAAAGCCTCTCAAAATAACAGGAGTCAAAAGCCAACAGCAAGACAGAGTGAGAAGGCTCTCCTGTGGAAAGCAACTTGAAAGATAGGCAAAGTGAGTTGATTTTCACTGGATACAGGGGAACCAGAAGTAAAACTGCACCTAGAGGAGTTCTGAATAACCACTCCCCATTTACTGTTCCAGATTCCCAGCCTGGGCATAGGCCAACTTTGGAATCCTGAGACCCTGCCTATGCCAACAATAGAGCATTCCATACCCCCCACAAACCCTTTGAAGTCCTAAGCCCTGGCACCAGCCCAAAGTGAGACCCAGATGTCCATAGTGCTGGGCCTTTTCAAGCCTGCACTGCAGTAAAGCAGTAACCCCAGGGCAAATTAGCTCAGAGTGCGGAATCCTGCAAGCCATCAGTAGAGGAGACAGAATCAAGAGCATTCAGAACTACCTGTCCACGGGCAAACAAAGGCTGGGAAAATGAGCAAACAGCAAAAATAACACCTAATCACAGAAAATTTCTGTGGAGACAGAGAAAGGCACAGAGTCAATAGGGAACAGTGAGATCCAAGCAACCATATGCAAAACTTCAAAGAAAGATGTAAATTGGTCTCAGGTACTGGAAGAATTCAAAAAGGAATTCAGAATTCAAACAAGAGGTGGAAGACTCTTCCGCCTTGGAAATAATACACAGTATTTATTTTAAGACAGGAGGGAAAGGTTTAAATAATAATAATAATAAAAGAGATGTGGAAGAAAAAATGAAAAAGAAACTAAAGTAATGCTAAAAGAAAATAACTGCTTAAAAGCAAAATTGGTCAGCTGGAAAGAGAGTCACAAAAATCCAATGAAGAAAAGAATTTACTAAAAAACAAAGTTGATCTACTGGAAAAAGAGGCAAAAAAATCAATGAAGAAAAGAGTTTCATGAAAAATAGAATGGACTAAGTGGAAAAGGAGGATCAAAAGGTCATGGAAGAAATTCATTCTTTAAAAATTAGAATTGGGCAAACAGAAACTAATGCCTTCATGAACCATCAAGAAACAATAAAACAAAATCAACAGAAGAAAAAAAAAAGAAAATATGAAATAGCTCATTGAAAAAACAATTGACCTAGAAAATAGATCCAGGAGAGATGATTTAAGAATTGTTAGATTAAAGAGAGGGAGATGGAGCCAAGATGGCAGAGTAGGAGGAGAGAAGCCCAAAGTCATCATGAGAATCCTCTCCAGCCTATCTTAAAATAACACCACAAAGTGAATACAGGAGTGAAAGAACCAACAAGGAGACAGTGAAATAACTTTCAAGAAGAGTGGGCATAGAACGTTTGGAGCACTGAGGTGCGAGCACAGTCAGCAGGATACTATAGCAAGCAGTGAAGAGCAAGCCACACACTCCCCTCCCCACATCTGCTGTTCCTAGTTCAGAACCTAAGTCCAAGCCAACATACACACCCTGAGACCTGCCTGGGCAAATAGAGGTTCAACCAACCTATACCCTTTGAAATTCCAAACCTACAGTGAAGTCTGGAATTCTAGTCTAGAGCAATCTGTGCTGAAGCAGCCTTATCTCTTTGGGCCCAGAGTGAATCCAAGAGTCCCAATCTTGACCAGTGGTGAGGACATAGATCTCAGGTAGACCCAAAGAAGTGGAGAGTGTGCTCCTAATCCTCTTACTAAAAGCTCAAGATGGAGCCTCAAGGATAGGACAATCTTTGGTGTGCCTAACCAGATTGAGCTCATACTGAGACCAAAAACTTACATGTAAGCCTGAGGCTAGAATTTGAGCAGTCTCTGACCTAATCAAGCACAGAGTGAGATCAAAAGCTTACACCCAACTCTGAGGTGAGAATTTTAGCTATCAGTCCCTCAATAATTAATTAGATCAGCATTGGGAGGTGACCCTCAGAGCTGCCAACCCTCAAACTATCATACCATGTTGGAAGAACTAAAACTGGCAGAAACCCAGAAATAAAGCTGAGGGTAGCATCAAGGAAGGACTGAAGTTTAAGGGGGTACTCTTACCTCCCAGATCACAGAACCTACCTATAAAAAGGTAGAAAAAATGAGCATACAGCAAAAAAATAATAATTAAAAGAGGTAGAAGAAAAGTGGGGAAGAGAAATGAAAGCAATGGAAGAAGAAATAAAAAAGGAGACCCAAATGTTGATTAGAGGGAAATCAGGCCTTAAAAATTAGAATTGAGCAAGTAGAAACAAAGGATTTCATGAGACATCGAGAAATAATAAAACAAAATCAAAAGAATGAAAAAAACAGAAGAAAACATGAAATATCTCATTGAATAAAAAACTGACCTAAAAATAGATACAGGAGAGACAACTTAAAAATTATTGGCCTACCTAAAAGCCATGATAAGAATAAAAAAGTTTGGGCATCATAATATAAGAAATTATTAAAGAAAACTGTCCAGATATTCTTGAACAAGAAAATAAAAGAGAAATTGAAAGAATCCACAGATCCCCTCCAGAAAGAAAACCTCAAATGACAAATTCCAGAAATATAATAGCTAAATTCAAGAACCACCAAGCCAAGGAGAAAATACTGCAAGCAGTCAGAAAGAAGCAATTCAACTACAATGGAGCTACAATCAGGATCTCACAGGAATTACTGCTTCTACATTAAAGGATCAGAATGCATAGCATCTGATATTCAGGAACGTGGAAGATCTAGCTTTACAACCCAGAGACAGCTATGCAGTAAAACTGAATATATTCTTTCAGGGGGAAAAGATGAACATTCAGTAAGATAGAAAATTCCAAGCATTCCTGAGGAATAAGCCAGACTGAAACAAAAGATGTGAAGTCCAAACAGGAGGTGCAACAGAAGCCTAAAAAGCATTGAAAAACATTCTGAGAAGGTGTTCATAGGCTTCAGCAGATTACAAAAGGGGTTATTATACAAAAAAAGTGAAGGACCTTTTACCATAAGGACAACAAACAATTCTGCTTATAAAGATGTCTGTGTTTCAGGATAATAATTTTATCATGTGCCCCTAAAGGCCAATCTTTTATAGGGTGGTGGTTTGGGATGAGGTAACCTGGATCATCTTTATTAGGCAAAGTTGGGGTACTTGTGTCCAGATGATTGGATTGGTTTCCAGGTTTGTATAGTCCTTGGTATGGTACAGACAGTATAAGTTTAGAACATCAATCTATCATGTATTTGCCAGGTTACAGCATGGGAAGTAACAGTACTCTATGAAGTGGAACTACTTGCTTTGTTCTAGAGTTCCAGTAGGTGCAGGGGAAGGGGTAGGGGGAATAGTGCTAACAGTGAAAAGGGGGAAAGGGGACTTAGGCCTATCAAGACTTATCACTAATCTCTTTTTGTTCTTTGTAATTTAAATATTTCTTTTTATGAATGTTAAGTTCATAATAAAAATGGAACAATGTAAAAAAAAAAGAATTATTGGACAACCTGAGTCATGAAAAAAAATGTAATCATCATATTACAAGAAATTATCAAAGAAAACTACCCTGATATTCTGGAACAAGAGGGTAAAAAAAAATTGAAATAGTCCACAGATTACCTCCTACAATAAATCCCCAAATGATAACTCCTAGGAATGTTATAGCCAAATTTAAGAGTTCACAGGCCAAGGAGAAAATACTGTAAGCAGTCAAAAAGAAACAATTCAGATATCTGGCAGCTTCCATATTAAAGGATCAGAAGTTTTGGAATATGATATTCTATAAGTCAAGGGAACTGGGTTTACAACCAAGAATCACCTCTCCATCAAAACTGACTATATCCTTTTAGGGGAATATATGATCTTTTAATAAAAGAGAAGATTTCCAAGCATTCCTGAAAAAAAAAGACCAGAATTTAACAGAAAATTTGATGTCCAAATATAGCTTCCTTTATGACTTTTGTTGGATTAACATTTTCTCCTATATTTTGAGCTACAGAATGAAGCCCATCATCTTACATAATGGCAAAAATCCTTTTTTCCCTATGTATAGATATCTCCTTTTGAGGCCATAGCTGTCTATTTTACTGTGTTGAAACTAGGACGCCTTAACATGTGGATTTATATTTTTAGGGACAGAATGGTATATGAAACATTGTTAGTTTTCATTATGAGACCTGCAGATACAGTGCAGTAGAAATAACACTGGACTAAGAAGAAATCCAGGCCGTCTAATTAACTTGCTATTTGAGTTATTATTTGATTCATTGCTGTCCTTCATTATATGTAACTATTGTGATACTAGATTATGAGCTAACAACTCCTTCATTTAGCTTTTTTTCTCCCTAATATCCAAACTCACTAATTTATTCCAGGGCCTTGATATAAAATCATTATCCAGATATTTTCATTCCTCCTCAAACTTCTTATTTACTCTTCTTTTTTATGCTCTCTCATCTGAAAACCTTGTATCATATTTCACTAAAAATATTGAGGTCATTCCCTAGTAATCCCCTCTTCTCCTGTCATCACCTCATATCACTCAGGTTCCTTCTGTCACTTCACCTTGACATCTAATATAAGTTGGTCTTTTTCCTTGCTAATGCAAATGTCTCAATTTGCACAAATTATCCCATTACATTCTGTCTTCCCAGAAAATCGTACCTTCCATCTCTTCATTATCTCTTCCTCATTTGATCCATTCCTCACTAGCTGACATCCTATGTATTTCTTCCTTTCCGTGGCTAAACTTCATGAGAAAACTATCTATGATATGTACCTCCACTTCCTTTAATTTCATTTTCTTCTTAATTCTCTGCAGTCTTCTGAACTCATTGTTCTCTCCATATTTACCAGTAATCTAATAAACAATGTGAACAGTCTGACAGTATATTTAATGTACCATACCCCATATTTCCACCTCTGCAAAGAAAGGAAGGAGATATATTTTCTTATCTCTTCTTTATTGCCAAGTTTGGTTATCATGATTACAGCATTCAGTTTTTATGATTAATAATATTTTATTTACATTGTTGTTTTCTTTGTATACATTGTTTTACTGTGTTTGCTTTTAAATAGTTTTCTTAAAATTATCAGAATTAGACTAATTTCCTTCTTAAGGACCCCAAGCTTCAATAATTTGCCAAACTTCTACTGCATACCTACTCGAATGCTGTACCTATGTGTACCTAGTCCAAACCCTTCATTTTACAGATAAAGAAGCTAAGCCTTAGGGGAGTTTAGTGATTTGCCCAAGATTTTGTGTACTACTTTATTTTATTAGATCTATTTTTCATCAATGTGGCTATTCCCTCCATTTGCACAATGCATCTCTACGTTTACATAGTCAATTTTGAACATTTAGAGGCTTTGTACAAACATAATCAATGCAGATAGGATAAAAAGTAAAACTATTGACTGGAAAATGAGACTAGAATTCAACAGCCCGAGGCTAGATATATGAATCTGGGAGCCATCTACATAAAAATGATAATAGACACAATGACAACTTATAAGAGCACAAAGAGAGGTTGTTGGTTTTTTTTTAAACCCTTGTACTTCAGTGTATTGTCTCATAGGTGGAAGATTGGTAAGGGTGGGCAATGGGGGTCAAGTGACTTGCCCAGGGTCACACAGCTGGGAAGTGGCTGAGGCCGGGTTTGAACCTAGGACCTCCTGTCTCTAGGCCTGACTCTCACTCCACTGAGCTACCCAGCTGCCCCCACAAAGAGAGTTTTGAAAAGCAAGAGATACTACAAATATTTTTGTGTACATATACATATATTTCTATTTGGGATGCGAATGAGTATTTTTACACATATACACATAAACAAAAAAATATATATATGTGCATATATATATGTATATAATAAAAAACCCTTTATTTCTGCCTTCGATCTCATGGGGGTATATGCTCAACAATGGTATCTCTACATCAAAAACTAAAGATGTTTTAAAACCTTTTCAACACAGAATTCCAATTTTTTCCCCAAAATTATTACTCCAGTTCACAGCTCTACCAATAGTGTATTAATTTGCTTGTCTTCCATAGTCACTTCAACATTCACTATTTCTAATTTTTGTCATTGCAACCAGTTTTATGGCTATGAAAATATCTGAGTTATTTCTCTTAATAGTAATTTGTAGCAATGTTTCATCTGATTGTTAATAGGCATATTAATAGATTGTAGTTCTTTGGAAAACTATTCACTTCCTTTAACTACTAGGAAATAGTTCTTGGTTTTATATTTATATTAATTCTCTGCCTCTCTTATATAACAGATTTTTATCACACAGTTCAATGCAAAGATATTTTTCCCCAGTTAAGTTTCTCTTCTTATCCTAGGGAAGAATATGTAATGTTTCAAATGCTGTTTCAAACATCCTTCCCTCCATACCTAGAATGTACTATCTCTTCATCTCACCCTCAGGGGAATCCTTAACTTCATTAAGTGCTCAGCACAAAGTGCCATCTCCTACTAGAGGCTTCTACTAACTAACTATATTTGCTTGTGTCCTTCCTCTAGGAATTACTTTCTGCAGTTTTAACACTGATTTTTCTTTATACATTGAAAAATAAATCTAGCTACTTCCTTTGTTACCTAAAAGAATCAATCATCAACATTTATTAAATACCTACTATGTTAAGTGCTGAGGTTACAAAAAGGGACACAAGAGGTAACCCCCTACCCTCAAGAAGCTTACATTCTAATGGGGAAAACAACATGCAATTAAATATATAAAGCAAGCTATATACAGGATATATAGGAAATAATTAATAGAAGAAAGACACTATAATTTAGAAGGTTTGGAGGCTTCCTGTTGAAAGTGGGATTTTAGCTAGGACTTAACGGAAGCTAGGGAGGGAAAATGTTCTTGGAATGGGGCACAGACAGAGAGAATGCCCAGATTAGGGACATGGAGTGTTTTGTTTGTGGAACAGCAAGGGGGGTAGTTCAAAGCAAAGAAATGAGACTATTTTAGGAATCCCTGAAAACTAATCTACTAGGGAAATTAAAAAATAAATAAATAATCATTCTAGGCCCCAAACTAAAATCCCAGTTTTCTGAAAACTATTTTAAGTACTAGACTATCTATAATATTATCTTAACCAACAGTTTGTCAAAAGGCTTAATCCTCGGAGTATAACTTGTTGTTAGAAGAATTGTTCTTTTGAGTATAATTAGCATACTATACTGGGAATTCAATGATGGAAGATGTTTTGTCTATCTCATTTTAAATTATTAAGACTCTTATCATTTAGATATTTGGGGGGCTATTTTCTACCTGCTGATCTTGGCAGAACATCTACCCTCTAAAGACAAAATGCTGCATCACAAGAAACTTCCACAGATATTCTCACTTTACTTTCTTTGCCTTTAAATTTTATTAGGTTATCCTGCAACTTATACATAGATAAAGATTGAGTGCTTTCTGAAATAAACTCTTCTTCTATTACAAGTCTCTAAACATGAATTTTTTTTTGTTTTTTTGTTTTTTTATTTTTGTTTTGTTTTTTTAAACCCTTGTACTTCGGTGTATTGTCTCATAGGTGGAAGATTGGTAAGGGTGGGCAATGGGGGTCAAGTGACTTGCCCAGGGTCACACAGCTGGGAAGTGGCTGAGGCCGGGTTTGAACCTAGGACCTCCTGTCTCTAGGCCTGACTCTCACTCCACTGAGCTACCCAGCTACCCCACATGAATTCTTTTTTAACCCGTACCTTCGTCTTAGATCAATACTGTGTATTGGTTCTAAGGCAGAAGAGTAGTGAGGGCTTGGCAATGGAGGTTAAGTGACTTGCCCAGGCTCACACAGCTGGGAAGTGTCTGAGGCCAGATTTGAACACAGGACCTCCCATCTCTGTGCCTGGCTCTCAATACATTGAGCCACCCAGCTGCCCCCAACATGAAAAAATTTTAATAAGTTAGTGTCTTTTTAATCAGATTGGCAGGAATCATATTATGCTTTGTTCACATGGGCAATTTCACAACACTGAAAACATAAATTCTAAGATACTAGGTACTATAGTAATTGCTTGAAATACAAACTCACATACACTACTATATCTATCTGGCTTCAAACCTCTAGCTATGTTTCACCCTAACCACCTTTCTGCCATGCCCCTGCCCCATTACTTGCTTTGGGGACAATAATCAAATTAATATAGTCATTAGTTCTGAAAAGGATATGTCAGTCAGGTGCCTACTACCTTCCTAGAGTAAAACTGCATTCCCTTATGTTGGGTCTGCCTGTTAGAATGTAAACTCCTTCAGGACAGAATATTTCTCCTTTACATTTGCATGTTCAGAGCTTGGTAAAGTGTCTGCCATACAGTAAGAGCTTAATATTTTATTTTTTTATTTTTTTAATTCTTAAATTTTATTTATTCTTTCATTCATTTTATAAATGAGTACAATGAAATTTTGCAACACTGCAACTGACCTAGTTTATGATCTGGACCCTCAAGTCTGGCCTAATTTATTTTCTATTGTAATAATTATAATTATATTAACTTTATAAAGGGTGATCTATTTTTTAAAATTATTGGGTCATTCTTTGCTTGTTTTCTCTTGGTAAAGGGTTATCCCAGTTGAAGTTACTGTTTTCATTTTAAAGATCTGGAAGCAAGAAGAAAAATTTGTCAACAATTTGAAACCCACTTTGATTTCTCTTTACTTTCAGTGTAGCTCTTGTGGTTTTTCTGAAAAAGAAAATGCAATAGCAGCAAGAAAAAACTATTACAATTACTACCCCATTGTATACAATGCATATTCACTTTTCATTGAATTTCAGTGAAATTTTTCATGTTAGATTTTTCATGGATCTACGATTTTATTCCTACAGTAATATACTCTTTCTCCTAATGAAAAACGCAGTCCATCTCTGTAGAGAATTTAGAGAACTGATCTAGCCAAAAATAAATCATCATCTGGTGGCCAGTTTTCTGATGTCAAGCCTCTCAGACTTTAACTTGAGTATTCAAAGCTGCTGTTTGGTACAGTGGGACCTTCCTGAGCTTGTGCCTAAGAACACAACCCCTGTTGCATGCCACAATGATAAAGCATTAGAGTAGAATTTAATGGAAGAAATGTAGACTTTTTCTCAAAATGTCATTAGGAAAAAACTCATGGTCCCTACAGGCAATGTTTTGGTGCAGATTGTACTTAACCTTTAGAGGCTCATTTTCTTTTCTTACTTTTACAAACTGCTTGGTTCTTACATAATCTAATTATTTTTATTGAAATTGGGATCATTTTAAATTATCCTTCAAGCTTTAATGACTTTAATTTTAAAAAAACTTTAAAGTCACAGCTTTGAAAGAGATATAGTTTTAACAATTTAGTAATTCTTAAAATATTTTTTAATTTAGATCCCTCCTGGTGTCTTGCAATGTTTTAATTTATCATAGACTGCTTTGGCTTCCTTCCTAAAATAACTTTTCATTTACTATGTATGTTTCCTATTTATATTCACACTCCCCTGATTAGAATATAATCTTGAGAGGCAGCTGGGTAGCTCAGTGGATTGAGAGTCAGGCCTAGAGATGGGAGGTCCTAGGTTCAAAGCTGGCCTCTGTTATAAAAAAAATAAGTAAATAAATAAGGTGATCTGAGTAGGGTCAAATGAAAATGCAATTTGGGTGTGAGGAAGGATAATGGGGGTAATGGGGTGATTATAAGGTGATTGGAGGAGGAATGAAGGTATGGGAAGGTATATTGGAGATAAAGGAAATGGGTATGTAGGAGAGGGCAGCTCAAACAAGTTTATTCCCAGAGGCTTGAGACAGAGAATACAGGGAGGAAACTAGGGCCAGTAAGAAACATTTAGGTTTGACTGGAGAGTTTCTCTTGTTAGTTTCTCCAGTCTCTTGAGGGAGGGGTCGAGAGGGCCCCTCCCTGCCAGTCAAAATGATGGCTGGAGGAAGTCTCGGGGAGGTACTTCCTGCCAAGATGGATGCCCAAGTTTTCTCAAGAAATAAAAGAAAATGATTCCTTCCTCTTGAGCCCTTGTCTTAATATTCAACATAATGACTCACCACAGGGTTTGAATAGGTAACAAGGGGATTTATTAATACCAGGGTCAGTCAGAAGGGGAGGGGGTTCAGGATTTTCTAATTGCTGCTAGGGAGAGGGGTGAGGGTGGGGGATGGGTCGCGGAAAGGATTAGACAGAGAGTTCGGCTCTCCCAGTCAGGAAGATTTGACTGCCTTTTAAGTAAGTCTTTATCAAACCTAGGGGTAACTTATTTGAGGATACTCCAATTATCTAAAGAAACTAAAACCCACTATGTTCAATCATCAAGCCCTCCCTTCCAACCAGAACCCAAAGGAAAATCAGGGAAGGGGAGGGATGGAGATGGGAGATCAGGGAGAGGTTCAGAGAAATGAGATAGATCCAGATTTCCCCAAAACAAAATAAGCACAGGCCAAGGCTGAAGCAATTAGGCCAAAGCCAAAAGGCCAAAGCAAAAGCCTCCAGCCACAGCGAAAGCCAGAAGGCCAAAACATCATCATTTGGAACTTCACCTCTATTTATAGCTTTAAGTTCTAACTGACTTTCTGAACATTCTAAGATGTTTAACTGACTTTTTGTGACCATTAGAAATTACAGAAGCAAAAAGTTTCTGTTAGCCACAACCCCCATTGCCCACCCTTACCACTCTTCCACCTATGAGCCAACACACAAAAGTTAAGGGTTTTAAAAAATTAAAAAAAAAAAAAGAATATGATCTTGAAGGTAATGACTGTTTTTACTTTTTCTTTGTATCCTCATTGCTTAGACTAGAGTTTAGGCACTTATGAAATGTTTAATAAAATTTTGTTAACTGAATATAATATTATTGGAATAAATGTTAGTACCTTAAGATGTCAGAAGATAACATTCACATATGTTTAATTTCAATAAACCTCAAAATTACTGGCTAAAGAAAAATTACTTTAGGTAAATATAGAAGCAAGTAAATTCCTAGTATGATTCTTCATTGTGATGTTGAGTTATTCTCAAAGGCTTTACTGATAGAGCAAAAAAAAAAAAAATTGACAATTCCTACCAACCTGGAAAGGCTTTACGTCCAGGTATGATAAGAAACTGATAAACTTAGAAGACCAGCTGACCAAAATTTCAAAGGAGAGTTTCATCACCAGGCTTCAGGGTATTAGCCATAGATTTTTTCAAGGACATGGAAGGGAGTGCTCATACTATAATACCACTCAAACTAAAAGTGGAATTTTTTTTTATCTTTTTTTTTCTTTTTGCATTTTCTTCCACCAAGGTTTTCCAGAATTGTCCCATCTTACTAGCCATTAGTTGCTTTCCTTAAATACATTAGATGACTGGTCATTAGGCTTAATCCAGTAGAAATAGGGAACAAATTATAGCAATCATGAATTGTGATGAGTCAGAATCTCATTTGTGTGAATAAATTAAGGCTTTCAGGACATGAAATTCTTTAATCCTCAGCAGCAAATAGTTAACAGACAACTCAACTTCAGAATGTTTTCTTCTTCCTAGGAAATTAGTACAATCAACCTTATTTTCCCAAATACTTTGTATAATATTTTTTAAAGACTATTTTTGCATTTTATAAGTAGGCATGCCTTTGCTAAAGCAATACCTAAACTATTTTTATAAAATATTATATAATTTAAACACAAAACAAAACATAATTTTCTATTAAACAAACCCTTTTCTCTTTTTCAATGATGAGTACCTGGAAAGGATATATAGGTGAAGTGAAGTGGCTTAGTGAATAAAGCATCAGGCCTGGAATCAGGAGGTCCAGGTTTCAAATCTGGACCCAAATATTTCCTAGCTGTGTGACCCTGGGCAAGGCATTTAAGCCCAATTGCCTAGCCCTTACCACTCTTCTGTGTTAGAACTGACTAATAACTGATCAATACTTGTATTGATTCTAAGACAGAAGGTAAGGTTTTTGTTTTTGTTTTTGTTTTTTAAACATTTACCTTCCGTCTTAGAATCAATACTGTGTATTGGTTCTAAGGCAGAAGAGTTGTAAGGGCTAGGCAATGGGGGTCAAGTGACTTGCTCAGGGTCACACAGCTGGGAAGTATCTGAGGCCAGATTTGAACCGAGAACCTCCCATTTCTAGGCCTGGCTCTCAATCCACTGAGCCATCCAGCTGCCCCTAGAAGGTAAGGTTTAGAAAAAAAAATAAGAATGAATAACAAAAACAAAAGCTGCTATTATTCTCTGAATTTCTTCTTATCAAAATATATTTCATGCAAAATCATAGTTTCTTCTAGCTGTTGATTAGAAGTTGTGCACGTTCAAATAAACCAAAAGGTTCTATTTCTACCTTTCAGGGGAAAACTAATTTAACTAGTTGTGTTGCTATAAGAATGCAGTTGTTAGAAGACAACATTAATTACTTTTTTCTTTGATTTATTTTCTTTGCCTTCTTATTTCATACCAGCTTCACTTTCTCATAATCTGTCTCACCAACATTGATCCTTCTCTTAAACTAAACAATTAAGACAAAAATCCGACAGTATATACAGTATCTTCCATTTATAAATCACCACTTCTATGGGAGTTGGGGAGTGATAAACTTCATTTTTCATCCATGCTCTAGATTAATAATTCAGTTGCCATTTTAAAAGTTGAATTCAATTGTAAGACATGATTTTTGTTCTACTGCAAAGTGATATAATTATTAAAGTAAAAAAAATCGATTTTCTGTCTCTTTTACTGAAGATGATGCAAGAGTTTCTCTTGTCTTTTCAGTTCTGAAAAGTGTCATGTTGATGCTAAGTATGTGACAGTTAGGGTGAAAAACATATTATGTTGCTATAAAAAGTCTTTTCTTTTTTATCTTCCTACATTGTTCTCCTCCTGAAATACTAGAACATGAGCAGAATGATTTTAGGATGATTGATCTCTGTTGATTTGTCCTGAAATTTAAAGATAGATTTAAATTTGGGTTTCAGTATGATTATTTAGTTGTTAGTAAGGTATGCACCAAAAAAGTATCTCAAAATTCTTAATGCAATTTAAAAAAATTAACTGCACTCATTCTTTTGGAATACCCTGTATAAAAAATGAGTTGATAGCTTCACAGCCGATAGAAATAAAAAATAGAGAAATATTAAAGCTTATAAACAAATTCTCATGAATAAAAAGCCTTTAAATTTTGTTAATTTTTGGTAGAGAATGTTCCTTATGAATGAGCTTTTGATTTTCTACATAAGTCAGTGATGGCAAATCATGGAGCAAGCTATGGAATCAGGATGAGAAGAGCTATACAATTGTCTCTCCCTATATAGCGGTTCACTTATTGCAGCTTCACTGTATTAAGGGTTTATATATATATCTATCGTGGGGGTCTGTGGAACATAACTCCTGCGATAGGTGAGAGATCACTGTATATATAGTAAGGCTTAAAGTTTAGATTAAGGCAATGGGAGACTTGGTTGCCACTAGTACAGACTTGTGTGTTTAATGACAGAGAAGAGAAGTATTAAGAGAAAGAGAGAAGACTAGAGTCCTTCTTTGAGTTAAAGTAAATAGAAATGCTTTTTACCCTTCAGTGAAAACTAGGGGAGTAAGGGAAGCTTGAAGCCAGAAAGAAAATTTTCATCACCCCCTACAGCAAGAGTTTTTAACCTTTTTTTATAGGCCCCTTCTCAGAATCATGCTAACAGTGTTTTAAACCCCAAAAGTAAAATACATAGGATTGTAAAGGAAACTAATTATAATGAAAGGTGCTTACCAATTTTTTTTAAAATTCACAGACCCCAGGTTAGGAACCCCTATCCCAGACCCACAGAGATGCCCCTAATGACTCAGAGCCCAGAAGGCCATACCCTATAGGGAAGGCAGCCACTTCTGCCACCAGGGCTCTTAGGACTGCTTTCCTGTAGGGGGATAGGGCTTAACAGGCCCACAGGAAGGCAATGAATAGATTTGATCCTGCTTGAATTGTAGTAAAGTCACCACTGAGCTGGTTGCTAGTGTTAGGAGATAGAATAATACCTGGCCACACTCCTGCATATGTCCCAGTTACTATCATGCAATGATATACAATCTTACATGACAGGCCTCAGAATAATAAAAACCAAAATTTTGAGGTCTGAGGGGAAAAGTCATTCCTGATCAAGGTATCAAGAACTCTTCCAGGAAGGAAGATAGCACTGGAATTAGGCTACAAGAGCTAGAAATTCCACAAATGAAAGAGAGTATGGACAAAAACACAGTGCCTGCTTACATATTAGGATGGGGGACAAAGAGAAATCCATCTTGGTTGGACTATGATAGCATCATTATATGGTAGAACTTCAAAATTTAATTATTATTTTGGGCTGCTTAATTTATATAGTATTTTACATAAATCACTTTTTCCCCACAGAAACCCTCTGAGTTAGGGAATTCAAGTAGTATCACTCCCATTTTACAGATAAAGAGATAGAGATGAAAGGAAGCTGAGTGATTTGCCCAAAGGCACAAAATAAGTGTCAAGGCCAAAATGAAAACCCAGGCATCAATTCTGAGCTTGGGCCTTCTAGATGCACTTCTCATCTCTGATCTTATATCCCTGGCCCTCTTCAAGGATAGTTCCCTTTTATCTTACTGCCATTGCAATGTTTATAGCCCCAAACATCATACTCAATTCACTAGCTCTTCCATCCCAAAATAATCTTGAGTCTGTGCTTTTTTTATTCAGGGTTCATTTTAAAGAGAAGAAATAATAGTTAGAAATAATGATAAAAGAAATACCAGTCACCAGTGTATAGACAAAGAATAAGAGGAAATAGTCTGTAGTCTGCCCCTTCATCAGTTCTTATTTGGAGGATTGTACACCATTCTGGGTACCAGTTCAAGAAAAAACACTCATAAGTTGGAGAATGTCCAGAGGAGGGCAACCAACACGCCATGTTACATGATAATTGGTTGAAGAAATTGGGCATGTTTAGACATATGAGAGCTATGATTTGTTGTGTTCAAATAATTAAAGGGATACCATATAAAAAGAGACTATACTAGTTTCATTTGGCAGAACCAAGAGCAGCTTTTATACTAACTTGCCAAATTTCCTTACTTAATCTTACTGTAAGATTTTTTTAAATCTCAGCTAGTCAGTAATGACTTATTACATTACTTACATTTTATTTTATTGTGAATTTAATTGTCTATAAACATATTTCAGTATACAAAAAGAAACAAAAAGTATTGTTTAAGGAACTGTGATTTATTTGTGCAATTTATTTTAAGGTATATGTATATACGAAACTTATGTAGATATATCCATACACATATATACGTACATAATTTAAAATATGCAAATTATAATAAATTATATACATATACTTGAAGCACAGTAGCAAAATTGTTCTTTGTGACCCCTTCTACCTTTTTTATTTTCTTCTAGGCATTTAAAAATAATTTTTTGATTCTTTCTTTTTATGATGTATTTTTCACTATCCCCTTACCTTCTATTCCATATGTATTATATTAACCAGTACTTTATTTATTTTATTTGGTTTTTTCAAAGTGCCAGCTCCTAGATGTATTTATTAGTTCAATAGTTCTTTTACTTTGAATTTTATTCCTTTCTCCTTTGAGTTTTAGGATTTCCAATTTAATTTTTAATCTGGGGATTATTAATTTGTTCTCTTTCTAGTTCTCTAATTTGCATGCCCAATACATTGACTTCTTCCCTCTATGATTTATTGATATATGCACTCAGGGATATAAATTTTCCCCTGAGTACTGCTTTGGCTGCATCCCATAGATTTTGATATATTGTTTCCTCATTGTCATGCTCTTCAATGAAATCATTGTTTCTTTGATTTGTTCCTTAACCAACTACTTTTGGAGAATCATATTATTTAATCTCTAATTACTTTTTATTTGCCTCTCCATGTACCCTTTTGAATTATAATTTTAATGCATTATGATCTGAAAAAGTTGCATTTATTATTTCTGCTCCTTTGCATTTGTTTGCCATGTTTTATTGCCCTAATACATGGTCAATTTTGTAAATGTACCATGTGCTGCGGAAAAGAAGGTGTTATTTCTTTTCATCCCTATTTATTTTTCTCCATATATCTATTAACTCTAATTTTTCTAAAATTTCATTCACATCTCTGACTTCTTATTTTTTTGGTTTGATTTATCTAGATCTGATAGAGGAAGGTTGAGGTCTCTTACTAGTATAGTTTTTTCTATCTATTTTCTCCTGAAGCTCCAAAAGTTTCTCCTTTAAAAATCTGGATGGGTTCCAGGTTAAGATGGAGGCAGAGTAAAAAGCAGCTGCTTAACCTCTCCTAACCAAAACATATAGGACTCCTCAAGAGGACATAAAAACAAATCCAGATGAACAAAGGGACCCTACAACAGGGCACAGCATTGAAGGTACGTGGAATCGGAGCATTTCCAAGCTATAAGGGGGTGAAACAGCTCTCACTAAAACACGAGCTGAGCAACCCTCTCCCACCACCACCACCTACAGGGCCAAAGCCAGTGCACAAGAGTTAGAGCAAATTTGGGGCGCCCATTAAGTCCTTGGCAGCTACCTGGGGTCACCAGGGCCTGCTCCTGAGAGCAGCAAGACTTAAGACCCCAAGAGGCTAAAGAACACGCCAACTTTGAACACAGATCCTGAGTGCAGGCGTGTTCGCAGCTACAGACACAAATCCTGAGAGCAGGCGCGGACCTTGAGTGGGGACCCAGTGCAGAGGGGTGTATGACTGTGGAAGAAGCTCCCTGAGACTGTTAAAGGAGCTTCGGGCAGAGGAACAAGCAAGGGGACCACCAGGAGGCTTGACCCTGCGAACAGATAGACCTGAGACCTCAGGAGCCTAAAGAGCATAGACAGACCCTGGGCATGAGGATAAAGCTGAGAGGGTGCTGGGCTAACAATGGCAAGCCATACACAAGAACCCCAGAAGAGAAAGATCAAGAAGAAATCTTTAACACTCGAAAACTTTTACACAGAAAAAATCCAGACAACAGAGCAAACAGCGGAGGAGAACAAACAAGTAATCATATCCAAACCTTCCCAAAAAAAGGAAAACTGGTCACAGGCTCTCACAGAGTTCAAATCTGAGATTATGAGAAAGATGGTAGAGAACTGGCAAGAAAATAACAGTTTAAAAGGCAGAATTTCACAATTAGAAAGTGAGGCTCAGAAATCAAATGAATTGATAAGCAAATTGAAGACCAGAAATGGCAATCTGGAAGCTTGAAGAACCAAACAGACCAGATTCAAAAGGAAAACCAAAAGATTATAGCTGAAAACCAGTCTCTAAAGGCTAGAATTAGGCAATTAGAAAAAGATGACCTCAAATCAAAAGAATTGATAAGCAAATTGGAGACCAAAATCAAACAGCCGGAAAACAGGATAGACCAAATCGAAAGGGAAAATCAAAAGAATATAGCAGAAAACCAGTCTCTAAAGACAAGAATTGGGCAAGTAGAAGCCAATGATCTCTCAAGACAACAAGAACAAATAAAGCAAAGTCAAAAGACTGATAAAATAGAAGGAAACATGAAATATCTCATTGATAAATTGACAGATCAAGAAAACAGGTCTAGAAGAGATAATTTGAGAATCATTGGTCTTCCTGAAAAAGCAAAAAATAGTAGAAATTTGGACTCCATACTAAAGGAAATTATTCAGCAAAATTGCCCTGAAGTTCTACAAGAGGGCAATATAGACATTGTAAGGATCCATAGATCGCCCTCTACACTTAACCCTGAAAAGACAACCCCCAGGAATATAATAGCCAAATTCAAGAGTTTCCAAGTAAAAGGAAAAATTTTACAAGAAGCCAGAAAGAGACAATTCAGATATCAAGGAGCACCAATCAGGATCACACATGATCTGGCAGCCTCCACACTAAAAGACCGCAAGGCTTGGAAAATGATATTCAGAAAGGCAAGAGAACTGGTCTACAACCAAATATCACCTACCCATCAAAACTGACTATATTCTTCTAGGGGAAAGTATGGGCATTCAACAAGATAGAAGATTTCCAAGTATTTGCACAGAAAAGACCAGGACTAAATGGAAAGTTTGATATCCAACCACAAAAACTTAGAGAAACATGAAAAGGTAAATAAGAAACAGAGGGGAAAGAAAGAAAACTCTTATTTTTAAATTTGTGTCTTTAGGGGTTCAATAAGATCATTAGATCTTATTTTTTGTATTTGTATTCCTATATGGAGAAATGTTACGTGTAATTCTCTGTAGTGAACTCTATTCACTATTATAGTATCCACTATTATATTAATTAGAAGAATTATTCACAGGGGAGGATGGAGTACTAAATGATCTAAGATGATAAGGGGGTGGGTGGGAAGGAGGGGGGTAAATAGAGGACACCAAGAGAAATTTGAAGGAATAAGAAAAATAGCATATTCTATTTCACACAAAGAGGGCATGGGAAGGGGAGGGGATGAATACTATTATAAGAAGGAAAGGAAGAGAGCATTAAGAGGTAATATTTCAACCTTACTTTCAGTGGAATTAACCCTGAGAGGGAAGTGTAGCTATATCCATTGAGATATAGAACTCTATCCCAAGAAAGTCAGAAGGGATAAACGAAGGGGAGCAGAGGAGTGGGGAGGTCAAAAAAAGGAGGGGAGGAAAAGGGAGAGGGAATTCATTAGGCCTTAAAAATAAAAAGAGGGGAATAACAAGGGAGGGGACACAGGTTACTAGTTTAAAAGAAATCACTGGTTTAAAAGGAAATAGCCTAAGAAGAAGAGGTAGAACTAAGAATACCAAAATGTTGGGGAATACACAACTAATAATTATAACTCTGAATGTGAATGGGATGATTGATTATACTAAATTAAAAAGCTTTTATACAAACAAAAACAATGCAACCAAAATCAGAAGGGAAACAACAAATTGGGAAAAAATATTTATAACAAAAAACTCTGTCCTGGGTCTAATTACTCAAATATATAAGGAGTTAAATCAATTTGTATAAAAAATCAAGCCATTCCCCAATCAATAAATGGGCAAGGAACATGAATAGGCAATTTTCAGATAAAGAAATCAAAACTATCAATAAGCACATGAGAAAGTGCTCTAAATCTCTAATAATTAGAGAAATGCAAATCAAAACAAAGCTGAGGTATCACCTCACACTTAGCAGATTGGCTAAATGATAGTAGGGGAGAGTAATGAATGTTGGAGGGAATGTGGCCAAATTGGGACATTGATGCATTCCTGGTAGAGTTGTGAACTTATCCAACCATTCTGGATGGCAATTTGGAACTATGCTCAAAGGGCTATAAAAGAATGCCTGCCCTTTGATCCAGCCATACCATTGTTGGGTCTGTACCCCAAAGAGACCATAGATAAACAGACTTGTATGAAAATATTTATAGCCGCGATTTTTGTGGTGGCAAAAAACTGGAAAATGAGGGTATGCCCTTCTATTGGGGAATGGCTGAACAAACTGTGGTATATGCTGGGGAATATTATTGTGCTAAAAGGAATAAAAAACTGGAGAAATTCCATGTGAACTGGAAAGACCTCCAGGAATTGATGCAGAGTGAAAGGAGCTGAGCCAAAAGAACATTGTACACAGAGACCAATGCACTGTGGTAAAATCGAATGTAATGGACTTCTGTACTAGAAGCAATGCAGTGATCCAGGTCAATTCTGAGGGACTTATGGAAAAGAACTCTATCCACATTCAGAGGAAGAGCTACGGTAGAGGAAACATAGAAGAAAAGCAGTTGCTTCAACACATGGGTTGAGAAGGACATGATTGGGGATGTAGACCCAAAACTACCACACCAATGCAACTATGAACAATTTGGAAATAAGTCTTGATTGATGACATATGTTAAAACCAGGGGAAATGCACATCAGCTATGGGGGGTTATGTTGGGGGGTGAAGGGGAAAGTAAGAACATGAATCATGTAACCATGATAACTTTTCTAAAAAAATAAAAATTATTAAAAAAAATCTGGATACTATACCATTTGGTGCATAAATGTTGAATACTGATATACTTCATTGCCTATACTGCCTTTTATCAGGATGTAATTACCTTCCTTATCTCTTTTAATCAGATTTATTTTACTTTGGCTTTGCCAGATATCATTATTGTGACTCCTGCCTTCTTTCTCCTCAATTGATGCCCTATAAATTTTGCTCCATCTTCTTACCTTTACCCCTTGTGTATCTATCTGCCTTGTACATATTTCTTGTAGACAACATATAGTAGGATTTCTAATCCATTCTGCTATCTGCTTCCATTTTATGAGTGAGTGAGTTCATCCCATTCGCATTCAGAGTTTTATGATTACTGCTTGTGTATTTCCCATCATTTTGATTTCCTTTTTTAGTCCTGCCTTTTCTTCTTTCACTATTCCCTTCTACAATAGTGTTTTGTTTTTAATCAGTCCTCATTTTCCCTACTCTTATTTTGCTTTCCTCCCTCGCCCCTTCCTTCTTATTCCCCTCTTATTTTTCTTTAAGGTCTATTAATTGCCTCCCCCCTCCACCTTTCCCTCCCTTTTAATACTCCTCGCCTCACTCCCCCACTTCGTTATTCCCTCTCAACTTCCCTGTAGGGTAATATAAAATTCTGTACTCCAATAGGTCTGACTGCTCTTCCCTCTCAGAACTGATTTCACTGAGAGTAAAGTTTAAGTATTACTTATTACCACTCTCTTCCTCTGCTTCTTATAATAGTATTCTTTCCCCCTCTCGCCACCATGTGCTTCTTTATATAGTATAATTTATCCTATTTTCCTTCTTCCTTCCTTCAAGTTTCTCTTAGTACCATCCTCTATTGCCCCCATTTTTAGTACCACATCCTCTGCCTATGAATAATTCTTCTATCTACTATGATAATGAAAATAAATTTTAAGAGTCACAGATACCATTTTTCCATATAAAAATACAGTCAATTTATCTTACTGAACCCCTTAAAAATTCCCCCCTTTCTCATTTTCCTTTTTATGGATCTCTTGAATTTTGTATTTGGACATTAACTTTTCTATTTAGTTCTGGTCTTTTCTTTAGGAATGCTTGGCAATCTTATTTTGTTAAATGCCCATACTTTCCCCTGAAAGTATATAGTCAGTTTTGATGGGTAGGTGATTCTCTTGCCTTCCTGAATATCATATTCCAAGATTGTGGTCCTTTAGTGTGGAGGCTGCCAGATTCTGTATAATCCTGACTGAGGCTCCTCAATATCTGAATTGTCTCTTTCTGGCTGCTTGCAATATTTTCTCTTTGGCCTGGAAGCTCTTGAATTTGACTATTACATTTCTAGGAGTTGTCTTTTGAAGATTTAATGTAGGGGATGATGTATGGACTCTCTCAATGTCTATTTTGTCCTCTTGTTCAAGAATATCATGGCAGTTTTCTTGAATAATATCTTGGAATATGATGTCAAGGCTTTTAACTTTTTTCAGGCTTTCAGGTAGATCAATAATTCTCAAATTGGCTCTCCTGGATCTGTTTTCTAGGTCAGTTGTCTTTTCAATGAGATATTTCAGGTTTCCTTCTATTTTGTCAATCTTTTGATTTTGCTTTAATTCTTCCTGTCTTGTGAGATCATTAGCTTCTACTTTCCCAATTCTAGTCTTTAAAGAATGATTTTCAGCTATGATCTTTTGATTTTTCTTTTCAGTTTGGTTCATCCTGCCTTTTATGGTTTCCAGTAGGTCAATTCTGGTCTCCAATTTGCTTACTATTTCATTTGATTCTCTGCTTCTTTTTCCATGTGGGCAGTTTTGTCTTTTAAGGTATTATTTTCCTTTTGAAGTACTTTCATTTCTTTTTCCCACTTTTCTTCTCATTTTTTTCTATCTTTCTTACTTTGTTTTTGAACTCCTTTTTTGAGTTCTTCAGGAGCTTGTGACCAATTTCCATTTTGGGGGGGAAATTTGGATGTATTTGCTTGTTTGTTACTTTTTGCTGTTGCTTCTGTATTTTGCTTTTTTTATCCAGGGACAAAAGCTTTTTTGTTGTAATTTATTTCTTTTGCTTCTTGTGGATTGCAATTCTTGCATGTTGGTGGACATTGCTTTCTTAGCTTCTCTCTTGTAGAACTTTGTGTTGGTAGTATCTTCTAAGCAGTCTTTTGTGTAGCATACTTTAAAGGGGTTTGCCCTGAGGCTGTTTTTCCAGTCCCAGTTGCCTCCCCTACAACAGCCTCAATTCTGCCCCAGCTCCATGCTCTGTTGCCCAGGATCCCAAGTTCTTCAGCCTCAGGTCCCAAGTCTCACTGCCAAGGCTCTGCACTGCCCTCAGAGGTAATTAAATCTGTGGTGCCCTCAGCCAGTCCCCAAGAACTTAGAGATTGCCTGGCCCTCACTCTGACTCTGATGTGCTAGGTGGCATGGGGGAGGGGTAAACAGCTTTTACTTTAATAAGTGTAGTTTTGCCCCCTTATAGCATAGAAATCCTCAAACACTGCCTACCTTTAAGGCTGTACCCTTTGGGAGAGCCACTTTAGCTATCTGATTTTGATTTCTGTCCTTTTGAGACACTGTAGCAATCATTTGAATGGAGATTCTGAAAGTTCCTGCTACTCTGTGGTCATCTTAGTTCCGCCCTTCTATTCCATTTGTAATTCAGCAAGCCCTTAATAAAACCCTCTGCATTTAAGATACTGAAGGTATAAAGACAAAACAGTTCCTGCCCTCAGAAACTTGACATCCTTTGGAGAAGTAAATAAATCTCATATTTAAAAGAATACATAAATTATCTGCATGGATATTCCCTCCAAATACAAATGAAAACTCCTCTTAGTCTTAGTAAACAGTTTCCTGAGTTCCTGTGGCCCCAAAGTTTAGCATCTGGTTGGTGGTCAGCCTTTTAATTAGGAGTTGAGTGACAATAGCAAGATTAATATAGTCTTCGCATTTCTTTAAACCTTGATACTTTGGCCTCCTGAATAACCAGACATCCAGTTTTATCCTCACTTTCTCCACCAGACCAAGTTCAATCGACCCATTGAACAAAGACAACTGAAAAAGGTATTATAGAAGAATGTTATTCTTGAGAATCTCTTTAGACACAGATAACTAAGCAGCCTGGTAGACAAAGGCAATAGTGTGGTACTATTCTTAGAGTCAAAGAACCTTGATTCCTACACTATCTGCAAACTTTCTGCCTGCATGACTGTGGGCAACTCAATTAAGCACCATGCCTTTAATCTTTCAGTTTTTTCATCTGTAACATGAGGAGATGAGATAGCCTTTGAAGACTCTTATAAACTTGATGATCCAGATGTGTGATTTTATAAAGAAATACACTTGCTTCAGATAAGGCATGTGATAGACTAGGGCAAAGAAGGTAGCCCTAAGATGCCCACAAATGAACTCTTGATTCCTTTCTTGTAACTTTTCTTGAACCTGCCATCAGCTCGGTTTGAGTCTTCTCCATTCTATGCTTTTCAGAAATTGAGTAGGAATGTTCAAAGCCTACCTGAATCCACCAAGGCCTACTCTTCTTTTCTCAAACCTCTGAGCTTTTCTCAAAGCTCCAGTAAAAACTCATAATTCTTAGAAGGCTACTGATCTCGTCAAGATATAAATATGATTAATATAATCTCTGCATTTTTATGTAAAAAATATGATTAGTCATACCATTGTATTATGGAGCATAATTCATTCTCAAGAAATGAATAAAATTTAACACAAATGAGTCTTTTATTTGCATAAAGTGAGAGTTATTTTTGAGTTAAAGATCATTTCAGTATTCCATACTCAATCCAGACCAGCATCCATATCTGCCTCACCCAAGGGCCCTCCTTACTAGTCTACTTAGGTAAGTAGAAATAAAGCTTATATAATTAGCATTATAGTTACAAGCCTTGCATAACCTCAATAAAATAGTTTTTATTGCATCATCATTTAGGAAAAGCATGTGGGCTGGCATAGAAAACTGATTATTGGAAACTATGGGAATGCCAACATGCTTATGTTCAAAAGGATACAAGAACTTCTTAGCTTGAATTTTTTTGTGCTCATACAGATGACATGTCAAAGGTTAAATTAAAAATTACATCTGAGTTGTAAAAAACAACTTTGAGAGGCTTGTGTGGGGGAGACACGGCTAGCTTGTTTCTTTGCGGGGAGGGGAATCTGGTTTTCTAATTGACCAAAAGTTAAAAATGAGTTCCAGAGTTATATGACATCCAAGAAATATAATGCTACATTTTAAAAACCATGCTTTCTAGGACTAGATATATATTTTACTTTAGATTTTAAGATCCTTGAGAGCAAGAACTGTCTTTTGTCACTTTCTCTATCCCTTGCACTTTGTACATACAGTGCCTAGCATAGAGTAGATGCTTAATAAATGTTGATTGATTGATTGATCAGCACATACTGGTGCTAGTATGACTTTCTTCTGCTCTGATTAAAACACATCAAGAATTGTTTTCTATTCTGGGCTTCACATTTTAAGAATGACATTGATAAGCTGGAGGGCATGCAGAGGTGAATAACTAAGGTGATAAAGGGCTTTGAAATCATGCTATGTAAAGATCAGTTGAAGGAATTTAGTCTGTTAAAAAAAAGATTTAGTTGAAACATGATGGCTGTCTTCAAGTATTTGAAGTGTTCTCAGGGAGAAGAGAAATGAAAATATGTTTTGCTTGTTCTCAGAGGACAGTATTCATTATGGGGTAGAAGTTGTTAGAAGCAAATTTAAGATTGATAAAAGAAAAAAGTCCCCCTTGATCATAAGTGGAAAAAGTTCTCTTGAGGTAGTGGGTTTCTCCTCCTAAGTTAAGTATGCACTAAAAGACTAGATGACAGCTGGGGAGTAGGATGTTCAGAGGAATAGATGGCCTCTCTGAGGTAAGACTCTTTGATTCCATGATGAATAATTATTAGATTCATAGTAGCTGAGACTTGGAATAGATCTTAGACATAACTCTTATTCACCAGTCTACCCTGGCTTTTTTTCATCGATGAGGTTTTAAATTTGGAAGTAGTAACTTATCTCAGTTGTCACTGAATGGCAGAGCCAGGACCAGCACCCTATCGCCTTATTCCCATTCCATTATTCTTTCCCCTGAGCCAAAAAGCCAATGTTATTGAGTTTCAACTCCTGAGAGAAGGCATCTATTCATGTACCATCAGTGTACTAATCCAGGGCTCATCCTTTTGACTTAAACCATGGCCTTTGGCTTCCTAGGCCCCTTCCCTTTCTGCCTTTGTAGTTAATCTCCTGGAGTCCATTCAGTCTTTCTCTCCCAAAGTCTTTGGCATCCTTCTTACAGCATAGTTGTACTTTGATGAACAGAAATTTCAAATATGATTCATTATTTAAAAATTATAGAAGATATTGTTGAAGAGAAAAGATTCTTTTTATCTCCATGTTTATTTTAGATTTAAATTATAATTTGAAGGCATTTTATATTGATATTAAAAATGTTGTTTTCCCCTTTCACTTTTAATTATAGTTCAAAGGAGAGTTAGCATAATGTTATTTTTGCCATTATCTAACCAGTACATTTTGGAAATAGAAATTTAAGTTTACAAAATTACTTATAAATCTGAAAATGAAAGAAAGAATTTGTAAAGAATAAGCTTTGATCTATCTGTGCATATAGAAACATGCATAATTATCACTAAAGCTTAGATTTAAATAAATTTTTCATTATATTTATTCAGGTAATTTAAATGAGTGAATCTAAAGGTCATTTTGGATAGGTCCAAGTTAATGTGGAAAAAGGTTTGGCATTTACCTTGTTCTGCCTGAAGAAAAATAGAGAAAAAAAATTAATTGAATAGCAGTTCAGTGGAGTAAAAAAAAAATTAATTCACATGGATATCCTATTTGGTTTATCTAAAAATGTGTGGACTAGTGGGTTGTAATAAATCATTTTGACTCTATGTCAGGTTTCTTGCAAAATGCCAACTGTATAAGTAATTCTGAGAACTAATTCCTTTTACTGTCAGTATAATAAATTTAGACTTGTTTTAAAATATGATGTAGAATACCACATTAAATTAATCAAAGAATAAAAATTTCTTTTAGTCATAGAATCATAAACTGTTAGAGATTGATGAGATGTTAGAAATCATCTTGTCCCCCCTATTTTACAAATAAATAAACAGATCTAAAGCAATGAAGTGATTTTGCTCAAGATTACCTCAGCAACATTAAGTAACAGAACTGAGGTTTTAAGCTAGATCCTTAGGCTCCAAACACAATGTTTTTTACCTACTACATCAGTGAATTTTTTTAAATCCCTTCAATTTTATTATTTCAAGGGCAGCTAAGCAACACAAAGGATAGAGCACCAGGCCTGGAGTCTGGAGGTCCTCAGTTCAAATCTGGCCTCAGACATTTCCTAGCTGTGTAACCCTAGGCAGTCACTTAGCAATTGCCTAGCCCTTGATAGTCTTCTTTCTTAGAATTGTTACTGAGAAAAGAAGGTAAAGACTTAATAAAATCCTTCCAATTGATTTTGCTTTGGTGAGGGGAAGTATCTCAGTCAAGAAAAATACCATTTCTAACTCTTTTTCATGATAAGATGATTCTTTTAATTCCTTCACAGTCTTTGCAGTGCTAAAAAATTTCCCTCTTACTGAGGCTTCCAGAAAGAAGATGAGAGAAGAGAGCATTAAAGAGACAACTGGCCTTCTTCCCTCCTAGGAATCATTCAATCATGGAATGTTTTATGAAGTGCCAACAATGTTTCAGTTACCATGCTAGGTCATAGGGATACAAAAATCAACCAGCCCCTGTCCTCAAGGAGCTTATCATCTAGCAAAGAGAAATGGGTTGTTCATAGATAAATATGCACATATATATGTGTGTATGTGTGCATATGTACACACATATACACAAGGCAATTGGGGGAGGGGGAAAGGCAAGAATAGTTTTATATAAAAGATAAATTTCAAAGAAAGTGAGAAATAATAAGAGTTTGAGGAAAGAGATAGTCATACAAAGCATAGAAATGGGAGATGGTGTACTGTGGTTAAAAAGCAGTAAGAAGGCCACTCAGAATACTGGAGGATGTGTGAGGGGAGTAATATGTAATAAAAATGGAAATATAGGATGACAGACCAGAATTTATCTTCTATTATATATTTTTTATATTCTACAGGAATTAGGGAGCCACCAGTGTGTTGAGTAGAGGAGTGACTTGTTTGAACCTGTCCTTTAGGAAAATCCCTTTGGCTATGCTTTGGAGGGATTAGAAAGGGGAGAGACTTAAGGCCAGGGAATCAGTTATTCAGCTATTATAATAGTCCAGATAAGAGGTGTTGAGATTCTGGAGACTGGAGGCCATGGGAGGGAAGAACAGGAGACAAGTGTACATGCAAAAAAAAAGGATACCATTTGACACTTAATTGCAATTAATAGTGACTTTTATCACTGGAGTCTGCTGAACAGAGGAGTGACTTGGTCAGACCTGCACTTTAGGAAAATCACTTTGTCATTTCTTTGGAGGAAATACTTCTTACTGGAGTGAGAAAGGATGAGAATAAGGAAAATGACTCCAGATTTGTGGATCTGAATAACTGGAAGGAAGCTGGTATCCATGAGATAAATGGGGATGTTTGGAAAGGAGGCAGAAAAGAATGAATTCTGCTTTGGACATGGTGAATTTTAGATGCCTGTGGGATATCCAGTTCAAATTGCTCAGTAATCAGTTGTGATGCTTGACTGGAGAGTAAGAAAAAGATACAGGAGTCATCTGCATTTAGATAATTGCTAAACCCATAGAAGCTGATGCGATTACAGAAAGTGTATGTAAATTGAGAGAAGTCAGATTCAGGAAAAAGCCTCAGAATACATTCATGGTTAGGAGTCATGCTGTAGGCAATAATCCAACACAGGAGACTCAGCCTTAGAAGGTGATGTGTGTATAGCAGCAGTAACTGACTCAGAAACTTATCTGGCAAGATTCTGAGATCAGTTTGGGGATCTTTGGTCAAAATTGACCCTTCTGAGAATTACTGTCTGATCATCAGGTTAGGTAATAGTAATGTTAATTTTTCCCATTTATTAGGACACAGTTTTCCCTCATTTGGAAACATTACCCACAGTTTGAATCCTCATTAATATGCCACTTGGAAATGACCTGAATTTTTTGGTTTACCTTTGAATATTTTTCAAAAATGTTTAGTAAACTTACTCAGTTAAAAAAAATTCATTGTGTTAGAAAAAGATAATTCTTGTACTATGGAGTGTATAGATTTCGTGGATGTTTGGTGAGGGCAAATTATGGCACTTTCCCTCTGTTTTTAAATTTAACCATTGATTCCCATTAGTAAAGCTTCATATAGGTGCTGAATTTGGGTCAAGAATAACAGCTTTAATTCGCTCCTATGGCCTGCAAATGAATGAATACCTAAACTATTATGTATACAGGAAACTGTTGTCTTAGATGAGCATTTAGGCAAAGCAAGTGTGATGATGTTCTTACACAGATGGTGTTTTTCAAAGATCTGATAAAGTAGCTTATACATAGAACACTTATGGGATCTAATCTTGAAGGTTATATTTATATAGATATATAAATTATAATCCTTAATTTTAACTTCTTTAATTCTTTACTTTTATCTCTTTTATCTAATATGCATTATTTGTGTTCAAACATGTCTTTACTTGTAGTTAGTGAAGTGACTGGTCATACCACGTGTAGTCACAACACATTAGATATTCTGATCTACTAAATAAAGCCATTTCTAAGTAACATGATTGAGACGTTAGAATTAAACACTACTTTAATATCCCTAGTAATTTTAAATTGCCTAGGTTAGCCCAGCACTGTTTCCTCTTCTCTTTTCTCCTCAATAAGTAAGACACCCCCACACATAGTTCCCATACCTCTTCTCTATGCCTCTGCTGTTTCATGGACAATAATAATAACAATAACCATGTCATTTATATAGCACTTTCAGGTTTGCAAAGTGCTCACGTATGATTTATCATGTGATCCTTATAACCCTGGAAACTATTATTATCTATTATTATTATTACTATTACTATTATTATCTCCTTTTTACAGATGTAGACAGACTTAGGTAGACAGAGGTTAAGTGACTATCCCAGATCATGCTGCTAAGTATTTGAGTAAGGAATTGAACTCAGGCCTTCTTGACTCCCACATACTATACCTTATGTACCATACCATCTACCTGCTGAAAAGCTAAATTTCATATGACTCTCATTCAGAACATTTTATCTGCCATTATTGATTCAGAACTTTTTTCTGTTAGTGCTTTTAAAATAATAACACAGAAATCAAGGTTGTTTTTTTTTGAGGCATATCACACTGTTACTGATTAAATGTGGACATAATATTTGCTTTTACACTATTTGTATTCACAGATTTTAGATCATAGGGGTTAATATTGCAAAGAAAGCTAAGGATTTCTTAAGTGGCAGAATTAATATTCTTTAGATAGTAGTTTCAAATAAATGAAATTTAGATATTTAAATACAGCTTTTGATCAAAATTGGAAGTTTTTCATTTAGCAGTTTGCTTCAATAATATTGCTTTGTCTGATTTCCTGTGTTTACATAACTTATCTGATTTTTTTCTAGTTAGCCCCAAAGTGTTAGAAAATAAAACACAAATGGGTTTGAAATTTAGAGTACTTTATGATATTAAGTTTTAACATGGTTATTAAGTTCAATTTTGCCTCAGGTGATAACTTTTGCTGATTAGAAATTTAAGGATAAAAATGAACTCCACGTCTTGTAGTTTTATTTCTATTTTACATTTCTCTTTTACATTTAGATTTGCCAAGTAAAATAATTACTATATACTTTCTAATCAAAAGTTTACATGGGATAGCTAGATGGCACAGTGGATAGAATGCCAGGCCTGGAGATGGTAAGACCTAGGTTCAAATCTGGCCTCGGGCATTTTCTAGCTGTGTGACCTCTGGGAAATCACTTTACTCTGTTTGCCTATCCCTTGCCCTTATGTCTTAGAGTTGTTACTAAGACAGGCAGGGGATACAGGTTATTTTTTTTAAGTTTATATTGAAAGTGGAGCCAGGATGACAGTGTAAAGTCAAGAACTCACCTGAACTTTCCCCAATTCTCCTAAAAACTTTAAAATAATGCCTCAAATTGAATTCTGGAGCAGGAGAGCCAACAAAAGGTCAAAGTGAAACAATTTTCCTATCTAAGGCAACTTAGGGGGGCAGTTGGAAAGGTCTGTCACTCTAGGATGGAGCAAAACACTGGCAACACCACAGCACCAGCAGTAGGCCTTGGGTAGCAAGTGCAAAAGCAGCCATAGCTTCTGGAACTCACAGCCCATAGATAGTACGAAAGGTTCAACAACTGGTCAGAAAGAGATTACAGGGGAATTTTTGTTGGCTTTGGATTCAGAATCCTGTTGCATGTTCAGATTCATTTCCATAACTCAAGGGTAAAGAGGAGCAGCTGCAGGGGAATGGGGGCTCTGGTCACAATTCCAGGGTAGAGAAGTATGCTTGTGGTTGCTCACAAGGGAGTAGGAGTCCTGGTCTCATTTTAAAGGCAGAAAGGAACACTAACACTTTCAGCTTCAGAGGACCAGGTCATGGCCCCAGGGCCAGCACTTGTTATAGGAAAATAAGGTCCTTTTCTGTGTAAAAACCAGAGCACAGACCAGAAGAGTAGTGACCACAACTCTTCTTAAATCATACCACCTTGAAAGCACCAAAAACTTGTAGACTCCTAATCCTACCTCTGAAATCAACAACAGCTAAAGCTTTGGACAGTGTCTCTCTACCTAGGAGCAAAGCACAACTTTAATGTAAAATTGAAAGTCAAGAAATAGCCTAGAAAAATGAGCCAAAAAAAAAAAAAAAAGGAAAACCCGATCATAGCAAGTTATATTGTGACAAGGAAACTCAAGATAAAGCCTTAGAAGAAGACAATGAAATTAAAACAGCTATATTCAAAACTTCAAAGAAAAAAATTGGAACTGGACAGGAGTACAACAAAAATTTCTAGAAGACCCCAGAAAGTATTTTCAAAATCAAAGCGAAATAGGGAAAAAATTAGAAAAAGAAATGAGCAATTCAAGAGAATTATAAAAAGAGAATACTTTTTTCCCCTCTTGGATCTCATTTTTATGTTTTGGATTTTGCCATTGGGCCATTTCCCTTCCCTTTTCCTACTTCTGCAGCATTTCAGCTCCTTTTAGAATTTAAGCTCCATGAGGGCAGAGAGGCTTGCTTTTTTCTTGTATTTGTATCCTCAGCACGTATCAAAGTATCTGACACATAGTAAAAACCTAATAAATGCTTACTACTTTCCGTTTGCCTATGGCAAATGAGAGCCAAGAGGGGAAAAGAAAGATAGGCCACCTGGGCTCCTCTCCAAAATGGAGACTCTGGGAGGAATAGGAAACACCAATAGGAAAAGGGGGTCTCAGAGGCAGAAGGACATTCCAGGGCAAGAAAGCAGATAGGGCATGGTGTCAGTATGGAGAATTAGAAGAAGATCCAGGAGAGAAATTAAGGGTGCTTTGCCAGGGCCCTTTCTCTAAATGGGCATTCCAAGAACTCACCGGTGTGAGAAGGAAGCTGACGAGGTTGACTCCTTCCCAGGATGACTGTCTGTCTCCAAGTAGCAATATCTAAGGTCTCTATGCATGTGAGCTCTTGATCCTTATTACATCTATAAACCTCAACACAAGGTCACTTTATGACTCTTAATTCTCTCAGACAGAATTGTCAGCTCTTAAAAATAGGACATTTCAATTGATAATTTTTATTTATTTTGTTTTACAATAAAAACATAAGCACTGCTATTGCTCAAGATTACTAGGAAGGAAAGAGTGTTACTTTTTTCTGTTTATAATCAAAAAAGCATCTTATTGCAGTTATCATTATAAAATATATTTTATTTAATTTTAGGGATACAACTGTACAGACACTTACTCTTCAGCCTTCCGTAAAAGATGGTCTTATTGTCTATGAAGACTCTCCACTGGTCAGTATTTCAATCATCAGCGAATTTTTTTTTAATGTTTTCAGAATGACAGTTGCCAGTCAGCCTTTGGGAAGGGTACATTCTCCATTTAAAAAATGGAAATTCCTTAGTTTTATGTCAATGACAGCTGATATGTAAATTTTTTAAATTATTTTTATCTTTATTTTATTCCAATAACAAAAACAAAAAAAACATAAGTTTTCCAAAGTTACATGATTCATGTTGTCTCTCTCCCTTCTTCCCTCCCCCTACCAGAGTTGACAGGCAATTCCACTGGGTTTTACATGTATTATCACTCAAAACAGATATGTAAATGTTAAACCTGGCAAAATAATTTGTATTTGTTCTATTTTTTTCTCTCTCCTATGTGAGAGATTTTATTGCCCTAGTAGAGACTGGTGAAAGCTAAGGGGTGATTTTTTCCCCCAGTGATATAATAAAAATTAAAAGAGGCAATATGGTATGATGGGTAATATCATGCAGAAGGGTCAAACTCCAGCCAGCCCACAAATGTTAAACTCCCAAGCAGCCCAGAACCAGATTAAAATGTCACTGGGAAATGTTTAACAAAATAAAAATTCAGGTATCTCTTCCATATCTTGGAAGGTAGAGGGCAAGGCACCCGTGATTTGGAATATCCAAATAAAGTTTTTTGACCCTCCCTTCATCCTAGAGAAGAAGTCTGAATCTTTTCTTTTTCTTTTATGGGGTGTTTACTTTTTACTTATTTTGACTTTTAAAAAGAAATGGTGTTTACTTATGGTATTAAAAGATATAATCTGTTGATATTATATAATAGCATACATATATTCTATACATTTTTGAGTTTGCAAACTTTTTTGTGTGTCAGCTGCTGGCCTGTATGTGTCAGCTGTGACTTCTGCAAAACTCCCCCAAAATTCCCATTAAATTTCTTATGCTGACCTGCTGTATAACAACATGAGGTGGAAGGGATCCTTGTACGATACCATGATGTTAATTTGTGCTTTCCTGAGTCAGTATTGGCCCACCTCACGCCCATCTCTTTGTATCTGACCTTGATGCCTGAGGAGTCCTGTACAAAAGTTGTCCTCCTCTTCAGGCATCTAGTGGCTTTGTGTCCCTGGATAAGTCACCTTACAAGCCAAGAACCTACGGAACTGTGAGGCTACAAGCTGCCAACGTGGTCTTGATTGGCAGAGAGAGGTTTTCTCATGCAGGAGTTCCCTGTACCAACTAAATCATGAGTCCAGGCCCTCTCTTGTTTTCTTTATTTTTTTATATGTCAGTATAATTTTTAAACATTGTTTTCTGGCATTTTGTGATCCATGTTTTCTGCCTCTCTCCCACCTCTCCCAAGGATGGCCCTTAATGTGATCTAGGTTGTACCCAGCCCTATCCTGTCCCTGTCTCTGAGGTAATAGTAATAGTGATGATAATTACTGGTCAATATGAAGAATTTGTTGTTCATTTATCTTGTTTATTATTCACAAGAAAGCCAGGATGTCAGGAATGCCAGGGGGGGGGCATCTCTGGCTGGCAGGTGAGGAAAGGGAGGTTGAGAGGCCAAAGGTCCCACAACTAGATCAAGGATAAGGCCGGGCCTGGGCCCAGCTTCTGGCCCTCTCCTTGCACTGCTCCCACCAACCACATCTCTGACTCTGCGTGTAGGCCCGACTGCTCTCATTAGGCCTTTTAATTAAACTTAAGCCATGCTTCTAGCAGAAGAAGAAATGAGCCTAGTGTGAGGAGGACCAGGGAGTCGCGACAGGCTAAGAACAAGCATTTTGTCCATGATACCGTTTGTGCCTGAGTTTAGCTCTGGCTGCAGACATTCGCTCTGTCTCCCTAAACAAGTCACTCAGCCTGTTTGCCTCACTTTCCTCAGCGATAACATGCGATGGTCACAGCACCACTTCCCACAGCTATTGTGAAGACCAAATGGGATAATAGCTATACCAGTGCCTGGCACATAGTAGATTCTGTAAAGATGCTTCCTCCCTTCCCCTCCTCCTCATATAGAGTCAGAGAGCTCATCTTTACCCAGTTCTGGAAAGTTTTGGGAAAGCCAGGACTGGCCTGTGAGTTGTCAGAGCTCCAAGAGCAATTCTTGAAGGTACAAGGCCTCTTAGCGTTCTCTCTAAAGCAAATTCAGCGAACTCATGATATTCAGATCTCTTGGAATCAGATTCAATTCCCCTCACATCCTCCAGCTGTTTTCATGAATAGAATAAAGTTCAGGGTATGAAGTTGTGTAGGACATCATAATAATTCTGGGGAAATAAGAGGGTTTTCTTATGTCCGTCCTCACTGTTTTTTAATTATTCATTCATTCTTTTTTGGTTTATTTATGGAGGTATGTTTTAAATTGAAATATTATGAATGTTAAGATGACAAATTTTGGTTCTGGTAAGATTATGTATTGATGGTGGGTGGCCCAGTGGATTGAGAACTAGGCCTCAGATACCTCCAAGCTGCATGACCCTGGGCAAGTCATTTAACCCCCATTGCCTAGTCCCTATTACTCTTCTGTGGTGGAATCAATACACAGTAATGATTCTAAGATGGAAGGTAAGGATTTAAAAAAAAAAAGATTATATATTGATACTTGCTTTCCCCCCCCCCCGTAATAACTATAGTACAAGTTCATGGTGGGATGATTTTATATAAAGTCATTTCAGTCTCTGAATCGTGCAATGATACACTTTTCTTATCCTTTCCTTATGAAATTATCTAGGTAAAGTCAACTATTTTTAGAATCTAATTAGTAGAAAAATAAGTGGAATGGGGAGAATTTTGTTGTCAGCCAATTCATGTTGTCCTTTCTTCATTTTACTATTTTATGAAGCAGCTGAAGAATACTGGGCAGCTTCTGGCATTTTTTTCAGGAATGAAATAAGACAGGTTTTGCAGAATCTTTGCCCTATTGAGGATCCTGAACTTCTCTTGCTTCTAAATCTGCCCTAATCCTAAAAAGAGAGTAACTTTTTTGTTACCCCAATTTTCAAGTTTGCTTTCCCTGTCTCCTCCCAGAGAGCTATCCCTTAGTAAGAAAAGAAAAAGAATAAAGAATAAGGAGGGAGAGGGAGTTCAGCCAAACCCACCAATATATCCAAAAAGTCTGATGTATGCAATGTTCTGTACCCATACTTCCTGTTGCAGTTGAAACTAAAAATTGTAATTTCACCTTTAGTGTAATTGAAAATCTGAAGAGTTTTTAAATACTAAGTTAAGAGCTTTCATTTTTTAAAAGTTCATATAATTTACTCTTTCTGACATTTGTTGGCTTTGGGCTGGTAATAATAGGCCATATGTGGAGAGTTTAAAGCTTTCCAAGGCATCCCTAGTATTAGGTGGGGTTCCTTGGTTCTTGAAAGAGAAAGACTGATTGCCATTTTGCTTATAGCTTCGCAGTCCCTTAATGGAGACTCGTAACTTTTGCCTCTATCTTTGCAGCATCATTCCTGTATGATAGGGGACAAATTACTGACTGAATTAGCTGTTGTGAGTCTGGAACATTTGTTTGGACTGCTGTGGCTGCAGAGGTGCTTGACTTGATCCTTTGGGTTCTGATGATTTTTCTGTCTTCCAGGTGAAAGCAGTCAAGATGGGATATATTTTGGTTGTAGATGAGGCAGACAAAGCCCCAACAAATGTTACCTGTATTTTGAAAACTCTTGTAGAAAATGGAGAAATGATTCTAGCAGATGGGCGAAGAATTGTTGCAGGTAAGTATTAGAAAAGGACTTCATTTTTGATAAAGGTAAATGGATAAAAACGCTTTTTTAAAATTGCTATCAAGGCTTCCTTTTTCTTTGTGTGATTTGGAGATTTTAAATTATCAGTTCACAAACTAGGCAGTTACATAGAAACAGAATATTAAAAGTCAAGCAAGCTGTGTACAAGGGATTGCTTGCTGCATTTGGGAGAGATATATCTGGAGATAAACATGATTTTTTAGAAGCATATCTAAAAGCTGAAATTTTTATAATATAAATACAATTTTTAAAAGAAAAAAAGCCAAGCAGACAGAATCTTAGTAGCAGTCTGCCTAAGGAGTGTTTGATAATCAGCAACTTCTGAGGCAAAAGGAGAGTTAAAAAACAATGATTTCTATAGCATGGTAACTGGTGCATCAAGATTAACAGTTCTCCCAATGCTACTGTGTCAGTTTTGCTTCTGTAACTAGAGATCAAATTTACAAATTTACCTTTATATTTAAAAAGGGGGAAAAACCAGCACCAATTCTAGTTTGATCTTTGGATTTCAGATCAGGAGAACTGAGTTCAAATTCTGACATCTCTTCTTATTATCTCAGTGACCAGGATCAAGTTGTTTCATGTGCTTGAGTTATTATATTTATAAAAGTGATGAGACTTGTACCACTTCTCATAGGGAAAGTGTTTTGTAAGTCCTTAAGAACTAAATAAATGTTTATATACATACATATATATGTCTATACACAATTATATAACCATTTCTCAAATATCTATATGGATTATTCCCTTCATGCTTTGCCTATAGAAATTTTTTAATCTTAGTTTGTCCACCAATATCCTTCTATTAGCACCTGGTTAGAAAATTAAAATACTTTTAACATTAGTTTAAGTGTAGGATAAGAAAATAAAGTGACTTTTTTTTAAATCACATAATGCATATGTGCCTTGTAGAAATTGCTTTTCAATGAACAGTTCTTTCGGCTTGGTCATGTTAATGTGCCCTTCCCTGTTATGAATCATTGACTATAATGACTATTGGAATCTTTATAGAGAAAAATCCTGCATATAATTTTTTCATTCTCTAATTTTCATTTCCTGATATAATTTTTCATTCCCTAAATCCCTTAACACTCAATTTTATTAACTCTATTTCATTTAGACTCACCCAGGACAGCATTAACAAATTTCATGGCTCTTATATGCTAGCTTTGCTTCCTGAAAAGACTGGCATATTCACATCTGATTCATTTGGAAAAAAAGATAGCCAAAGGCAGTAAATACAGAAAATATGAGACAATGTATAAGTAATCTATTAACCTTTAGTGGTTGAAAAGGACATCTAAATAAAGCAGAGGAGCTTTACAACTTGAGGAAGATGATGTCTGCTTTCTGAGCACAAGAAAGTAGCAATCTTTAAAATTAATCTTTATTAGGATTTCATTGTCAAAATGCTTTCAGTGGTAAATAAGTTTTGATTTGAGGTTTTCATCATCTTCCCTCTGTGTTGCCTTTAAAAATGCTTCCTAGGCCTCAATAAGCAGCAGAAAAAAAATGCTTTCAAAATGGCAATAATAAGACTTGCCTGTGTGGTGCAAAAGGTGCAAATCAACCTTGCAAAAAGCCTTACTGCAGAATTTCTGACAGTTGGAAAGGGTTTACAACCCTGACTAGAGGCAATTGATCCTGGAGGCTCTCAGTGAGAGTAGAAGGGTCAATTGAGCTCGGTCTTTGGGGCTGAAAACCTGGCCTTGATTCTGCAGCTTTTCTCTTAAGATTTGTAGCTTAGTTAATTCCTCTGGATCTCCCTGACCTTCCCTATCCCAACCATCATTTTCCTTCCTGAATTTCCTGTGGGGTTTTGGAGAAGGGTGGATCTGGGCGGTATCATTAGTTTCCCGTAGTCAAGTAGGGCTTATCCTTGATACAAATTATCTCCTGGATCATTGTATGCAACTTTCCTAACCTTAAAGGCAACAAAATCTCCCGGGACTGAGTGGGGCAGGTCCTTTCTCAGTCTCTCATTCCTGTATCCCTTCCCCACCTGAAGCTTCTCCCTCAGTGGTTGTTAGAGAAACTTTGTATTCCTCTCTCCTTTATAACAAACCCTGTTGTCACTTAATCAAACCTTTGGCTAAATCATTGGTTGAATGATAAAAGGATAAAGAGAGAGAAAGGAATAGTTTCTCTCTGGTCCTGAGGGGAGTTGGAGGCGTCCATCTTGGAGGAAGTGGTGATCTCTGTACTTCCTCTGGACTCTTCCTTTGTGAACCTGAGAAACTGACTAGAATGCCCTCTAGTCAGTTTCAAGCCATTTCTGACTGGCCCCGACCTTTGTCTGTAGAAGTGCCCTTCCTACCTGGAAGAGTTCAGCCTGTTTCCTTTCAGTGTCTCTGTCTCAAACCTGTGTACCCAGTCTGTGTCTCCCTGCTACAGCTGCCTGCCCAACGACCTCATCCTCTCCTTCTGCAACTCTTTATATTTCAGTGTTTTATATTTCCAAAACTCAGTCATTCCCTTACACCTTCTTATCACCTCAACTTACCACCTCCACTACTGCACCCTCCTTTCCTACCTACTGACTTAGGGATCTACAAACCCATCCATTTGCCTTATCCCCTATTACAACTACCTTAACACCCTACCTGCCTTTAGTCCCTTATTACAACCATACCTGTTTAATCCCCTTATTACAACTAGTTTATTATCTCCCTATATGTTTCATCCCCTTATTACACCTGCCCTCCTGATTGTATGTTCTGTCCCTAGAGCAGGTGTTCTCAAAATTTTAAGGATTGTGGAATTTTCTGAAAACTGAGAACTTCGTAGCTAATGCATTGTTGGGATAAGGCCTGGAGATGACAGAAGAGTCACACATTTAAAATAGCAACACTAATCAAGATTTCTTTGAAATCTCTGGAGATTCCTTGTGCCCTACTGCACTGGAATGCTTGAGAATAGTAAAGGAAAACCAGTGGTCTGGCCATGTCCCTCAAATCTTAATGACCGTCTTCTCTCAGGTACCCCCAGAAAAAGTTTGGGATTTTAATAACCCTTCTATATCACTACCAAAATGAGGTGCAATACCTTTTCATTATCTGATAGTCCCATAAGATTTCTTCATTAAAATATCTCTTCTAGGGGCAGCTGGGTAGCTCAGTGGAGTGAGAGTCAGGCCTAGAGACAGGAGGTCCTAGGTTCAAACCCGGCCTCAGCCACTTCCCAGTGTGTGACCCTGGGCAAGTCACTTGACCCCCATTGCCCACCCTTACCACTCTTCCACCTATAAGACAATATACCGAAGTTAAGGGTTTAAAAAAATATCTCTTCTTTTTTATTTTTAAACCCTTACCCTCTGTTTTAGAATCAATACTGTGTATTGGTTCGAAGGCAGAAGAGCAGTAAGGGCTAGGCAATGGGGGTTAATGACTTGCCCAGGGTCACATAGCTGGGAAGTGGCTGAGGCCAGATTTGAACCTAGGATCTCCCATCTCTAAGCCTGGCTCTTATTCCACTGAGCCACCCAATTGCCCTCTAATTTAAATTTTTCCAATCCTCAACTAATCAAGATACTTATTTCAAGTATAGTTACTATTGTACTCCTTGGTCATAGCAGGGTTCAAGGAAGAGACTAATGTCTACCTCTTAGACTGACCATAGTCTATAATGCAGCGTTTATTGTATCTAGTTATATTCCAGAACAGATAACTTAATCTGTGGTATATCCATATGGAACAATAAACTGTGACAGCAGAATTCCATTGGTTTAACATAACTGACCTCATAGGTGAAATTAAAGTACTACTTTAGGGTTCGAGTCAAAACACAAAATGTACTTTTTTAGAAATATTTTACTTTAAGCCAACAGTTTATTTTGCAAACCAAAATTTGCATAATATCATGGATTAGATACCTTTCTCAAAATAATTTTTCTTGCCTTTAAACAAAAAACAGACTACAGTATCAGTTTAGTGTATACAGTACAGTCACTCATTGCATCTAGTGTTGAAAATTATTGCTCATGGTGTAGGCTTTATGGTTTGTCATTTTCTGAAGCCAATTTATAACCAGCACATCTCCTGAAGGGTTTGGCAATTAAGCAATGTGCCATTTCACATTATCTTTTAAGAGCATGCAATGCTTTGTTCCAAGGGTGATTACTAGCTATCAGTAAAGGATATATTTAGAGAGATTTGAAAATACTTTTCTTTTTCAGATGCTGCTAATGTGAATGGAAGAGAAAATGTTATAGTGATTCATCCTGATTTTAGAATGATTGTCCTGGCCAACAGACCTGGATTTCCTTTCTTGGGCAATGATTTTTTTGGCACTTTAGGTAATTACCTTGCCTTTCTGGGGAAAAAGGACTACTTAATGGGCTGATAGCATCCCAGAATAGAGTAATATCCAGTAAGATAAAAGACTTGTTGCCTCATCTCAGCTAAACTTATTTGAGCCTTACTATTATCTTAAAAGGTCTATGTCATACCAGTTTCTAAGTATCATGGGGAAATATGGCAAAGCAGATAGTTATTGCTAACTGATCTAGCCTTGTTTCAAAGGTATCCAAGACTCCTGAGTTTTCTCCAGAATCTATTTCCAATTCCTGGTTGAGGCCCAGAGCTCTTTAGCTAATAAGTACTGAGCCCCTGTTATGTCTTTGTCTTATGTTATGAGAGACACTGTTCAGGTCTGCAGTGATGAAACCCCTTTTCTTGGACTCAAGTCTTTGATTTTGGGCTGTGAATAATAGAGAAAAAGACAAGATGTTTACCTTTTAAAATAAGCATCTAATAAGGAAGATAAGACATAAGCCTGTTAAATGATAGCAGTTATAATGTACTGCAACAACAACGGGCCAAAATGTATAAAAGAGAAAAGAAGAACTTGAGTAAGCCCAAATAGAGAAGGATCATGTTGTGACCCTATATAATTAGATAAGACTTCATGGAGTAAGTCTTTTTCAGGTTTGTACTGTTGATGCTATAAAGTCTCTGGCCATTATATATACATATACTGGAACCAAAAATCAATGGTGATCTTTGATAAAGATATATATATATGTATATATGTATATATATAATTTCCCCCCATTTTACATATGCATCAGACAAAGGGAACAATTCTATTTATTTGCCTTGTATTTTGGGTCATTTTTTTTGGATCATTACATTTTTTTCTTATTACCAAAATGAACAAGTTGCACATCATGTGTTTGTCTGTCTCTCCTAGGTGATATTTTTAGCTGCCATGCAGTTGATAATCCTAAACCACAGTCTGAACTTGAGATGCTCAGACAATATGGACCAAATGTTCCAGAGCCAATCCTTCAGAAGCTTGTTGCTGCATTTGGAGAACTGAGGCACTTAGCAGATCAGGGAATTATTAATTATCCATATTCTACCAGAGAGGTCGTCAACATAGTCAAACACTTACAGGTACACCATAAATCTATATTGACATTTGAAATCTTTTAGTCCTGTTTCACATTGCAAAATTTACATCAGTTTTCCTACTGATTCTTTCACATTCTTATTTCAGGATGTATATGGGTTATATAGGGAATGTGTGTAGCCTGGAGTAAAGTACTGTGGGCATTAGCATGGGCCTTTTATTTCAGTTTCAAAAAAATGTTGACAAGGCTCCGTATCAAAGGGTATTAACTTTTTTTAAGCATACCTTGGAATTCTGAGAAATTTTGAGATGGATAGAGAGGAAAAAGAAGGAACAAGCATCCCTGATTTAGGAACTATAAATATTCAGCAGTCAACAAGAAGGATCTTCACTGCTAGTCCAATAGTCTTTTTTCAGTCATATGCTCTTTACAGCTTCTGACCTTGCAAACTGTGCCTTTTTTGATACTCTTTCCTCCTTTGGCATTTATGGAATGGCTTCCTTTTCTCTCCTGCCCACTCACCCTCAGTCACCTCCTCTGGTTAGTCATTCTCTCCACTACCTCTCCTGTTTCTCTGTATCTTACCTGCTCCTATCATAGCTTCAACTATCACCTCTCTGCTGATGGATGATTTAGTGTTCCATCCTGAGAATAATAGAGAAAAAGACAAGATGCTTACCTTTTAAAATAAGCATCTAATAAGGGAGATAAGGCATAAGCCTATTAAATAATAGCAGTTATAATGTACTGCAACAACAAAGGGCCAAAATGTATAAAAGAGAAAAGAAAAACTTGAGGTTCTTTACCTGGACGTCCTACTAGCATCTCAAAATCAACATGTCCAAAAATAAATTTATCCTATGGTTATGTGTTTTTTCCAGGAATAATTTTTAAGATATAGACCAGGGTGTTTCATTTAATATTGTAATTTCAGTTTCCTATTTGTTAAAACATTGTGATTAAGATTTTAAAATGAAGACCCTTGGATTTTTACATTCCTGATTGGGGGAATATAATGGAATGGTTGTTTAGTTCACTTATTCTTTCTTTTTTATTAAAATATTTCAAAACTACTGGGTGTTTTAGGGTCAGCTAAATAAATGTTTGGCTTCATTTATAGAGTAATTCATTACAGCTAAAAAATTGTCATATTTCTTCACCTCCTGAAATTATTCTCTCTGTTCTCATTTCATGGTCTTTCTTTTTTTAAAAACTCATCCATATTTCTGCCCCAGCTTGCTCCATTCCTTTTCTTCTATTTCTTCTACCCTTCTATGTTGTTCTTTTTTCCTTTATTCTCTGTTTTGCTGTCACATATGTTATATAACCTCATTTACTACTTTTTATGAGCTACATAAGAACTGGGTCTATGTCTTTTGTAATCTTTTTGCATCACCCAGTGTCTACTGCAAAGAAAGGTTTTTGGAAGTGTGGAACACTTCCAACTAAGTATTCTTCTCTACCTATTATACTTTCAAACCACCTTTCCCAAAATTTTAGAAATAGGAAAGTTTCAAACTTTGGAATACATATTGATTTTCAAAACATTGAACATATGGCTAAGAGAAATGACTTAATTTTTGATGGTGGAGCTGCTAACTTCAAAATTAGAATTCTTATTTGAAAAAGTAATGTTCTGGTCACCTAGGTGAATTTGAAATGTGCTAAGATTGTACTTATCTGAGTTATATGATTTTTATTTCTACTTCTAAACTTCTGCTCAGTTATGTAAATATTTACAGTTAGATTAAGTTTTTGTCTTGCCCATTATTTCTAAATATACTATGTTATTTGCTACCATTTGAATTTTATTGTATCCTTCAGTTTAACTGTTATGTCTAAGGAATGTTGTTTTTATTTCTTAATACAGAAATTTCCCAATGAAGGACTTGCCAGTGTGGTGAGGAATGTGTTTGACTTTGATTCCTACAATAGTGATATGAGGGAGACTTTGATGAACACTTTACACAAATATGGGATACCTATTGGAGCAAAACCTACCAGTGTGCAGTTGGCAAAGGAGTAAGATGAACATGTTGATTTTTTTAAACCTCTTATTATCATAACAATTTTGATTTTAACTGAAGCTACTTCATTTAAAATAGACTGTTATAATCTCTGCTAAATTCACTTGGGGTCAAAGTGACTTTTCCCTCCAAGAAATACAAATTTATTTTACTACTCAATATAATAGTTTGTTTCTATGCATCTGTAAATAATTCTTTTTCGAGTGTTACATAAGTAGTTGTAACATAATTAAATAAAGGGAAATATTTGTTTCTTTATTAGTCTGTGTTTTTTTTTTAATTTAATTCATGTTAACTCAACATTACCTAATTCATTTCAAAGTTAATAGCAAAAATAATTTACACAAAGAACATTTTTCTGTTAACAAGTTGATTTTAATTTTATATATGCATATACATAATATATACACCCACACACATATCACTTGACTAATTATAACATTTAGCATATGAATTCCAAATCTTTGGCCAGTTTATTCCACTCATTGAACATGATGGTAATAAGGCCAATCCAATTTAATCTTAATGTGAGCCATCCTTTTATTACATGGTCACATTCTGTACCCCTAATATTGAATGTGCAAAATGTGTGTTTAATAAGTCTAGTGTTATGACTGTAAGTTATAAATTTTATAAAAAGATGTTATTAAATATTTTAAACAATTTTTTAATCCTTACCTTCTGTCTTAGAAACAATATTGTGTATTGGTTCTAAGATAGAAGAACAGTAAGAGCTAGGCAATGGGTGTTAATGACTAGCCCAGGGTCACACAACTAGGAAGTGGCTGAGGCCATATTTGAACCCAGGACCTCCTCTCTTTGAGCCTGATTCTCAATCTCCTGAGCAACCCAGCTGCCCCCCAAAACAATTAAATTATAGTTTATTTAACATAAATGTTACATAAGAGGATGCATATTAATCATTTTTTAGGAAAAGGCATTTTGTAAATAAGAATTAAAAAATGTTTCAGTAATTTTTATATATTGAAATTACATATGCAACTGTTTTTCCTATTTACCAAATATATGAAGATGTTTTAGACTAATCTAGTCAAAACTTTAGCCAATAAGAGCAAGCCATTAAAGCAAATCATAAATTGCTTATATAGAAACAAATATTTCCCTTTTTTGTGATAAGAGCACAGGCTAGAATTATGCAAAGCTTATATTTGCAGTGTTTTTTATCATTAATGAGTAGGCAATTTTTTTCTGGAAAAATTTTATGGTTAATGCATTTGTTAATGCATAGATTATTCCTGCAGTAGTACTGTATGGACATGTTGAAGCAAGGTTAGTAACCTCATTATTATGGCATTTCTTAGGGCTTTCCATTAGTAACTGCCCTCTGCATCATTATGAAAGTGTGTCCTTTTTATTCTAGTTTCTAATAGTGACAGTGTTCTCTATTTGCTTGTTAAAAATACTTTCTTATTTGTCAAGTCTGTTTGTGAGTCTCTTACACCTCTGATAGTACAATTCATTGTATTAATATTCTGTTTATTTAAACTAGACATTTGAAGTAAGAGTACCCAATTTTTCTTTTCTTCAGACTGGCCACACATTCGAAGTAAAAGATAAAATTCCTGTATTGAATAAGTAAGGAGGGAAGCTAGGTGGTACAGTGGGTAGAGCACCAGTCCTCAAGTCAGGAAGATTCATCTTATTGAGTTTAACTCTAACCTCCGACCCTTACTGGCTGTATGACCCTGGACAAGTCACTTAACTCTACTTGCCTCAGTTTCTCATCTGTAAAATGAGCCAAAGCAGGAAATGGCAAACAATTCCAATATCTTTGCCAAGAAAACTACAAAAAAGGGTAACGATGAGTTAGTCATGATTACAAAACAACAACAGCATCATAATTAAGACTCCTAGAAATTTCAGTGCCCAGAAAAGAAAATAATTTTCTATAAAACTTCCATCCTTTATAGGATAATTAATTTCATCAATTTAGATATTTCCTCCACCTAATTAGGTAAATCACCACACAGCACTTCAATCCTATGTGATTCTTGTCCATGTCCTTCAGTAGAGCTTTTATAAAGCTTTTGGAAAACTCAGTGTGTGGAAGACCTTCTCAGGGACTTTTGGTATTTCATGGATACCAGTGCACCTTCAGACTTTAAATCTATTATATTCTCTCTTCTGATATGACCAACCCACATCCTTTTCTTTTTTAACATTTTTTCCTCAATTACATGTAAAAATAATTTTTTTAAACCTTTACCTTCTGTCTTACAATCAATATTGTGTATTGGTTCTGTTATAAGGAAGAAAGGGTTTGAGGAAGTTTGCAGAGGGCAGAGGCATGAGACTAACAGGGAGAGATCTTGGATCCACAAGGACCCCACCCAGACTTGATGTTACAGACAGATGGTCTAGATGGTTCAGGATCATACCAGGAAACTCAATAGGTCACAGCAAGCAGCAGGTAGGCAGGCAGGATGAGAAATGAAGGTAGTACAACTACCAAGGAAAAGCAGCCAGTCCCTCCAGGTCAAACTAGAGAAAGACCACTCCAACCTTAGTTAACTGTCTGAACCCACTTTCCCATTCTAGAATTCTCTCCCTATTAGTCTCATGCCTCTGCCCTCTGCAAACTTCCTCAAACCTTCTCTTCCTTATTCAAGGCAGAAAAGTGGTAAGGGCTAGGCAATGGAGGTTAAGTGACTTGCCCAGGGTCACACAGCTAGGAAGTGTCTGAGGTCAGATTTGAACCTCCTAACTCTAGGTCTGGCTCTCAATCCACTGAGCCACCCTGCTGTCCCCTGAAAACAATTTTTAACCTTTGCTTCCCACCTCTTTTTTTATTCCTATTTGAACCTGATAATATCTTCTGCTAGTATGTTTTTATGCTGTAGTCCAGTTACACTTACTCAATGGGTGGTTTTATCATTCTTTAATAAGTCTCAGCAATAATAATAATAATAATAATAATAAGCATTTCAAGGTTTGCAAAGTTCTTTACAAATATTATCCCATTTTATCCTCACAAAACTTCTAGATGTATTTTCCCTTCATGTTTATTATACCTATTTCTTGACATTTTAAATTCTACGACATTTCTTTTTCACATAATTATTATTTAATTATTCATATGTATGATGTATTAATAATTAATTGATACTAATACTAATATACTAAAAAAGAATATTTTCTTGGTTCTTTTATCTGTAACTTTATCAATAGCGGTACATATAATACCTTATGCTAGATTGATGTACTGTCATGCACAAAAAGTACCACTGAGGTTGGAATTTTTTCATGTACTGAAAAGGTAGCTGTTTTGAGAATGGAATAGATCACCTCTTGGTACAGTCACATAGGATAAGGTAAAATTAATATTCAACTCCTAAAAACAATAGGCAATTGCACAAATTAGAGTTTATATGTAGATGCTGAAGGTCAAAATACTTAAAGGAGTTTTCAAATTCTTAATGGGCCACTTAATAGCCTTTAAAGTACCGGCTCATGAAGCCCGTAATGGTTGTAAATGGATCCAGTGTCCTCGTGGTGCACATTAGTGAGTCCTACCAGGCTTTGACTCTTGGCTTTTAACAAGTCAAAGAGTGAAAAGTTGTCTGCAGATTCAATTAGTCCTTGAAGCAACAAAGCCTCACGATACTTCTATGTGTCCTCTTGTACCATCATAGAGGACTCCTGGTGAATAAATGTCATATATTAGCCACACCTGACTGGGTTGGGGAAGGGAGAAAGGAAAGAAGGAGGAAACTAAAAGGAGGAAAGGAACTAAGCAATATAAGTATAACATACTATTACAATACAACAGAACAATGTAACAGAACAACATAAGGGGAATTTTAAGAGAAAGAGCTACATATTTATATAGCCCCTGCCATGTGCCAGGCCCTGTGCTGAGCACTTTTTGCAATTATTATATCATTTGATCCTCAGAACCAAAGTGCGAGAGAAATGCTTTTGTTATCCCCATTTTACAGTTGAGGAAATTGAGACAAATGGAGGTTAAGTAACTTGATCAGGGTCACCAAACTAGAAAGTCTTCCTGGATTTGAACTTAGAATGCCTGATTCCAAGCCTCACTCTATATTCTTGTTGCCACCACCTGCCTCCGAGGAAGGAGTAACATGTGGTGATAAACCATCGGCTGGTGACACATGACATGCCTTTTGATGGAGGAGCTGCTACCTATGTGAATAAGATTTTAACTAGTCATTGTTGTAAAATTGGAGTCAGTAAGATCAAGTTAAGCAAAATAAAAGCTATAAAAATATGAGGGAAATTAGGGGTCACTGCTTTATTATTCATTCAGTATAGTTGAGACATGGAGCTCTTATAAAAAAATAGTCATGTTAAATAAATAGAAGACAATGGTACAGTCTCTAGCCTTATGAAATGTCATCCAGCTTTCATCTCTTGATCCCCTGTGCTTATTTCTTTAGGTTTTGACTACCTTTTTTCTCATTAATCTTTGTTGGTGGGGACAGCTGGGTGGCTCAGTGGATTGAGAGTCAGGCCTACAGACGGGAGGTCCTAGGTTCAAATCTGGCCTCAGATACTTCCCAGCTGTATGACCCTGGGCAAGTCACTTGACCCCCATTGCCTACCTTTACCACTCTTCTGCCTTGGAGCCAATATGCAGTATTGACTCCAACATGGAAGGTAAGGGTTTAAAAAAAATTAATCTTTGTTGGTTTTCCAGATTTGCACAGTTTCTCATCCTCTTGGATTATATTGTACCCAAGTCACTCATTTACCTGGACCAATTAACTAGTCATGCAATATTATAGTCTTTGAGATGGAATCATGATGAGGGAACAAATAGCCACCCATGATAGGTTGCCTACTAACATTCCTGTGAGGCCTCTAGGAACAAATGTGCACTGTTAGTCTACAAACTCACTGAAGGCAGGAACCAAGACTTCTTTATGTTTGCCTTCACCCTAGGCTGGCTGCACACAGTACCTTGGATGCATTTTTAAAAAATAGCTGTGGAATGACTACTCACAAGAGTATTTTGAGGTTATAGTGCTAAAACCAAAAGGGGCTAGGAAGGCACCAAATCGAAACCTCTCATTTTGCAGATAAGGAAACTGAGACCCAAGATGATTAAAGCATTTACCTGGGTCCCACAAGTAATAAGTATCAGAGGTGGGATCAGAAACCAAGATTCTAGAGCCAATTATTTCTAAATCAAAATAAAGATATTTTAAAAGATGTAGGCTTCCTTTATAATGGAAAATTATTTCCTAATTCATTTCTAATGATATTTTATGGAAAGTTTGAAGCTCTTTGCAGCAATTCAAGATTTAGAATGGTGCAAATTCATTTAGGCAAAACTTTTCCAGAATCCTCGTTAATGCTACATTTTTCTCCAGTGGAAAATAAAGGCCAACTATTAACACTTTTTCATCTTATTAAAACTTGAAGAGATTTGTGTTTTCATATGGGACAAACTGCCCTCCAAGTATCTGGAAACAGAAGATTGCATGTGAAGTTTTGTAGCAAGTTAATCACTCCCAGGAATCTACTCTCAAGGAAAATCCCTCTGGGAAGAATCTTATGTGAAATTAAAGGCAAAGTTAATATAATTTAAATTATTTAAAGTTAGGTTAACGTCCCTCCAGTTTTGTGTGATGCTATTCCATGTAACAGACATGTTTCACTGAGAAGGATGCTTTATGAAAACATTTCATTCCCAGGCATCTTCATTGAAAAGCTGCTCATCTAATGTATCAGACTGAAGAGTGTGCATATTTTTACATTTTTCTTTCTGTTCTACTTGTTTCTTGAGATTTTAACCTTTTAAGACATTTCTGCTTTATATAATAAATAGATTCATTAAGTGGCAGAAGCAGCACACTCATGGCAAGAGAGAACCATTAACATCAACACTTTTCTTAAATATCAGTCTCTGATTCAAACACACAAGAATGATGGAAATAGACAAGCCATATAAGAAAATAATGACTGGATGTGTGAAAGTGAATTAGGTAGGACTGAGCTCCTGTAGAGGTCCCAGTTCTAGCCATGTAATAATTGTTCAAATGTCTTCTTATTTATTCTCCTCTTGATTTTTAAGCTGTTATAAAATAAAAATCTCATTGCCTACCAAGTCACTATTCTGTGCTCACTAGAACCCATGTTCTCTTATTAACAAACTGTCCATTGAGTTAGACTGTTTCCTCCTATATTCCTCTGTCTTCTCACAGAAGACATAGTATCCCTGGGAACTTTCCCAGTTCTGGAGGGCAACGTAGGGCTGATACACACACACACACACACACACACACACACACACACACACACACAGAGATAGATAGTTACATCTATCTATCTATCTATCTACCTATCTATCTATCTATCTATCTATCTATCTATCTATCTATCTGTCTGTCTGTCTGTCTGTCTATTTCTAGGAGTAACCAAGATGACCATGGAACCCACTGGAGCTTATCATATCAGGAGAGAGTCATGGAGCTTACTTACAGCTATCTCTTGTGCCCCTGATAGACTGGGCCAGGAGAAGGTAGAGGTGGCCTTGCTACCCACTGCTTCCAGACTCCCCTCCGCAACTCTCACTCGGCCACTTCTCCTTTGAGATTCATTCCATTCTATCCATCTCTTTCCAGATACTCCAGATCATTTTCTCTCCATTCTTAAGGAGTTCAGCCGTTAGCTCTGTCTCCTTCTGAACCAAAACCTTTACCTTATAGGAGACTTCTTTATCGTTGTTGATGTTCCTTCAAATGCCCTAGTGTCTTATTTCATGAAACTTTTCAGTCTCCAAGACCTGCACATTCCCTCTGCCTCACTGGATTATAGGACTAGAGTTTGGAGCTGGAAGGAACCTCAGGGTCATCTAGCCCCATCTCCTTATTTCATAGATAACAAAACTGAAAGACAAAGAAATGAACTAATTTGCCAAGAGTCAAATATATAGTAGGTAAAAGATGCAAGTGATATGCCACAGGAATGGTTATTGGATTGATCTGACAATGCATAGCTTTTTCTTGTTTCTCTCAAGTATCCAACTCTCCCTTTTCAGTCTTCTTTGCTGGATCATCACCTATGTCCCATTTCCTAATTAAAAGTGTGCTCCATGACTCTCCCCTTGTTTGGTGAAAACATTAATTCCAGTAGGTTCAGTGATTATCTCTGTTGCTCCTAGGGATAGATGATAAATAGATAGGTAGATAGATTTTATATATATATATATATATATATATATATATATATATATATACAGAGAGAGAGAGAGAGAGAGAGAGAGAGAGAGAGAGAGAGAGAGAGAGAGAGAGAGAGAAAGAGAGAGGTAGATACATACATAGACACATAGATTATCTATATGCATACACACACACACACACACACACACACACACACACACGTTGGGTGAGTGGGCATGTATCCATCCTGAGTCTCTTTCCTGAATTTCAATCCTGTGGTATCAACTGTTTCCTGAAACATAGGCATTTCAAATTTAATATGTCAAAAAAAATCACCCCCCAATACTGAGACCCCACCCTTTTCCTAACTTCCTTATTTCTGTCAAGGAAACCATTTTTTCCGATAACCCTGGTTCAAATCTTAGTCATCCTCAGCTTTTTAATCTCCCTCTTCCCTCCATGTCCAATTAGTTTTAAAGGCTTGTTGATTCTGCCTCTGCCACATCTCTTACATCTTTCCTCTGTCACCAGCCTAGTTTAGTCCCGCCTGGGCTATTGTGGTAGACTTCTAATTGGTTTCCTTGCATTGTCTCTACCCTTTTTAATCCATTCTACACCTGCCAAAACGCTGTTTCTAAGACATGATTCTGAGCATGTTATGCCCCTGCTCACAAAATTCCAGTACTTCTCTATCATCTCCAGAATAAAACACAAACTCCACTAGTTGGAATTTAAATCTCGTCATAACATAGTTTCATCCTATCTTTCCAGGATAATTACATATTATTCCTCTTCATGTACTCAGTGATCTAACCACTAGACAAACTTTTCCTGATCTTAAAACTCTTAAAATTTCTGTCATCTCTTAATGTCCTCTATTTCCACCTTTTCTTCTCCTTTCCTCATCTTAAATATGTCCTTCATCATCTTCATAAACTCTGTCCACTCCACCCCATTTCTGCTTTGCCATTTCATTGCCCTCACTCTGGTTTCACTTTGCATCATTCAAAATCTTGAGCCTGCCATATTTACATCTCCAGTCCTTATCCTAATTCTGCTGATCTCCAGTACGGTCTCTTGTGGGGAGAAACAGGGGAGATAACTTAAATATTATATGTGTTTTATATTTTTAAAGCCTATATATACCTTTACAGGTCTCATCAACCTCCTCCTAGATTTTGATGTCCCACACACATGACATTTTGATGTCCCACACCACGTCCTTCCCTAATCCCTCCCTTCTCCAAACTTCCTTCTTTCTGCCTAGGTTAACACAATTCTTCCAAGTCACCTAAATTTGCAGCCTTGAAAGCATCCTCCATTTTAAGTTCAAGTCTATCTCTTCAGTATTTCTCATATTCTTCCCCTTCTTTCCACTCACGTGGCCACCACCCTTGTTCAGGACCTCATGAACTCTCCCTTGAACTCTTACAACAACCTTTTTTTGGTTGGTTTGTTTCTCAACTATAGTTAAAAATAATTTAATGTTCTTTTTTTAAATTTCAAATTCCAGATTCTCTCCTTCCCTCCTTTTTCCCCTCCTGGAAAAGGCAGGTTATAGACCCTCCTCTTGGTTGTCCACACAGCCTCCCTGATTCCTGAAGCACTGGTCTGACTATGTGACTCCCCTGACAAAATGTGAGCCATTTTTGTTAATAAAATACAAATTCTTGGGTTTGGTATTTAAAACTCATTCACAAGTTCCCCCGATACTTGATCAACAGACATTTAGTCAGGCTTACTTTGTGACAGATGCCAAGTTTGCCCTTTCCTCTTCCCTATACCCAGCCATGTGGTCTCTAGGATATGAGTTCCCATGTCTGACATTGTCTCCCACCTCTGTGTCTTTGCTCAGGCTTTTTCCCCCATGCCTGGAAAGCATCCCCTCTTTGCCTCACCCTCTTGGGGTCTCCAGCTCCCTTCAAGGTTTCGCCTGGGTGGTTTCTCTTACAAAAAGCCTTTTCTGATCCTGCCAGGTGTCAGTACTTCCAGCCACCTTTTTCCTGGAAATTACTTTGCATTTGCCTTGCATATACTTTGTATTTTTGTAGCTGGGTACAGTTTAGACTATTTGAGTGCAAGAGATTGTTTGGGGTTTTGTAGTCCCAAAGCTCATTCTCATTTTGGAAGTTCAAGAAGGAAGGAAACAAGGCTTTATAAAGTCCCAACTGTGTAACAAGTCACTAAGCCAAGTGCCTGACTCTAGGCCAGTTCTCTAACAAACTGCACCCCCTAAATACCTTGAACAGGAAAGCCTCAGTTCCACTTCAGCCTCATGCACTTGGGACCTGGGCAAGTCACCTGGCCTCAGCCTTACTTTCCTAATCTATAAAATGGGGATAATAATGGCACCTACGTTGCAGGGCTATTGTGAGGATGAAATGAGATTTTTGTAAAGTGCTTTGCAAGCCTTAAAAGGACTATATAAGTGCTAGCTAACTACATATATATATGTATATATATATGTATATATATATATATTATACTTAAAATAGTAGTAGTCGCTATAACAGCAGCAGCAACAGCAATATAGAGTCTGGCTCTTATTAATCTCTTAATAAACAATGAATTTAATTTAAGAAAAAGCTTTGAATTAACTACATCCAAATTATATAATATTTTTGCAAACAGCATTTTGTACAGCTTAAAAATCACCCCCAAACTGTGCGACCCTGGGCAAATCACTCAACCCCCTTTGCCGAGCCCTTACTGCTCTTCTACCTTGGAACCAATACACAGTATCTAAGATGGAAGGTGAGGGTTTTTTTTTTTTAAATCACCCAAAAAGCACTAGTACAGATCTATATAGAAATAGGTATGATTTGGGCAATTTTCCCTTTCTCCCAGTAGTTCCAGCGATGCTAACGTAGGTACTCAAGAGGTAAGCAGGGCATCAAGCCTGAACAATTTACCTCCTTGGCATGCGAGGCACAATAAAAGGAGCGCCATGAGCATCATGCATAGCCTCTATCTGGGGTCATCGCACTTCCCTGGCCAGAATTCCTGCCTTGTAAGGACATCCCCTTTCCCTCAGGCTGAGCCCTCCAGAGCGCCTGTTTCTTCTCTTCCTCTTCTGACACCCGGCAAGCCACCCTGTCAGATGGGGTAAGGAACAGGATTGTTTTTAGCTACAGCCGAAATGGGAATGGCCAAGGAAAAGGGAAATTAAGAGTAATGATCATAAGACTAGCTAGCATTTAAAAAGCACTTTAAGGGGCTTTTCAAAACCCTTTAGAGAGGATCTCAATGAATTGACAAAGCAAGGAGAAGAGGGTGAGTGTAGCAAGATATTTCAGTGCAATATAGCTGTGTAAATATAAATATTAGGAGAGACATAGGAGATGGAACTACACAAAAGACTTAGTGTTGAATAACACAGGAATACATAAAATCTTAAAGCTTGGGGGGCCTTTGATATTACATGCTATTTAGTCTTATTGTCTTATTTTATATAAACTAAATATTAACATAAATATATAAATAAAATCTATAATGTAGCATATTATATATCACATGATATATATAATATATAAATAATATATAAACTGAATATTACATATAACATAATATATAAATATTATATGACATATAATTATATATAAATATATATAACATAATATATACATAATATAAAATAAAATATATTCATATAAACCAAAGCCTACTGTGTGCTAGGCCCTGGAGATTCAAAGAAAAACAAAAGACAGTCCCTGCCCTCAAAGAGCCCACAGTCTAATGGGGGAGACAATATATAAACAACTCCGTATAAATAAGGTAGAGACAGGATAAACTGAAAGGAAGGGATTCACATTAAAGGGGATCGAGAAATGGTTCTTGCAGCTCAGACTGAGACTTGAAGGAAACCAGGGAAGCGAGGAGGAGGAGGAGGAGGAGGAGGAAGAGGGAGAGGATTCTGGGCATGAGGGGCAAGCAGGGAACATGTTCAGAGGTTTGTGTGAGGAAAAGTGAGGAAGCGGGTATCACTGGAAGGCAGAGTGCATGGTGGAGATAAGATCTAGGAACAACTGAAGAGATAAACAGGGTCCAGGTTAGGTGAGGCCAACAGAATTTTAGACAGTTTGTGCCTCCTACAAGCAATAGGGAAGAACTGGAGTGGATGAAATGGAGGAAGGAGGAAGGTTAGGCCTTAGAAAGGTCAGAATGGCAGCTGAGCGGAGGATGCCCTGGAGTGGAGACACACTGGAGGCAGGGAGAAGGGCTCAGCATGAGGGGAGGAGGCCCTGCACCAGGAGGTGACAGTATCAGAAAAGGGAAGACGGAATAGAGAAAAGTAATGAGATGGCGGGATTCATTGGATATGGGGTTGGGGGGATGGGGGAGAAAGGCGTCCAAGAGGACACTTAGATTAGAGCCTTAGTGACTGGGAGCATGGGGATACCTTCCCTGGAATAAGGAAGTTTAGAAAAGGGGAGGATTTGTGAGGAAAGATGAGCTCCATTTTGAATATGTTGAGCTTATGGTGTCTACCTGTGGTTCAAGGTGTTCAGTGGAGAGAGAGATATAATATCCCTCAAAATTATACAGAGATGAGATTTTAACCCCAGGCTCTTTTTATCCAATTCTAGTGTTCTTTCCAGTATTTCTCTGAAAATATGGGAATGAGAAGCACTTTGCATAAGGAGCAATAATCTAGAAGAGAAATGTTTTTCATACTTTTTTTCCATGTTGCTTTTCCTGCTCTGTTAGTGGTCTCAGGAGCAGTTGTTAAGAAAGGCTTGGTAAATACAATAGACACAAGTTTCATATAACATGATTGTCCCTTTTTGGAATCTCTACCGATATCTAAGAGATGGTGAGATTCTGTTAAATTATATGAAGAATGACAGCAGACTTCTAAAGAAATAGACATTTAGTGTTTTTTTTCCACACCCAACACACAACTCTTATCTTGGCCTCTGCTTTCCATATAATCTTTCTCAGATTAATTCTTTTTTTAGAGGTTACAGAACCTTCATTTTCAGTTCAGCAATTAAGATCCTACTATGGGCAAAGCACTGTATTAGACATTAAAGATGTAAAGATGAAATCCTGTAGTGACAATTTCCTTTTTTGCAGGAAGTATAGTCCTGCCTCTTTTGTTACATCTGTGATGGCCCAACGGTAGGGGTTTTCCCAGGCTTTTCACCTCTTCTTGCCAGCCTTTGTAGCACACCTGTCAGCATTTAAATGCTTCCACTTGAGCCACAGGGAGCTTTCTCCTTAAGGTGAGTCCTTGAGTTCTCCCAAGAACCACTTAGTTTGGCCTTGCTGGCCTCACCACCATGAAGGTAGAGGAAGTCATCTTGAGAAGAGCATTGTTCATCACCGCAGCATAAATAGACTCCCAAGCACTTGGGACTTCAGGCCCATACAGGCAAGAATAGTCAGCCCTTGAGTCTCCGTAGAGAAGGCACAATTTACTAGATCATTTGGCAAACCAGACCTTCATACTTAAAAAAAAGAAAAAAAGTTCACAAAGAAGATGCCTCCCTCACAGGTTTTCATCTTTCTTTTCACACTGAATAGTTTAATTTTCTCACCACAGGTTTGTGTGTGTGTGTGCTACAACACAAAATTGAGCTAATTTTTATACTTGTTTGCTCCATTGAAGAATGCTCCTCCCAGGCAGCATTGCCTCTCTGCACATCTTAGACTGGCTCCATTTACCTGGGCTGCCTTTTTAAAGAAGTCTTTGTCTAAATTGACCCCAGTTGCAGTATTCACTACAGTTATTTTTCTTTAGACAGAAAATATTAATTCTTCTTATGGAATCATCCATTATAATATCTCAATTCAGTTTCTCTCTTTGGAGGAATTCCACCGGATTTTTCATTCAAAATAGGACCATATATTGGGTTTCTACTTGTTCTCATTGGCAGGGAGGAGGGGGGAAAGATGCCTGTTGTGGTTTGTACTTTAAGGGTTTTGTTGTTTTTGTTTTGTTTTTATTGTGAATATACTAATAGGATCATAGTCTTAGAAATGAAAAGGACCTCAGTGGTCATCTAGTGCAATCCCCTTGTTTTACAGATGAGGAAAAGGAGGCTTATAGAGTTGAAGGAACTTGCTTAAAGGACACCTAGGTAATTAGGCACAGAGTTGGGGTTCAAACCAATATCTCTGTACTCAAAACCTAACATTCTTTCTTTCCACAGTATTCTCCATATTTCTTTTTCTCCTTCATATCTTCTGCTTTGCTATCCTGAGAATATTTTTTTTGCCTGTTACTATCTGCTTCCATTGTTGTATTTTATTATAGTACAACTTTACAGTTAATTTATCTACCTTTAGCTATATTATGACATATTAGGCATAAAAAAAAACAAAACCAGAAACACCCAGCTCCATATAAAATTTCTAATGAAGTCCAGAAATTATGTGAGTCCACAAATTGTGTAACTTTTCATTGCTTTATCACATGTTAGAATGTGATCGTTTATCACCTATTTGCTCTACCTTGATGGAGTTGCAATCTGCCCTATAGCAAACACAATATTATACAATTGGTAATGTTTTACGCTAACATCACCTTAATTTTCTCATCTGTAAAATTCAGGAACTGAACTAGATGATAACTAAACTCCCATCTAGCTCTAAATGTATCAAATTCTGGGACTGTAGTTTAGAAATATTGAATTTGGGTGACTAGAAGGGCTAGCCATCAGTTCTTTTCTTAGAGTTCAGGATTCACAATGGCAGAGGGACCACTCTTGGTCATATTCTCCATAGGGGCCTACCTCAGAGGTTTATACCCAGAAAGTATCCTCTAAGTGTTTATAGGAGCCTCTGCAGGAGATAGAAGTGGGCTTGATTAAAAAAATAAGGATTAAAGTTAGTATTAAAAAGAACTATTAGTAAACTAGGTTTACTGAAGGATGGTATTTCCTTCAATATGGAAAAGATATCCATCCCTAATGGATGTTTAAGAAATCGCTCTAACCAGAAAGAAAGAGATGAAGTAGAAACCCTCTGGCTTTACAGTTTTAAGATTACCACAAACAAATATTTTAGAATGATGGAAAGATTGGGAATTGGTCTTATCAAATTCCTTCCCATATTTTAAAACCCAACTCAAATGCAATCTTTAGCATGAAAGCCTTGCTGGTGTTCTCCACACTTTCGAGTCAGTAACAGTCTCCCACTTTGATCTTCTCATGGCATTTTTTAGTCTAATAAATTATTTTTAATAATATATGCTACATATATTTCTATTTTATTTGTTATTTATATTTACATCATTGTCATCATGATTTATATATTTATCTAGTTCTGTAAGGTTTGAAAAGCATTTTATTTGTTCTGTCTAATGGATCCTTATAACAACCCTGTGAAATGGATGCAACCATTAAGGCCACTTTGCATATGAAGCAACTGAGACTGAGAGAGCTAGATTGTTGAGTTAGAGTGCTGGGCTTAGAGTGAAGAAAACCTGACTTCAAATCCTGCCTCATACCCTTACTAGCTGTGTGGCTTTGGATAAGTCACTTAACATGTATCAGCCTTGGTTTCCTCATCTATATAATGGGAATAATTTATTTGGACCTACCTCACAAGGTTGTTTTGAGGATCCGCTGAGGAAACAAATGCAAAATACTTTGCAGATATTAAAGTGCTACATAAATGCTAGTTGTTATGTTGTTGTTATATGACTTGCCTATAGTCAGGCAGCTAATAAAGGAAATAAGATTTAAACTCGGGTCCATTGCACTACTGTGCTGTTTGGCCTCTTTCTCTTAACCCTCTACCATACTGTAAGTTCCATGAGGTCAGGGACCATGTCTTTTCTAAACTTTGTATCTCTTACAATGTCTAGTATAAAGATTTTTCCACATATAGTAGGCATTTAATAAATATTTGTTGCAAATGATTCTAGTAAAACTGTAGTCAAGTCTTAAGAAGTAAAGAAAATCATGAAATCTTAGAAGAGCTATGGAAGTTGGCATTCTTTGCTTTCTTCTCAATGATGGCATCCAGTAGGGAATTTTTTTAGGCTCTATGCACTTTCCTAAAGATCGCCATTGGGTTCTCTTGAAAGCTACTGATTCTTACAGCTAAGAAATGTTTAAAGGCATTGTTAACAATAGGTGTGTCAATGGCTTTGAAATTCATAATATCCATAGAAAGTTCCAAATCTTTTTCATATGTTTCCTTTATAACAAAGAAACAGCTCTGGCAAATAGCCAGAGAATTGCAGAAATTTGCCAGAATATACTCTCAGAATCTAAAATCACTTCTTTTTATGGAAACAAACTTAGACAAATCCATTGTACATTATTTGGATTATGGACTCTTCTTCACTGTGGCATTTATTCTCAGGCAGTAATTTAGAATATTGCATGTGCATTTTGAAAAGACAATTTTTCTTTCTTGTTTTTCCTTATCCTGGCTCATGTTATTACTGGACTTATATCATTGTAGCAGTTCACTTTTCTTTTGTCTGGGGTTTTCATTTGTCCTCCAGCTTTTGATTAAAATTTCCACAAAGGATTAAGAAACATCATAGCATAGGAATTGGAGGCTGTGACAGATCAAGTGCCTCATTGTTTTATGAAATATGAATTCATAAATGACATTGAAAATGAAAAGTAGTACTATTTATAGTTTCTAAGTTTCATCTCCCTCCTCCCTTGAAAATCAAAACCAGACTTCATTCCTGTAAAGACTTTTGACAGAGTGAAATAAAACAAGTGACAAGGTTTTAAAGCTATGGAAATTACTGTTATTATTTTAATTCCATTGGTAGGGGAAAAAAAAACCCAACCTGGTTAGAGGCAGATAACTAGAGGTTTTAGGAATGGAATTCAGAGTCTTTCACAAGGTAATCAGTTTGGAGATAGTCTGCATTAGTGGTGTCTTTTTTAGAGATTCCATACCTTGGTTGCCCTCCACAAAATAATCGTCTTGGTCTCTAAGAAATTTCCTCTTCCTCTCTGCCACGTACCAGAAGGGGGAAAAGATGATGATAGCCGAAGTCCTTCATAGTTTATAGGGGACATCTTGGTAGAAATTCTGTAGCCCCCACGTGGTAAAAATCTGTGCACACTCTTTCTCTGACTCCTGAAATGGCACTTTGGCTGGTTTTTGAATCTCTTGTAGCAGAGTAGGGTAGAGTTAGATTCTAAAATATCTTGAACATGTATGTGCCTTTGTGATTCAGAAGTTACTGCCAATAATGCTTCCTCCTCAAGTGGTTCCGGACTCTCTCTATAGTCCTTGAATGTAATCTGCTATTCCAATCCAACAACTCATCCAAATTATTTTTAGATGCCTGTAGCAACTGGACAATCTGCAATTTCCATGATTTTTTTAAAAAAATGAGTTGTCAGGGTCCAGCAAGATTTTTGAAACAGGTCATGAAAAGCAGTATCCCTAATCGGTACTAACAATAGAGATTAAGAATCTCCCTTTAGAGTACTTTTGTTTTTTGCAAAAGGTAGGGTAGAATCACTGACTTAGAATTAGAAAGGACTTTACAGATCATATAGCCCAATCACCTTGGTTTCCAGATGAAGAAACTGAGGCCCATAGAATTAACTTGTCCAAGATCATTTTGGTGCTCAAATCTTATGTCACCAAAGCTTTATTTTTTCCTACTATATCACATTTCAGGTGTTTCAGAGCCAACTCTTAATGTACTAAGGAGACAATTTAAAGCCTTTATTAGCATTTACTGTGTGCCACACAGCGTGCTAAGCATCAGGGTTGTGAACCCAAGAAAGCAAGAACAGCCTTGGAGGAAGACAACTTTTATAAACGGATGGTCAAAATTAGGGAGGAATTGAGGCAAAAATAATAGCCACAACATCCCTGGGAGATAGGTGCTGTTGTCTCTATTTTACAAATGATAAAACAGTCCAAAATCAATCAAGTGACTTGCCTCAAGTCACAGAACTGTAAGTGTCTGATTTAGGACTTGAACCTAGATTTTTCTGACTTTAAGCCCAATATCTACCCACTACACCACCCACCGGCGGCGACTGTATCCAGAACAATATAGATTCTAACTCAACTGTTTTGTAAGTCCTTCCTTGAACTCTTCTTTTGCATCTTGAAGAGGTAGGGAGAGCATATGAGGCACAAGGGACAGAGAGAATGTGCACAGAATGGAGCAATGGAGCTTTGTGTCCAAGGATCGGCAAGTCAGATAAAGGAGCCAAGTGAGAGCATGCATGTTCATGGTACCTTCCCTGGTAGAATGCCAGCTCCTTACGGGTGCAATGCCTGGCACACAGGGGACGATTAATAGGAGCCTGCTGTTTATTTTTGCTTGATTTACACTAGGAAGGTTGAGATCGATAGGATTCTGTTCCTTTTGTGGTATGTTCATCGTAACTATGGATTTTGGTTTGGAAGGAATGTTAGTGTTTCTCTGTTCCAACTACCTGACTTTACACATGAGGAATTGGAGACTTAGAATTCATAACAAAGATGGCTTTTAAACACTGACTCAATTCTTTACTCACTCATTAGGAAAGGATTTCTCACTAAGAGTACAATAGCTAAGATAACATTTATTCAGTCAATTGTTTTTCAGGCTTATCTGATTCTTGGGAACCCTATTTGAGATTTTCTTGGGAAAGTCAGCCGAATGGTTTTGCCACTCTCCAGCTCATTTTACAGATGAGAAAATTGAAGCAAACAGGAGTAAGTGACTTTCCCAGGGTCACATAGCCAGTAAGTGTCTGAAGCTGGGTTTGAACTCAGGCCTGGCACCCTAACCACTGCGCCTCCTAGTTGCCCTCTAATTATAAACAGGATATATCGTTTTTTATAAATAATCTAAAAATTCTATGATTCTTAGCATCCTTTGCTATATCTTACCTCACTAGCACCATAATTTGATAAGTGGACGTGGTATAGATGCATAATCATTTACCTCCTTTTTTCATTGGTTCATCAGTCACTGTGGCCAAAGAATTCATCACCAAATAGCCAAGCTACTGGTGAAGAACTTTTCCATAATCAGTCAACTAGCATTTAGCCTGCTTTGTACCAAGCACTGTGCTAAGCACTAGGAATATTTTTCGAAAGGCTTAGAGCTGATGAACTCCTTAAGCTACAGAGACATGTTTATAATATTTAGAAGAAAAAGCAGGAATAGTCAATCTGGCAGTATTCTATTAGAGGACTGGGGCAGAGGAGAGTGGGTGGCCAGTCACAATAACAAAGTTGTGATGAATATTTACAAAGAATTTAAAATAACTGGACAATTTATTTTTAGATGGTGGGTAAAAAGACTAATTATTCTTCTATCAATAACATATACATTCTTATGGGAGGTCATATGAGCTAGGTTAGATCCTTGAAACAAATTCCTTTATTATTTTCATTACTCTTATCCAAAATATTTTCATTTGTAAAAGGGAAGAAAGAACATAGTAATATTATACACAGATTTAATTAGAATTGCATTTTTTCAGTCATTTCTAGACCAAAACATATCTTAAGCCTTGTTGGAACTCACTTTACAGATGGAAAAGCAAAAGTTTGATGTCTTTTACTGTAGAACAAATTTAAATGTGTATATATGCATACATATATACATCTAAATACACATATATACATATATATGCATGCTTATATGTAGTAGGCTATCTTAAGAATCAAAGCACTCATTTAAAAAACCCATTTCCATGACTATAATTATAAATGTTCTTCAATAAACCTTTTCAATCTTAACTATTTATGTGTGGAAAACAGTTGAAATATCTATTTTTATTAAAAGATCCATGGGAGAGGTAGTTTGATTTTTTTAAAGTGCCGTTGAAAACAGCACTAATTCTTGAGTAAATAAATAATTTCTCATGATTTCCTCTAGAATGAGCCATTAGCATCTTAGCAAAAATGGATACAGCACCAGACCTGAATTGAAAAAAAAAAAATCCAAGTTCAAATCAGGTGTTAGACCGGTACTAGCTGTGTTACCCTAAGCAAGTCACTTAACTTCTTCCTACCTTAGTTTCCTTGAGTGTAAAATGGGGATAATAATAACTCCTCCCTCCCAGAATTATTATGAGGATAAAATGAGATATATGTAAAGTACTTTACATCCCCTAATGCACAATATAAATGGTAGTCATTGTCATCATTAAGATGATGATCATACTTTACTTCTAAAGCCACTGTTCCCCAAAGAATAAGAGTTAGGTATAAACTCTTAAGTATTTTGCATGAAATTTGAAAAACTAGTAGATCGTTCAATTTTTCTGGATTAATCAGTCTCTTAATATAGTACTTAGAAACTTTGCATTACCTTTTAAATCAGAGAAATTAGAGGAAACATGCACTAGATACTTTGATAACTGAAGTATCTGACTTTGCAAACTTTGTTCACATTTACTTCTTCCTTGTAAATGGAATGGGCTATTCCTTTTTTAAATTTGTACAATGAAGGAATTTCCTTTTTCTTTCTTTATACAATGTCTATATAATTTTATCCTATTAATGCCATCTCTGAGCAAGAAAGTCATTATATTATTCCCTTATTAGGAAATACTTATTGAAAATTGATCTAGTCAAATGGTAAGGACTACTACATTCTTTTCATTAGCTTTTAAGCTATTATACATATTTACTTTTCAAATTTTCCTTGACAGGTTACCATTGCCAGAGCAGACATTCATGGGCTACTGGACAATCAGTCCGCCAAAAAATGGAATGCAAAAATTTTTGAGTCCAGCAGAAACTCAGCACATCGACTTAAAGGTTGATTTCCTCATTAAAACTTTGAATTACGCAATCTTCTTATTTTCTTTGGGAAAATCAAATTACCATAGAAATTCCATAAAAGCTTCATTCTTGATTCTAGCATTGTGATTTCCATGTACTTTCAGCAAGCATGTTGGTCTGGGGATTTTTACTCCATATCCACCAACAATATTCTGTTTGCTAGGGGCACTTGTTGTTTTTTGGAATAAATTTAACTAGTGGTTTGGCCTTGGAATCACCCTGTCCTTTAGAAGATTTTGAAATGGGAATAAGCAAAGGCTAGAGTTGGACCTCCAAAAGCCCTTCAGGATTCCAAGAACATTTGGGGAATAGGATCTTCTTTGAACAATCATCTCCTTCATATTTGTTGTACTGGTTAATGACTCAAACTTCATAATTGAGAATTCTTAGATCACCACAAATTGAGTACGTTAGGCAAGATTGATTACTAGCAGAATGTAAACATGTAAGCCTCCTCTTGTTTAACCACTGGGTCTGTTCTCATGGTTCCTATATTTGGTGATTTAAACTCCAGATTTAAACTACCTCATAGAGAAAAGGCAACCACGATTTCAAGAATCAAATGTTAAAGACTATAAATTGCTTTGGTAGGCTGGAGGGACCTTAGATTTTCCATAAATTGTTGGTTGAAAATGATCATCACCATAATTATTTATCTCTTTGTTATAGGGTCCACTGCATTTAAACTTCCAAGAATATCCTTTAGAGAGACAAGAAGGAAGGACCCTAACTTTTACTGAAGAATGTGCTTCTTGGAAATTGCCAATGGATGAAGTTAACATAGTCTGTGACATTGCTGTTGCACAAGGTATGTTATTCTGCTCTTGTAATCTTCCTTCTAACATTCATTGTTTTTGTGTGCCTTTTTTAAGTGGAGTCTATACCAGAATCATTCTGGAGAAGTCAAGAACTATGGAATAGACTCAATTTTGGTCATATTTTACATTTCCAGTTAAATGTATTTTAGAACTAATTTTCCAGATCAGCTTAGCAACATGATTGTATGAGAACCACATAAGCACCGCCGAATATGTGTGCATATGTCTGTTTTTCATTACAATTGTAGCATGAAGTCCAACCCACTCAAGCATTTGCCAAAAATAGAAATACAAAAAGGAGAAACATTGGATTCCTAGGCTGTGATTCCTTTTTGGCGATAGCATAAAGCATGAAGGCAGAGCTGGAGGGACCTACAGGATCACAAGACCTGCCTGGTGTTGAAAAGAAGAGACAGTAGCAGAGGGTGAGGGTGTGAATCCTCAGCATTTAAGCTTCAAGTGAGCTGTAGACAGGCCAAGGTTTCCATTTGCTAAAGTTACTCACGTGTTCTAACTTCCCTCAGTCATGGCCTACACTTCTAGCCCATAGTGTAATAGTTACATAATTCATTAACACTTATCAATAACAAGGGTCAATATTCCCTTTTACAATAGTTAGCAATCTTGCAAAGTTAGTGTACATTAAATAGAAAGTTAAAGAAAGATCTGAAATCATTTATAGAATTATCACAATATGCTAACACAGTGGCATGACAGATACACAAATAAAAAAGTACTTCTCTTTGAAAATGTTTTACTGAGTTTTCATTGCTTTTCTGACATATATATAATTATGCTATGTTACTTTAATGGTAAGGTGCAGGGCATTGTTTTGTGGTTTATTTGGAGGACTGAGCACTCGAGCAGCTGTTTGTTAAGCATCTACCATGTTGCTAAGCAATATAGCTATGGATGTCTATAGCTATATTATATAGATATCATCTGACAGTAAACTTATTTTTTGGAAAAGCAAACTCTTCAAATTATAATTAAGACCACTGGCCTGAAAAATTAAAAGACCTGCTATGTAGTCTCTGTTGCCCTAACTTCTTTATATAAACATAAGAAAACCTCTTTGTTTCCCCTGTTTCAATTTCCTTGTACATCAAGTGAGGGAATTAGACTAGATCTATGGTCTGTTTAAGTCCTAAAATTTAATGAATCTCTGAGTATGAGCAGGGGTAGACTGAAGCAAGAAGGATGGATAACTGTGGGATAGAAAGAAATGAAGCTTGAAGGAAACCGTTAGTTATTTTCGTATTTTTGTAGGGATATCATTACAGAGTATCATTTGCATGTCAGTAAGAAGATTTAATTTTTAGAGACAGTTTGGAAAGATGTGGTTACATCTACATTTCCCTTTAAAGTACATTTATAATGTGGGCTTCCAGAGCCTTTGAGCAGCTCTGCCTCAGAGTTCCTACCTAATATATATAGCCATCTGTAAGTTTTGTTAATGACATTTTTTCCCAAAAATTATGCTCATCTAGATCCATTTTATTACATTTATCAGCAGTCAGCATGTGTGCTATAATAGTGAATTGGAAAGAGTGTAGTATTTGGAACCAGAGGACCCAGGTTTGAATCTCTATTTTGACACTTCCTGTCTCTTTCATTTTGGTCGAGTTACTTAATTTTCCTGTTTTCCTCCTCTGCAAAATAAGGATGTTAGGCTGAATGGTTTCTAAGGTTCCTTCTAGCTCTAAATCTTTAATCCTATGAAATATATCTGCTGCGTACATCAGCTATATAGACGAGCAGATATGGCCTTCTTTTCTGAAGGCAAGTATCTAGTGAGTTAATATTAATGTAGAGAACATCATTTGATAGTTTGAAACAGAACACTTATTTCCATATAAACTAAATATGATTTTCCCCTTGTTTTCATATATTACCAGTAAGTACTAACTGATTATTGTTTTGATGCCCACAATTCTTTCATTCCATATCCCCAGACTCACTTTCCCTACAAGGCCAATCTTAAATCATTTGTCTTGAGAATAGAAGTACTAAATAGAATTATAACTCATTAGTTTGATATTATTCTTTCCTTTTGCAGGCATTTTCTAACTGTTAAGACCAAAATAAGTCTCTGGAATACTTTATTAAGTATTAAATATGACTATGTCACTTTCCAGTTTTTATATATGTACATTATACTTAAAATATTTGTATTAATCACATATTTTATGATGAGCATAACAAATAGTGAAATTACAGAATCCACCTATTTCCCTATTCATTGTCCACTTTCTCTTGCCATTCTGTTGAAATGTATGTTATGTCAAGGTTACCTTTATTGCTGACTTTTTATTGTATAATTGTCATTATTATTTACATTTGTATAATCACTATCAGGAGTACATATTATATACTACATGATCATATTAATATTTTATGCACTATAGAAATTGTGTATTTATAGATACAGAATGATATAATGGTATAATGCTTGGCAAGAAGACCAGGATATGAATCCTGCCTCAGTTATTTCATAGCTTTGTGGTCCTGAACAAGTCAGTGTCTCTGATCTCATTTTCCTTATATGAAAAACTAAAACAATAATAATGCCTACTTCACAGGGTTTTTCCAAGGATTAATTAAGAAATTATATGTAAAGTGCTTTGGAAATCTTAAAATGTGATATAAACATGAATTATTGGTCCTTATCAATATAAGTGCCCATGAATAGTTTGCATTACACAAGAGTTCTAGTATTTTTTATTATAAGAAGTAGACAATTTCTGACCTCAGGGAGTTTACATTTCAGAATTATAGAAAATACAGTCAGGTTTGCAGGGAGTAGGTCACTGCAAGACAAGTAGAAAAATGATGAGAATTTTGAAGAGTTTTTAGGAAAGCTCTAAAGGTTGGAAAATGATATCCACAGAAAGAAAATAGGGCAATAAGGTTATTTATCTTGGACAAAATTGGTTCAATAAAATTAAATGATTTCAGAAACATATGAAAAGTAACTAGGCAGGGGGTACTATGTAACTGAGTGGATTGAGATCCAGGCTCCTGGGTTCAAAGCTGGCCTCAGGCACTTCTTAGCTGTGTAACCCTGGACAATTCACTTAACCCGCATTGCCTTGCCCTTACTGCTCTTCTGCCTTAGAACCAATACACAGTACTGGTAAGGATTTTTTAAAAAAGAAAGAAAGAAAAATAACCAAGCAAGACAGAGGGTGTTAACCATTACAGCAGAACAAGAGGAAATGGGTTTATCATTCAACATGAAATATTGAGGTCACAAATAAGGAAAAATTTCTTGACAGCCAGATTCAATAAATAATAATAAAAAAGGGGTTGTGGAATTTAGTCTTTTGGAAGTATGATTTTTTTTCCCACTGGGAAGACTTAAATATGGTCCTATCACCATTAAAAGGAAGGGAATAGACTATCTCCTAAGACCTCGTCCATCTTGATGAATCAGGGGAGAGGCTGGGAGGGCTGAGGTTAGGGAAAAGGAGTAATTGAATACAGTATCATTTCCAGAATACAAACCCACATGATTGGAAGGATAATGGTACCCTCCTAGAGAAGTTGGAAGTACTTGTATGCCTATTGCTTCTCCCTTCTCTCCCACCCCCAAGTAGAATGGAAATCCTTTGAGTTCAGGGATGGTTTATATTTTAGTTTCCTCTCCCCAGAGCCTAGTATAGAGTCTTTCATGTAGTAAGTATTTAATAAGTTAATTAAACTGAACTGAATTGAATTTTGGAAATCCCATTGTGTATCCTAAACTTTTGTTGTTTTTTTATTTCAGAAAATGAGGAAAGTATCCTCTACGTGGTTACATGCAATCCTGTTGCTTTATATTTTATGAATATGTCTGGGAACAGAGGTCACTTTGTGGACTTTTATGATCTATTTCCAAGGACATCCAGCGGAGTGTGGCATCCCTTTGTGACTGTAGCACCTCTGGGAAATCCCCTCAAAGGTCTCGTGATTCTTCATGAAGAGCAGGTAAAAACACCAGAAAGAGTTCCTATATCTGCCTAACAATTAGAAAAGGGAATGCTAAGAGAAATGGCATCTGCCATACATATAGTGTACATTGATTTTGCAGGCATAGGGGGACCAATGCGCTGATGAATTTGCCATCAAAACCACAAGTTATCAAAGTCTGAGTTTAAATCTAAGCTTTAAGGGGGCAGCTAGGAGACTCAGTGGGCTGAGATCCAGGCTTGGAGGTGGGAGATCCTGAGTTCAAATCTTACAAGCTGTGTGATCCCAGACAAATTACTTAATTCCCCATTGCCTAGCCCTTATGGCTCTTCTGCCTTGGAACCAGTCCACAGTGTTGATTATAAGACAAAAGGGAAGGGTTTTGAAACAAAAGATCTAAGATTTAAGACCCTTATTCAAGCAGTTTCTTTCCAAATATATTTCTAAAAATTCTTTTTTATGTCCAAATCTAAGTATATTGCAATTATTCTCTTTTCAAAGTATGCAATCATTTAACAATATTAAATCTAAATGGTTTTGTCAGTTATAATCACGTTTATTATTGTGAAAATCTTTTCTTTGTAAAGACTTTAGATCCATGTGTTCAACTCTGCCTTACTGCCACCTCTAGGTATTTTAATATGCCCTATAATAATACTTCCCTTCTAGGCTGAAAATAATGGAATTGAACTAGATGACTTTTTGAAATCAATAAATAAATAGACATTTATTAAGTGCCTACTATATGCTAAGTGTGCATGTGTTGAATATTGAGGAGAAGCTTGAAATCATAAAGATTTTTAAAGATATTGTCTCTCCATTTTAATTTTAATTTTTTTATTTCCATATTATTCATTTTTGTAAGTGAATAATCTTATAAAACCAAAACCCCAAAACATATATGCAGATAAACAAGTGATAAATCATGTTTTCATCTGCATTCCTACTCCTACAGTTCTTTTGGGGATAGAGAGCATTCTTTTTAATAAATGCCTCAGAATTGTTCTGGATCAATGTATTGCTGTTGGAAGCAAAGTCTATCACAGTGATGGCAAACTTTTTAAAGATGGAGTGCCTAGCCTCACCCCCACCCCCTCACAGACTAAATGCCATGCTCACCCCACCCCCCCGCCAGAGACTTGAGTGTCACACACCCCCAGAGACCAAGTGCCATGCCCCTCCTCCCTACTGAGTGCTAGGTATGCCACCCCTTTACCCCACACAGGTAAGGAAGGAAGTGCTCCCATTGGGCTACTGGGCAGAGGGGCAGGGGATGTGAAAAAATTTCATCAGGCACAGTGGAGAGGGGGAAGGGAGTCCCTCTGCCTTTCTAGTAATGAATGGGAGTGGGGGCAGCCACATGCATGTGCCACTGCCTCCCCTCCCCCCCCCCCCGAGAGTGCTCTTCATGCCATGTTTGGCACATTTTCACATCTTTGGCACAGATTCACCATCCAGGGTCTATCACATTTCATTGTTCCACAATATTGTAGTTACTGTGTTTAGTGCTCTCCAGGTTCTGCTTGTTTCACTCTACATCTTTCCATGTAGGTCTTTCCAGCTCTTTCTGAAGTCATGCTATTCATCATTCCTTATAGCAGAATAGTATTCCATCACTGTCATATACCACAATTTGTTCAGCCATTCCTCAATTAAGAGACACCCCTTAAGCTTCCAATTCTTTGCCACCACAAAAAGAACAGCTATAATTATTTTTGTACAAACAGGTCCTTTCTCATTTTTCTTATCTCTTTGGTATACAGAGTCAGTAGTAGAATTACTAGATCAAAGGGTATGCAGTCTTTTGTAGCCCTTTGGGCATAATTCCAAATTGCTCTCCAAAATGGTTGGATTAATTCACAATTCCACCAGTAATGCATTAGTGTCCCAATTTTGCCACATCCCCTCCAACATTTATCATTTTCCTTTACTGTACTATTGACCAATCTGATAGGCATGAGGTGGTACCTCAGAGTTGTTTTAATTTGCATTTCTGTAATTAAGAGGGATTTAGAACATTTTTTCATATGGTTATTGATAGCTTTAATTTCTTCATCTGAAAATTGCCTATTCGTATTCTATGACAATTTATCAATTGGAGAATGATTTGGATTCCTATAAATTTGACTTAGGTCTTTATATATATTTGAGAAATGAGACCTTTATCAGTGAAATTTGTTATAAAAATTGTTTCCCAGTTTGTTGTTTCCCTTCTAATCTTGGTTGCATTGGTTTTATTTGTCTGAAACCTTTTTAATTTACTATCATCAAAATTATTCATTACATCTTGTAAGGTTTTCCATCTCTTGTTTGGTCATAAATTCTTCCCTTCTTCTCTAATAGGTAAACTATTTATTCTGTGTTCCCCTAATTTACTTTTAATATCACTCTTTATGTTTAAATCATATACCCATTTTGACCTTATCTTGGCATAGGGTATGAGATTTTGATCGAAACCTAATTTTTGCCATACTGTTTTCCAATTTTCCCAGCAGTTTTTGTCAAATAGTGAGTTCTTGTCCCAAAAGCTGGGATCTTTGGGTCTATCAAACACTAGCTTGCTGCAGTCATTTACCCCTAATCTACTGCATTGATCCACCTTTCTATCTTTTAGCCAGTACCATATTGTTTTAATGATTACTACATTATTGTACACTTTAAGATCTGGTACTGCTAGGCTACCATCCACATTTTTTTCTAGATGTCTTTTAAAACCCTTTTGTTCTGTCACTATGAAAGATATTCTTAACCTTTCTTTTTTACTTTGTTGTGCCCCTTGATAGTCTATGAGCCATGTAAAATATATATAAAATAAGACACTAAGGAATGCAAAGGATAGTATTTTTATACTAAAATATTTTCAAAAGTTCAGAGACCCCAGGTTAAGAAACTTTAAGTGACCTTTAGCTGTTTTAGTTTTAGTTAATTATCTATTAAATAATCTCCATGCTTAACTAATTCAGAACTACTACAGATAATTAAAAGTGATGTCTGCCCTCACCTCTATGTTGTTTTACTCTGAGTTACTTCATTTTTCCAAGTGCCTATTCCATCTACCCACTTTTTTTTTAATATTTTTAAACCCTTAACTTCTGTGTATTAGTTCCTTGGTGGAAGAGTGGTAAGGGTAGGCAATGGGGGTCAAGTGACTTGCCCAAGGTCACACAGCTGGGAAGTGTCTGAGGCCAGATTTGAACCTAGGACCTCCCGTCTCTAGGCCTGGCTCTCAATCCACTGAGCTACCCAGCTGCCCCCCATCTACTCACTTTTGAGGAAGGTCTTGATGAGAAAGAGCCTTCTCAGAAGTCCATATTTATGGCAGAGAGCCATAATAATAAATAATTATAAGTATTAAATATGAAAATAATGTTCATTGTAATTAGTTTCCTCATTTGTAAAATTAAAGGCTTAGACTCAATGATCTCTTCTGCCTTTAAAATCCTATGAATCCCACTATTCCTCATTAAAATAAGCTAAGAAACATTTCAGAAAACATTGAATGCCTCCATGATTTCAGTATTTCCTCTTTTTTTAAAATAAAGTTTTACTATAAATGTGCCTCTCTTTTCAGTTTAAGAAATTGTTGAAAAATTCCTTACTAAGATAATAACTTAAGTGAGGAAAGGGAAACTTTACTGACTAAAAATAAAGATTTGTGCATTCTCCCCCACCCCCAAATTGCTTATTACATCTGTCCCAAGTTTGGAATTCCAGACTTCAGGACTGTGAGGTCATCCAAAGGTGACTTTGCTCCCAGTCGAGTACAAACATAACAAAATGGCAGACCAGCCTCTCCTCCCAGCCCCCTTGAAGGAGTGCCAAAGCCAAAGTTAGATGTACTCACAGATGACGCAAATTTCTATTATTAAACACAGACAGAATATGCCATTAGTCACTGGGTGCAGAAGGAAACCATTAGCTTCCAAAGGGGTGGAGCACTACAGCTTTCTCATATTGCCGACTGCTCAAAAACGTAAAAACTAAATCAACAGAGCAACGTGGCTGGTAACATGAATGCTTTATGTCACTTGGAAGGAAAAGTGCCATTTTCAGTTCAGTTAGCCTGTCTTATTAGAACTTAGAAAAGGAAAAAACAAAAACATACCAACTTCATGTACATGTTAACTACTTTCTTACCATAATTATATGTGTGAAATGTGGCTTAAGTTTATATTAGCATTTTGAATTTTTCCTTTTACTTGGAAAAATTAAAGGCACTCAGATTGCTTAAGTGCAGAAAATATATATTTTAATAAATCTTACCATATTTAGCCAGAAAGACTTTTGCTTTAAAAAAATCTTAAAATAATGCAGTCTAAAAATGAAGAATTTGCTAAACCAATGGAATGGTGATTCATCTATAAAGTGTTTTATTAGGGAAAACTCTGAAGATGTCACTATTTCATGCAAAGCCTTCAAATGCCAATGGGCTAAAGAATATTTTATGAGTTGTTGTTTAAAAATATCTCTAACAAATTCTTAATGAGCAGTCACACTGAATGACAAGTGTTGAGGTTAAAGGCACTTGTGAAAAAAAGTAATAGCTATGTGAACATTTTTAGTGGAATTTTTTTCCTTTTAATATATCCAAAACTAATTAAAGCAAACTCTGTGAATCCTATCTTTAATCTGTAATTCTTTAACAAAATTAGCTCACAAAATAAAGCTAACCTTTCTGCTACTATATACAGAGCTAAGTCACTGATATCTTCACATTAATCATTTACTTTGATTATAATAAACTCCTTGAGAGCAAGGACTGTGTCTTATTTATCTTGGTATCATTCAGGCAGTCAAAAAGCACTTATTGTGCACTTACTATGTGCCAGGCACTAGAGATACAAATACAAAAGAATGAAAAAAGCCCAAATCTCATGGAACTTCCATTCTATCAGAAGAGACAGCTTGTACATAGATGATTGCATACAGAATAAATACAAAACATATACAAGATAGTTAGGAAGAGGGAGCACTAGAGGTTGGAATCCAGAAAGCCTTGTAGAAGGTTTTGCTTGAGCTGTATATTGAAGGAAAAGAAGAATTCTATGAAGCAAAATTCACACCTTTCTAATTGACTTTCAATAAATATCTGTTGAATTAATCTATGAATGAACAGATCCCTAATTTGATTTTCCTTATTCTTTAAAACAATTCATAGAAATAATAGAATTTAAGAGTTAAAAAGGGCCAGTTCTCTACATATTTTGTGAACTTTTTCCCCTGAAAGAAGTGCTTTTGTTTTTCATTTAAGTGAAAGAACCTAAGTGCCAGCAAAATATTAACTGCCCTTCAAAAACAAGAATAACTATAAATAACAATTAGAGCTGAAAAATAATTTTATTTCATTTACCAACTTACTACTTTGAGTCCATAGCAATTTTTATTGTGACCTCAAAAAAAGAAAAAAGATCTTTCACCAGTATCTTCAATATAGATGTTCCAACATTTCTTTGTCTTTTGCTCTCAATTTATAAAGCTCACAATTTTTCTTGCCTATTCATTTATTTTGCTTCATACTCATATAAGCAAAATTAATTTCCTCAAAATAAACCACTACTTACAGAGAGATTATGGCTTCATTTGCATAACTATGCTAAGGAAGAGGTAATGATGTTTGAAAAATCTCATGTAAGTTTTAGAAATCATTACCTCACTCTCTGAAAATTTACCTCCCAAACAATTTCAGTATTAAGAGCTGCTAGACTACTTATAGTGTTTGATGTTTTGTTGCTAACCTATTTTAAATGTAATGTCAGTGTTTTCTGTACTCAATCTGAATATTGTGAAAAGGATAAAATGAGGTTTAATCTGTAAAGGATTTAGAGATTTGTTGATAGTTTTCTCAAAATAACTTCAATGAAGGTGAATGAAATTACATTTTACTTTGGAGTGATCTTCCTTCTGTAATAAAGCTGAACTATGTTTAGATTGGTAGTTATTATAAGGAGATATGATTTAAGATGAGAGACTAGGTAGTTAAATGGATAGAAGTGACCTTGAAGTCAAAAAGACCAAGGTTCAAGGCCAGCATCTGACTTGTATTAACTGTATGACCTTGAACAAGTCATTTATCTTTCAGTGCCTCAAGTAGCATAATGCAAAGGAAAGAGCCTTGAATTTTATTTAGAACACTTTTTCATGTGCTTATTGACAGTTTTGATTTCTTTATGTGAAAACTGACGATTCATGTCCCTTGACCATTTGTCAATTGGGGAATGGCTTGATTTTTTGTAAATTTGACTTAGTTCCTTATATATTTGGGAAATTAAACTTTTGTCAGAGAATTTTGTTATAAAAAAATTTTCCCAGTTTGTTACTTTCCTTCTAATTTTGATTGCATTGATTTTGTTTGTACAAAAACTTTTTAATTGACATAATCAAAGTCATTCATTTTACATTTTATAATGTTCTTTATCTCTTGCTTGGTCTTAAATTCTTTCCAGATCTGACAGGTATACTATTCTTCGTTCACCTAATTTATTTATGATTTCACTCTTTATATTTAAGTCATTTACCCATTTTGAATTTACTAAACCTAATTTTTCCCATACCATTTTCTAATTTTTCCAGCAGTTTTAAACATTTTATTCCATATCATCACATTTACATATACATCATATATCATCATATATAGCATAACATCATAATCAGCTTACTTCTCCACCCTCTTTCTGAGCAAATTTCTTCTATCTTCTCTACTACTAAGAGTAATTTTTGAAAATTACAGAAATCCTCTTTCCATGTAGACATATAAACATTTTGACCTTAATGAGTCCCTTAGATTTTCTCTTTCTTATTTACCTTTTGGGACTTCTCTTGTGTCTCTTGTTTGGATTTCAGATTTTTTGTTTAGGTCTGGCTTATTCTTCAGGAATGCTTGGAAATCTTCTATTTTGTTGTATGACCATTTTTTCACTTAAAGAATATACTCAATTTTTCTGCATAAGTGACTCTGGATTATAAACCCAAATCTTTTGCTTTCCTGAATATTTCATATTTCATATTTCATGCCTTTCGATCCTTTAATGTAGAAGCTGCTAGGTTCTGTGTGATCCTGATTGTAGTTCCATGGTATTTGAATGGTTTCTTTCTGCTTGCTTAAAGTATTTTCTCTTTGACTTAGTGGCTCTTGAATTTAGCTATTACATTCCTGGAAGTTGTCATTTAAGGATTTCTTTCTGGAGGTGATCTGTGAATTCTTTCAATTTCAATTTTATTTTCTTAGTTGGAGCTATCTGGGCAGTTTTCTTTGATAATTTCTTGTAATATGATGTCCAAGGTTTTTTCCTGATCATGGCCTTCAGGTAGTCCAATAATTCTCAAATTGTCTCTGCTAGATCTATTTTCTAAATCAGTTGTTTTTTTCAATAGGATATTTCATGCTTTCCTCTGTTTTTTATTCCTTTGATTCTGCTTTATTATTTCTTGATTTCTCATAAAATCAATAGTTTCTAGATGGTCAGTTCTGATTTTTAAGGCCTGATTTTCCTCTGTCAGTTTTTGGTTCTCCTTTTTTCAATTAGCCCATTTCTTCTGCATCATTTTCATTTCTCTTCTCCACTTTTCCTCTGCTTCTCTTACTTGGTTTTCGAAGTCTTTTTTGAGCTCTTCCAGATTCTGTGTCCATTCCATATTTTTCTTTTGGACTTTGGTTGCTTTTGCTGTCCCCTTCTGTGTCTGTACCTTGCTCTTTGTCTCCATAAAAATTCTTTAGAGTTAGGTGCTTTTTTTGTTGTTTGCTCATTTTTCCTTTCTAATTATAGATAGGCTCTGTTTTCTGGGAAGTTGGCATATTCTCTTAAACTTCAGTCTTTCCTTGTTGTTATTCTCAGCTTATTTTCTGTGTTGTTAGTAGTTCACCAAATGGTCTGAGGCCTGAGAGCTCTGAGAGCCCCCACCCCCTGCTGATTCAATTGATCCTTGAGATGCAGACAGCTTAAAGACTTTCCTCAGGCTCCGGTGTAATCTTTTGATCTCCCTCTGAGCTTGATCAGGTCAGGGGCTTATCAGATTCTAGCCCCAGACTTAGGTTCAAGTTTTTGGTCTCACTGTGTTCTTGATCCAATCAGGCACACCCTTGATTGCCCTGTCCTTGAGCTCCACCCTTAGTTTTGGGCAAAAAGATCCAAGGGGCTCCCCCTGAGAACTGTGTCCTCACCCCAAACCGTGGATTATGTCTTCATCACAAACCCAGACTGGGATTCCTGACTTCACTCTCTACCTATGTGAATTGGCCCCCTTCAATCTAGATTGCCCTGGGCTGGGCCTCCAGACTTCTCCACAGGTTTGAATTTTCAAGGAGTGTGAGTTGGCTTGGACTTCTATTTGCCCAGGCAAAGTCTCAGGGCCTGAATGTTGGCTTAGTCATTCAGAACCTGTGGCAGCAGATGTGGGGTTGGGGGAGGGTAGTTTAGTTTGGCTTACTCTTTACTCCTTGCTGTAGCCTCTTGCTAGCTATGTTCTCCTCTCACCCCAGTTCCCCAGATGGTCTCTGCCTACCTTTTGAGTTTTTCTTTTCTTGAAAGTTGTTTCACTCTGTCTCCTTTTTGATTCTTTCACTCCTGTATCTGTTTTGTGGCAATGTTTTAATCTTGGTCAGAGAGGATTCTTGTGGTGACAAGGAGCTACTACCATAGTTTCTCCTCCATCTTGGCTCTACCCCAAGAAGTCCCAACCCTTGAATTTCAAATCAGAGGACTTGGGTTTAAATCCTACCTCCCTTCTTTACTTCCTTTAATGGCCTTTTGGGCAAGGCATTTACTGTTGACCTCTCTATCTATGAAGAGGGGATGGAACTAAATATCCTCTTCAATCCCATCTATTGCTAGATCTTTATTCCTAAATTGTATACTAGTTGACCAGTTTTTATTGGTAGAAGTAAGATGAAATTACAGGTCCACACAAAACAAACAAAAAAAAAGACAAATAAAAAGATAGATCATACTAACTTAAAGAAAAAAAAATTTCTGGCAAGGAAAAATCATTTTTGTGTTTTCAGAGTGGGTTTTTTTTTTAAGTTCATTATTCATGTCTTCCATTTGATTTATAACTATAATGAGTTCCTTCCACTTTGAGGTTGCTAAGAGACCTGTGGTCATAGTGTTGCAGCTTTTTTAAAAAATGAACTAACCTTAAATGTACCATTCTCTTCTCTATTTACAGAGTAATGCTATCCTGTTGTTAGATACCAGGGACCGAACCCTCCGAAGGCTTGTCCTCCCTTCAGAAGATGAGTTTGGCGCTATGAAAACTGGTTGGTGGAGCAGGGAGGAATCTGTAAGGAGTTCCAAATTATCCCCAAATGTAAAACTCAAAACAAATATGAAAAAGGACATTTTCCCACTTTATCAGTGTAAAATCTTCACTTTTCTGCTAGACCTCACTACATTTTGGCTAATATACAATTGAATTTAACTATTGTATATGTGTGGAATATGAATGCATGAAAGGATAACAAAAGATAATAGCATTTTTTTGTGCTTTTAATCCTGCACATTTATGGACATGCTAGAAATAGTAAACCAGAACTAACAAAACATGATGAGCCACTGGAGGACATTATTCATATCTAATTCTTAACCATGCTGTAATATAACCCATTTTTTAAAACTTTACTTCTATTTTAGATTTGTGTGATTAGATTTAAAACAGGACCTCTGGGTGCAGTAACTAGATATTAAAAAAAAAAAAACTTAAGCATCTCCTCCAGGGCTAAAATAATTCCCTCTGTCATTCAGGAAAAGGTTATTTGTATAGAGCAAGCCCTTCACTGTGCCATGAGAAGAAGTGTACCTGGTCTTAGGGAACTGGAACCAAAAAAAGCATTCCAATCTATTAACTGCATACATATGTAATACAGTTACAGCATTCTTCGTGTTATTCATGATACAGCATATATTTCCATGGTTATTTAGTTATTTAAAGATGTGTTTACTTGGTCATTTTTCTTATTTCATCTTAAATGGCATTGGTATTTGTGAGTGTACTATCAGCCCTAAAATATAACTTAATCTTGTATTGCCACAAAAACAATGTAGTTGAACTATGAACTTCATATGAACATTAGGTGGAATGTTTTATTAAAGGAGAAATGGAAGAAGAGGCATGAATGTTCTAGAGTCATGGAATTTTAGAGCTTAGAAATCATCAAGCCCACTGGGCATGGTGGCACAAACATATAATCCTTGTTACTAAGGCTGAAGATAGTGGATAACCTGAGCTCAGGAATGGATTAAGCCATTCAGTTGTCTTCACTTAAGCACCAATATGGTGAGTCCTCAGGAGAAGATTGCATGGAAATAGAATGGGTCAGAGTTCCCTTGCCAATCAGTGGTGAGATTGAGCTCATGAATAGCTCCTGCACTTCCATGCTGGGGGAGATAGGATAGGAAGAAAGGAAGGAAGAAATGAAGAAGTAATCATCATCAAATTCAATGTACTTCTTTTATAGCTAGGATTTGACCCCAAACTTTTCAAATTCTCTTCTCCCACTCCACTTTTCTCACCAGTGGTGCTGTAAATTTATTCCTAAGGCAAGGTAAACTATACAAAATACACTGACATACTTAATGTGAATAATTGTGTATTTTTTTAATTTTAGGGACCTTATAAAATGTGTAAAGAATTTTCACACAAAAACTGGCTTGTATTCTACAGAGAAAAAGGGTGAGAACTTATTTTTTGAAAGAATTTGAACTGAGGCCCTATATCATCCATTCTTTTTCAAATGAATTTTTTTTCTTGTTTGCCTTTCACAGAAATAGCCTGATTGTGCTAGATGTCCTAGAGGGACAAACACACACTATCTTCCTTCCCATCAGCCTCAAGTCGGTTTTCCTAGTAGCTGAAGACAGATGGCTCCTGATTGAGAACAATACAAATCAGTAAGTTTAACCACATAATGCCCCATATGAAATTTAAAGAGAGATTATTTCCTTTGTGTATTATCCAGGCTCTTCCTCCTCCTCCTCCTCCTCCTCCTCCTCCTTCTTCTTCTC
>NC_058132.1:588614800-588756099 GCF_016433145.1 Gracilinanus agilis | reverse complement strand
TCCTTCTTCTTCTTCTTCTTCTTCTTCTTCTTCCTCTTCCTCTTCCTCTTCCTCTTCCTCTTCCTCTTCTTCCTCTTCCTCTTCCTTCTCCTCCTTCTCCTCCTCCTCCTCCTCTTCCTCCTCCTCCTCCTCCTCCTTTTCCCCCTCCTTCTCCTCCTCCTTCTTCTTCCTCCTACCTTTTAATTGTTTCACTGTTTGTTGTTGCCTCTTCTAAGTGGAAATTTGTAGGATGAGAGAGAAGGAAACTCAGATGAATTATATGTGATCACTTCTTAAAATATTTTTAAAGCTGTTTCAGGTAACAAGGTTAAAATTAATAGTGGAAGTGAATGTTGGTGTTATCTGTAATATCCTTGTTGTGATCTTTTTCCTCATTAGAATAGGTCATTGGGAATTGGCCATATTCATGCCTAATTCATGCAGACTAGTTTCAGGTCATATGTTCTTTAGAGTTCTCCATCTTCTTCCCAGACCATTTATTTTTCTTGTCAATGACAGAATTTACCCCCACAAGTTTCATCTGTTTGTGCACTTCTATTTCTGTTTCATGTATCCTTATTTGGATGTGCTTGTGTTCCTGAACCTCTCTTGTTAGACTGTCAGTGCTTCAGCTCTCTCTGCACCCCGGCCTCATGCACTTCCACTGCCCTCCCAAGGGACAAGTGATTGCAGCCTACCATGGTAGACTGTGCAAGTGATTGATTCTCTCTTCAGCATCTCCCAAACAAGAAGGCCAGAGGAGCCACAGTGGCAATAGCTTCTGCTCATTGGTCATTCCCTAAAGGAAAGATAGATTTCCAGTCATCAGAGGAGCCAGAAATAAGAGTGAAAACCAGAGTTTCTGATAATGAGAGTAGTCACTGTTTTAACATTGTTGTCCCCTTCCAATTATACCTCCTCTTTAAAGGGAGGTTCTGTTGCTCAGTTATTAGTATACTTTTCATGTGTCATCCTTTTCTAAATCCCCTTACACACTTTCTGTTTATATATACAATATGTCCCAAAAATCTGAGTGCAAACTTAATGTTACTAAAGCCTGAACTAAGACTATTGGATCATCCTGGAGGGATAGAGAGACGGAGAGAAAGAAAGAGATAGATAGATAGACAGACATAGAGATATACACATACATATATATCTGTGCCTATGCCTATATCTATGCATGTATTGTATGTTATTTCATTGACATATGTAGATGAACATATATACATGTGCAGAGTTACATACAGTGTGTCCCAAAAATCTGAATATAGTTTTAAGCTATTACACTTTGAACTAAGAGTTTTAGGTCATTCTACATGTTCAAGTTTTTGTGTGTATGTATGCATGTGTACATGTACACATGTGTATCTTGTGCATTATGAGACTATGAGTGTGTACATGTATGTGCAATGTATAATAACTTCATACACAGTGTCCCAAAAGTTTTAGTGCTATTCAAGCTTTAATCATTGTTTAATTGCACTAAAACTTTTGGGATACCCTTTGTGATATGATTATAGAATAAAGAAGACATGTAAAACAATCTGTATGAAAAAGACCTCATTATTTTAGTGGACCATAAGCAAACAGTGCTAATTAATAATCCAAAAAGCTAGCTTTTTCTGGATCAGGATCTATGATGTCATCATTATAGGGAAATATGAATAAAATAAAAGAATTCTTTCCATCAGTCCAGCTCAACAAGTGTTTTGCAATTTAGAAAGTTGCTCTGAGAGGTTGTGAGACCCTTAAGTGACTTGTCTGGGGTCACACAGCCAATATGTGTCAGCTGGGGCTTAAACTTAAACCTTCCCACCTTTGAAGTCAGCTCTCCTGTAAGCATGTTCTTAAACTGCATTTTTTTAAAAAGCATATTGTCCAGAATGAGAGCAGTGATACTCTTGTTATGAGACCTCAAGTACTTTGTCTAGTTCTATGAACGCCATTTTAGGAAGGACATTAACAAGCTAGATAACAACCAGAGGAGAGGCCCAAAGGAGCCTCAAAAACAAAGAGAAGAATAGATCTAAGGGCCTGAGGAAATATACTCTGGAGAAGAGAAGATTAAAGTGTGCAGGGAGGAAATTTTTGTGAAAGAAAGATTAAACCTGTTCAGATTGCCCCTACAGGGTAAAATCAGTAGCAATGATACATATGGCAAAAATTTTTCAGAATAGAAGGAAATACTTTTTAGCTATTCAAGATACTCATATTGGAGAATCCTGCCCCAAGTGTTGTGGATTACCTCTCACCTGTTGAGAGTGTTGTAAAAAAAGGTGTGTATGCACATACTGATTGGTCTAAGTGGTTTTGAGGAGATCCCTTCCATCTCTGAGATTCTGTGATTCTATAGCCATGTTAAACAGAAAAAAAGGGACTTGGAAAGCTGACTCCCCTCAGGTTGATAAGTAAAATGGAAAACTTGTCATTTAAGTTAGGTCTGGTTATATATTACCATTGTTTACAGGAAATTCCTTTTAGCCAAGCCTGGACATGTGGAATCCAAAGAAAAAGGAGTTTGCCAGTTGCATATATTAAAAGAAGAGCCAGTGAACACAGGATTTGGATTTACAAAAGGTAAATATTTCGCATGTGTCTGTTAATATGTATTTTATCTATTTATAGGTGTGTGTTGGTGCTCTCATATTGTCCTCTGTTATTGAAAAGAAATATTATGTTTGATAAGAAGAAAGGATTAATTTAATGAACTAATTTAAAGAATTAATTCTAAACAGTTTTTAGGATCCCATAGTGTTTCTATTGGTTATAAATCAAACTTACATTCTAGTGAGAATAGTATTTTCTGTACTAAAAACTGAAATCACATTTTTTATTAATAGTTCACTCATGTGTAATCCTCTTGAATTTGTAAAGTACTTTTACATGCTTTTTCTTAGCTGACCATTGCAACAATCTTTTCAGTTAGGTAGGACAGGTATTATTAGTGCAGGAGGAAACTAGGACTCAGAGAAATTGTCATTTACCAAGTAACATTCTATCACTGGACAAGAATAAAATTTTCTAATATAAGAGCTATTTGATTGTGTTTGTTTCTTTTTTATTTAATGTCTACTTGATACTTGTATTTAATAAATGTTAGTTTATATATTGATGGCCACATCAATTCAGTTGCTTTTATTTTATAATAACTCTAGGAGAAAAAATCATGCTTTTGTCTAAGCAGTATGTGTGTCACTTTGGGATCTTCTTTGGGATGCTATTGTTAACACTTCGTGATTAATAAAATTGGTATAGTCCAAGCCTACTTGAAATGATTTTGGAAAATGCCTAAAATTATAAATAATAAGTTGCATGGGTACAATCAAATGTGAAGTTCTTATTTCTGTCTCTTTGATCTGACTGTTGGTGGCCAGGGCAGAAAAAGGGCAAAATATAAATAATGTGTGGGGTTTTTTTCCCAAGAGAATGTGCATCTAATATACCATTTTAATTCCTTACTTCAGAATCAGAACTCAATATACCACATAAAGTTTCAAGCAACCAACTATCATCAGAAAATCTAAGCTTAGCTGTTGGACAAAAGATTGCCTCTCCTAACCGGATTCTCTCTGATGAGAATAATTATGCTACTGTGCTTGTTGGTTTCCCAGATCTAATGGTAAGCAATGAAATAATTTAACTATTGATATAATATATATCTTAGGTGTCTTCATTTATAATATATAAATTTGTGTGGTAAGTTCAAAAATAATAATTTTCAATACAACTTTTAGGATAAATGTATGTCTCAAAATAATTCTCTAGTACCCCACCTAATTCCTTCCATTTTAAAAGATTATGTTTCATTGTCTTTTACCTTAGCATTTAAATGTCATATAGGTTTATACTGTATTCTATTCTTTCCAGTCTGAAAAGAGAATGAATGGATAAGAGAATGAAAGAAAAAAAGAATTGATCAAATTCTTATGTGTCAAACACTCTGTTAAGCTCTCATGATAAAAATAAAAAAGCAAGACAACTCCCGCCCTCAGAGAATTTCTATTCTAATGGGGGAGATAACAGCCATAAGAAAGACTGACTATAAATGAGATGGCAATGCTGAGAAATCCCCAGGATGACCATTGCCAACAAATCACTGTGGCTAATGACTTTCTCCTTACTGAAACACATTCTACTAACTTGTGAGTGGCCATATTTTACCCATGACTGACTGGAGGGCAAATGGAAGGAAGGAGAAAAACAAAGGTCTCTTATTCCACAGGAATCTTCATGGCAAAGTTAAAAATTCACACTCCCTGCAGTGTTTTATATGTGCATATATTGCTTTGTATAAAAGCTTGTCTATAGAAGATTGCAGAGTACAGGCTAGGATCCAAATGACTCTTCCCAATATTCTACTCCAAACAACTTTAAAATAATGCCTCAAATCAAATTTTGGAGCAGCAGAGCCAACAAAAGATCAAAGAGAGACATTTTTCCTGCCTAAGATTTAGGACTGCAGAAGAAGTTTGTAACACCTGGATGGGCAAAGGTTTGGAGTGCAGCAACACCATTCACTGTGGACCTTGTAGGCAACCATAACAATAGCAGCAACTTTGGAAGCTCTTAGACCAGAGATGGTAAGAGGGTCAGACACTTGATCACAAAGATATTACAGGGGACACTGATGCCACTGGTACTGATTAAAAACTATTGCCCATAAACACTTCTGGGTCTCAGTTCCAGGGAAGAAATGAGTGGTTGTGATTGTTCATGGGATAGCAAGGGCCCTTCCTATATAAAGACCAGAATGCTGACCAGGGTAGCAGTGACCACATCTCTCCCAGGATAATACCACCTTGAAAGCATGGCAGAGGTGTAGACCCCCAGAACTATCTCTGAAAATGGCAGCACAAAAATATCTAAAGCTTGACACAGTGGCTGCCTAACCCCAATGAGCAAATAACAACAACAACAACAAAAAAAAAAAAACTCACCATAACAACTACTAGGATGATAGGGAAGGCCAAGACCCAAATTTAGAAGAAGTCACTAATGTGGAAACAGCTACAAGCAAAACCTCAAAGAAAAATGCTAGCAAGTATTCTCAGGAAAGTTAAAGAAAGAGATAAATGTGATAAAGAATTAGGAAAATAAATGAGAGTGATGAAAGAATATTTTGAAAATATAATTAATAAATGTACATTAAAAAAGGAAGAAAACAAGATTTATAGAGAGCCAGCTCTATATACAAGAGATTTTCTGAGTGGCCTAGGGTGGACGTCAGATGAAAAGAATGAAAAGCACGGCTTTATTAGCTCAAAGTGCTCCAAGGTACAATGGAGTCACAGGTTTATTATATATGAAATTAAAGCCCCCTTTCACCCAAAAACACAGAGAAAATTTTCACAGCTGCACAGAATTTCAATTTCAACATAGACAATACAAAGAGGCTTCAGAAACTTCAAAGTGTAGATAAGAACCAGGCTGAACTTTCAGCTACCTTATTATCAGCAAGCTAAATCTGGGAATATTGTGCTAGGTCGGGAAGTCCCTGAGTTTTCGGCTTTGGCTGTCTCAAACTACTTTTGAGACCCAGCAGCTGCCTTCCTGACCAAAAGGGAGAATGTTAACCTCTTGACTGATGGTTTGCTAAGAACTTAAAGTTTTCCAATAAGACTATATTGCTTTCTAATAAGAAAAGGTGTGGATCATAAAAGAGGTCAAAAGAGGAATCTCAGATTTTTATCTTTGATAGCCCAATCCATTCTTACTCTTATTATCAGAGTAGAAGGGTTAACACACAGCTCTGCTGAGCTGCATTGACCTTTTGATGGAGTCCAGATAAAAATATCTGTTTGAGACTCTGTTTCTCTTATTGACCTTCCACAAAGATTGAAATATGCATTTTAAAAAAAGAGAATTAATAGCCTGGTAAAAAGAGTCACAAAAAATACTGAAGAAAATAACACCTTCAAACAAGAGAGTTGACCTAATGGTAAAAAAGCTACAAAACTTCCTGAAGAAAATAATTCCATAAAAACTAGAATTGGGCTAGTGGAAGTAAATAATTCCACAAGAGTACAAGAAACAATAAAACAAAGTTAAAAGAAAAAAATATTAAATATCCTGGGAAATTGAAAAGGAAAAGCATCCCAACATCTTAAAATCATCTTAAAAATAGAAATTGAGAGAATCTACCCATCACCTCCTTAAAGGGATCCTGAAATGAAAACTCCTAGGAATATTATAGCCAAATTCCAGAGCTCCTAGGTCAAGAAGAAAGTATTTCAAGCAGTCAGAAAGAATCAATTCAAATACCATAGAGTCATAGTGAAGATAACACAAGATTTAGCAGCTTCTACACTGAAGGATCTAAGGGCTTGGAATATGGTATTCTGGAAGAAAAAGGAACTAAAATAATCTGGCAACAAAACAAAACTGAGTATAATCCTTAAGGAAATAAATAAAAATTATTTTATTTATTTATTTTTTAGATTTCAGATCTTAATTCTAAATAAATAAATAAATGAATGAAGATAAAAATAAATATATTTTTAACAAAATAAAGAACTTCCAGGCATTCCTGATGAAAAGATTAGAACTGGATAGAAAATTTGAAAATCAAACAAAACATCAAGAGAAACATAAAAAGGTATAACACAAAAGAAAAATCATAAGGGACTCAATAAGGTTAAACTGTTTATGCACCTTTATTGGAAAATGATACATGTAACTACTAAGAACGTTATCATTATTAAGGCAGTTAGAAGGAGTCTTCATAGACAAAGGGCATGGATATGAGTCACTTATATTCTAATAATCACCAAAAAAAAAAAAAAAAAAGAATGTAAAGCTAAGAAAGAGGAATGCATTAGGAGGAAGGAAAGGGAAAGGTAGAATAGAACAAATTTTCTCACCTAAAGGAGGCATGTTAAGAAAAACTTTTATAGGAGAAGGGGAAATGGAGGAGTAGTAGGCATGCTTGAACCTCATTCTCATTAGAATTGGTTCAAAGAGGGAAGAATGTGTATATACACTCAGCAGGGCATAGAACTTGGTCTTAACCAATAAGGAAATAAGAAGGGAACAAGTTAGGAGATATTAGGAGGAGGTAGTAAGGGGAAGAGTGGTTTTGGGGAGGCAGTGGTCAGAAACTAGACAGCTTTTTGAGGAGGGACAGAATAAAAAGGGAGACATGAATAAACAGGAAAATGGAATGGGTGGAGTAGCACAGTTAGTGATCATGACTGCAAATGTAAATGGGATGAACTAACCCATTAAAGTGAAGCAAACAGCAGAATGGATTGAAAACCAACAGTATATATAAGAGATACTTGTGATAGAAAGACAAACACAGAGTTGAAATAAAGGGCTTCTTCAGAGTCTATTATGCTTCAGCTGAAGTGAAGAGTACAAAGGTGGCAGTCTTGATCTCAGGCAAAACAAAAGCAAAAATAGATCTAATTGAAAAAGATAATCAGGGAAATTATATTTTGCTAAAGTGTTCCATAGAGAATAGACTAAGGGTAAATGACCTCAGCAAGCTAGAGTTCGATAAACCCAAAGACCCCCAGCTTTTGGAACAAACACTCACTATTTGACAAAAACTGCTGGGAAAATTGGAAAACATTATGGAAGAGGTTAGGTTTAGATCAACATCTTTCACCTTATACTAAGATAAATTCAAAATTAGTAATTGACTTAAATATAGAGTCAAATAATAAACAAATTAGGTAAACATAGAATAGTATAGTCATCAGATCTATGGGAAAGGAAGGAATTTAAGACCAACCAAAAGATAGAGAACATTGCAAAATGTAAAATGAATGACTTTGATTATCTCAAATTAAAAAGGGATTGTACAAACAAAACCAATGCAACCAAAATTAGAAGGTAAGCAAAAAACTGGAGAAAAAAATTTTATGACAAAACTCTCTGACAAAGGTCTAATTTACAAAATATATAAGGAACTAATTCAAATGTACAAGAAATCAAGCCATTTCCCAGTTGACAAATGGTCAAAGGATATGAATAGGCAGTTTTCAGATGAAGAAATCAAAACAACCAATAATCACATGAAAAAATGTTCTAAATCCCTCCTGATTATAGAAATGGAAATCAAAACAACTCTGAGGTACCACCTCACACCTCCTAGAAGATTGGCCAGTATGAATAATAAAGGAAAATAATTAATGTTGGAGAGAATGTGGCAAAATTGGGACACTAATACATTACTGGTGGAGTTGTGAATTGATCCAACCATTCTGGAAGACAATTTGGAATTATGGCCAAAGGGCATTAAAAGACTACATTCCCTTTGATCCAGTAATCCCACTACTGAGTTTGTACCCCAAAGAGATAATAAGGGAATTTTTTTTACAAAAATATTCAGAGCTGTATTCTTTGTGGTGGCAAAAAATTAGAATATGTGGTATATGATAGTGATGGAATACTATAGTGCAATAAGGAACAATAAACTACTTGATTTCTATATGAGCCAGAAAGACTTCCATGAACTGATGTGGACCGAAATGAGCAGAACCAGAACATTGTACACCAAAACTGAAACATTGTAGGGTGATCTTATGTAATCGATTTTACTACTAATAACAATGCAATGATCCAGGACAATTCTGAGGGACTTATGAGAAAGAATGCTATCCCACATGGAGAAAAAGAACTGTGGGAATAGAAATGCAGAAAAGAAACATTTGATTCATCACTTCATTATATGGGAATTGGATGTGGGGTTTTAGTTTTTAAAAGATTACTCTATTGTAATGAATGAAATATGATATTGAAGTGATAATACATGTATAACCCAGTGGAATTGCTTGTTGGCTCTGGGAGGGGGGAGGGAAAGGGAAAGAAAAGAAAAATGAATCATATAACCATGGAAAAATACTTACATTAAACAACAAAATTTATTACTAAAATGTTCCATATATAATGAAGTAATATCAAGAAAATTTACAAGTTTCTCTGTTAAAGTACTTATTTCTCAAACATATAGGGAACTGGATCAAATTTATAAAAATAAGAGCCATTTCCCAATTGAAAACGACCAAAAGAAATGAACAAGAAGTTTTCAGAAAAAGAAATCAAAGCTATCAAAATCATTTGAAGAAATGTCCTAAGTCACAATTGATTAGAGAAAGGGAAATTAAAGTAACTCTGGGGTAACACTTCACACCTATCAGGATCAACAAATACTAGAGGGAAAAATAAATGCTTTAATAAATCATTGGTAGAGTAGTGAACTGGTCCAAACATTCTAAAAACAATCTGGAACTATGTCCAAAGGGCTATTAACATATGTATACTCTTTGATCCAACAATATCACTACCAAGTCTGTACCTCAAAGAGATCAAAGAAAAAGGAAAAGAACCCATGGGTACAAACATGTTTAGGGCAGCTCTTTTTGTAGAGGCGAAGAATTGCAAATCAAAGGAATGCTCATCAGTTGGGGGAATCACTGAATAAGCTATGGCATGTGGTTGTAGTGAAGTACTATTTTTCTGTAAAACATGATGATGGGGATAGTTTCAGGAATAAAAATATGGCAAGACCTATATGAATTGATGCAAACTGAAGTGAGATGAATTAGAAGAACATTGATCAGAGTAACAATAATGTTGTAATGATCACCTCTGAAAAACTTGGCTACTCTGATCAATATAGTGATCTAAGACAATTCCAAAGGATTCATGATGAGAAAAATGCTATCCACCCCCAGAGAGAAATGAATGAATTCTAAATGAAAATTTAAAAATAATTTCCTCACTTTATTTTAAATGATTTCACATGTATAATTGATATCACATTGTTTACCTTCTCAGTGGTGAATTTACCTTACTACTTAGTGGATAGGAGGTAGGAAGAAAATCTGAGACTCAAAATTAAAAAAAAAAGAATGTTTAAAATAACTTTTTTTAAAGACCTTGTCTATATTGAAGAAAAATGGAACAAACAGAGAATAGGAAAATAATATATTCCTTTTGCTACATTTTGTGATTGAATTTATTCAAGGATTTTTACTGAGGAATGAACAACCTCAACTACAAATATCAAACCACTCTTTCTGTGTTTTGTTCAGATTTTAAGATGTTTATCTGAACTCATTTCCTTTTTGAGTGGGCCCTTCTCTTTGAAGAAGAAGATGGTTAAAGTCAATTGGGTTAGAAAGCTGGTGGCCATGTGGGCAGTCTATTAGGGAATAACCAGGGAAGTAGACTTGAATATTAAATGTGGGTCCAGAAGGGTGTGAGGGAGACAGGAATGACAGATGGAGGGACCGAACAAGGTAGGGAGTCTGGGTTTTAACTGCTAAGGAGGTGACTGTTGAAAGAAATGGCAGTTAGGCCCTAACAGTCACACTGCCCCACCTAGGCAGGGGCCAATGGAACCAGCAGGCAAAAGGCAAAAGTTATAACAATTTTAATTAGGGAAACTATGGTAAAGGATGGGAATAGGGGTTACTACACTTACAAACTAAGGGCAAACCACAGGGTCAGGGAAGGGACTTACATACACTAAACTGAGACCTAAGCAAGACAGGGACCAGAGAACAGCATGACTGAAGTGGATATCCTCACAGCAGAGTCCAGACTCACTCCAGTGATGTTTCAGCCCCTCCAGGACTACCTGCTGTACTCTTCCAGGTGGGTGGATTCTGGGAGCTAATCCAGCCAAAGTTGACCTGCAACACAGGTTGGGATTAATAGTCTCTACCAAAATTTCCCACAAGTAGATGATGGTCTTCCTTCAGGATCTCTGGTAAACTGAGGTCTCCTAGGATCAGTTGCAACTTATCTCAACCACCATGGAGTCCCTCTCAGTGAGAGCGCAAGCCACTTCTTGCTTCTCCATTCCATGTGGAATTCTCCAGTCCTTCCTGTTAAGTCTCCTAAATGATAACTTAAGTAATCTTCCTCATAACAGCAGCCTACCCAGAAAAAGAATGATCTGGCCTTAGATGCATCTTCAGATTCTTTGACTAAACAGTTCATTTTCTGTTCAAATTTCCCTCATACCACTCGGACAGGATGAGAGTATCATTTACGGAGGAAGATGTGAGCCTCGTTCATAATATGGTTGTCTGAAATGCCTTTAAATGTTAATGTAATTGCCTAAATGAGTCAGTTTACTTCATTGAATAAGACCTGATCTAATAATTTGAAATGCAAAACCCAAATAATAATATTATGTTTGAGATTTTGTCATATGCTTTTCTCTGTTGCATGAATTATCAAATAAAAGACAGCTGCTACAGTATCACATAACAAAGACTAAAACATGTTCTTGTAATACAGCATCTACTGTGGCCTTGTATAAAGGGGAAAATTAAATTTTTTTCTACAAAGCTTCTTGATATCAGTGGGACAGCTACCATTGCCATTCTAAAGGTGGAGTTAAAATCGCTCTTCTGTTACATACCTAAAGAAGTTAATCTATAAATGTGTCCTAAAATGCCCTAGAATAGGAGTTCTTAACCTGGGATCCATAAACCTATGGATAAACTGGGAAAAATATATCTTTACTTTCAATAATAATTTCTAACTGAAATATAATACTTTCTTCAATTATGATTCTTAAAAAAATATTCTTAAAAGGATCTTTAAAAGTCCATAAAAAAAAGTTGATTTCTTTTTAGAAAATTTTAGAAAATAACATTTGAACATATAAAACTAAACCTTCTGAAACTGACAACTGGACTGTCTTTCTTCATTTCACTTGGTTTTCTTTCAAATTTTTTGAATGAAGTAATAATGCATAATATTAGCTTCTTTGGTCTATGTAAAAATAATCATAAGATAACAATCTGACAATATAGAAAGTTGGGAAGATAATTCATTTTAAAACTTTCAGATTTGGTTATTGGTACAAATCATAACAACTGTTTTTAGAATCTTCTGTCATGTAAAAAATCACTCTTAACTTCCATTAAAAAGAAAAAGAAAACAAACTTAAGTGGGGCAGAAATGGTCAATATGGATAGAATCTCCTTTTAATGAACTTAAATGAATATAAAAATTATTGCAGTATTTCCAAATCTCATTAAAATGTAATCTTATTTTTATACTCTGAAAATATATTATATACTATTGATTTTAAAATGTGTTTATGCAAGGCCTGACAATATATATTATATATTAAAAATTAAAAGTTATACAAAAGAAAATTATTATAAAATAATGTTAGTGAGAGGGTAAATATAAATATATCTTTATCCTTCCAAGGAAATGGAAAGTTCGATATCCAATCACAAAAGTCAAGAGAAACATGAAAAGGTTAAATAAGAAACAGAGGGGAAAGAAAGAAAACTCTTATTTTTTAAATTTGCCTCTTTAAGGCCTTCAATAAGATCTAATTATTTGTATTCCCATGTGGAGAAATGTTATGTGTAATTCTCTGTTGTGAACTATATTCACTATTATAGTATTCACTATTACAGTAATTAAAAGAATTATTCATAGGGAGAGTTTGGAGTACTAAATGATCTAAGATGATATGGGGAGTGAGAAAGAGGGGGGTGAATAGTAGAGGTCACCAAGAGAAATTTGAAGGAATAAGAAAAATAGGATATTCTATTACACACAAAGAGGGCATGGGAAGGGGAGGGGATGAATACTATTATAAGAAGGAGAGGAAAGAAACATTAAGATGTAGTATTCAAACCTTACTCTCAATGGAATTAACCCTGAGAGGGAAGAGTAGCTATATCCATTGGGATATAAAACTCTTTAACCCTACTGAGAAAGTCAGAAGGGATAAACCAACGGGAGCAGGGGAATGCAGAGGTCAAAAAAGGAGGGGAGAAGAAGGGGAAGGGAATTCATTAGGCCTTAAAAATAAAAATAGGGGAATAATAAGGGAGGGGGTAGAAAGGGAAGTAAATCAAGGGAGGGGACAAGGGTTACTAGCTTAAAGCAAACCACAGGTTTAAAAGGAAATAGTGTAAGAAGAAGAGGTAGAACTAGGAGAGGATACCAAAATGTTGGCGAATAAACAACTGATAATTATAACTCTCAATGTGAATGGGATGAACTCGCACATGAAATGGAAGCAAATAGCAGAGTGGATTAGAAACCAAAATCCTACCATATGTTGTCTACAAGAAACACATATGAGGCGGGTGTACATACACAGGTTTAAGGTAAAGGGCTTGAGCAAAATCTTTTGGGCTTCAAATGAGAAAAAGAAGGGAGGAGTGGCAATCATCATTGCTGACAAAGCCAAAGTTAAAAAAAGATATGATTAAAAAAGACAGGGAAGGTAATTACATCCTGATAAAATGCAGTATAGACAATGAGGAAATAACAGTGCTCAATATGTATGTACCAAATAGCATAGCATCCAAATCCGTAAAGGAGAAACTGGCAGAAGCTAGCAAAACCATACTAGTGGGAGATCTAAATATTCCTCTTTCAGATCTAGATAAATCAAACCAAAAAATAAATAAGAAAAAGATAAGAGAGGTGAATGGAGTCCTAGAAAAATTAGATTTAATAGATATGCGGAGAAAAATAAATAGGGACAAAAAGGAATACACCTTCTTTTCAGCTGCACATGATACATTCACAAAGATTGACCATGTAATAGGGCATAGAAACATTGCAAACAAATGCAAAAGAGCAGAAATAATAAATGTAACCTCAGATCATAATGCGACAAAAATAATAATTAGTAAGGGCACCTGGACAGGCAAATCAAAAACTAATTGGAAATTAAATAATATGATTCTCCAAAACCAGTTAGTCAAAGAAGAAATCATAGAAACAATCAACAATTTCATTGAAGAGAATGACAATGATGAGACATCCTACCAAACTCTATGGGATGCAGCTAAGGCAGTACTCAGGGGGAAATTTATATCCTTGAGTGCATATATTAACAAATTAGGGAGGGCAGAAATTAATCAATTGGGCGTGCAACTTAAAAAACTAGAAAGCAAGCAAATTAAAAATCCCCAGATGAAAACTAAATTAGAAATACTAAAAATCAAGGGAGAAATTAATAAAATCGAAAGTAAAAGAACTATTGAATTAATAAATAAGCCTAGAAGCTGGTATTTTGAATAAACAGATAAAATAGACAAAGTACTGGTCAATCTAATAAAAAAAGGAAAAAAGAAAACCAAATTGACAGTATCAAAGATGAAAAGGGAGATCTCACCTCTAATGAAGAGGAAATTAAGGCAATCATTAAAAACTATTTCTCCCAATTATATGGGAATAAATATAGCAATCAAGGTGAGATGGATGAATATTTACAAAAATATAAATTGCCTAGATTAACAGCCGAAGAAATAGAATACCTAAATAATCCTATATCAGAAAAAGAAATTGAACAAGCCATCAAAGAACTCCCTAAGGAAAAATCGCCAGGGCCTAATGGATTCACAAGTGAATTCTATCAAACATTCAAAGAGCAACTAATCCCAATACTATACAAATTATTTGATATGATAAGCAAAGAAGGAGTCCTACCAAATTCCTTTTACGACACAAATATGGTACTGATTCCAAAGCCAGGTAGATCAAAAACAGAGAAAGAAAACTACAGACCAGTCTCCCTAATGAATATAGATGCAAAAATCTTAAATAGAATACTAGCACAGAGACTCCAGCAAGATCAAAGATTATCCATCATGATCAGATGGGATTTATACCTGGAATGCAAGGATGGTTCAACATTAGGAAAACCATCCACATAATTGACCATATCAACAATCTAACAAACAAAAATCACATGATTATCTCAATAGATGCTGAAAAAGCCTTTGACAAAATACAACACCCATTCCTATTGAAAATACTGGAAAGTATAGGAATAGAAGGATCGTTCCTAAAAATAATAAACAGTACAAGCATCATATGCAATGGGGATAAATTAGAAGCCTTCCCAGTAAGATCAGGAGTGAAACAAGGATGCCCATTATCACCTCTATCATTTAACATTGTACTAGAAACACTAGCAGTAGCAATTAGAGAAGAAAAAGAAATTAAAGGTATCAAAATAGGCAATGAGGAAACTAAGCTATCACTCTTTGCAGACGATATGATGATCTACTTAAAAAATCCTAGAGAATCAACTAAGAAGCTTGTAGAAATAATCAACAACTTTAGCAAAGTTACAGGATACAAAATAAATGCACATAAATCATCAGCATTTCTATATATTTCCAACACATCACAGCAGCAAGAGATAGAAAGAGAAACACCATTTAAAATCACCCTAGACAATATAAAATACTTAGGAATCTATCTACCAAAACAAACACAGGAATTATATGAAAACAACTACAAAACACTTTCCAAACAATTAAACTAGATCTAAACAATTGGAAAAACATTGATTGCTCATGGGTAGTACAAGCTAACATAATAAAAATGACCATTCTACCCAAATTAATTTACCTCTTTAGCGCCATACCTATCAAACTACCAAAAACTTTTTTATTGAATTAGAAAAAACTATAACAAAGTTCATTTGGAATAACAAAAGATCAAGAATATCAAGGGAAATAATGAAAAAAATGTGAAGGAAGGTGGCCTAGCAGTACCAGATATTAAACTATACTATAAAGCAGCGGCCATCCAAACGGTATGGTACTGGCTAAGAGACAGAAGGGAGGATCAGTGGAATAGACTTGGGGTAAATGACATCAGCAAGATAGTGTATGATAAACCCAAAGGGCCCAACTTTTGGGACATGAATCCACTATTTGACAAAAACTGCTGGGAAATTTGGAAAACAATATGGGAGAGATTAGGCTTAGATCAACATCTCACACCCTACACCAAGGTAAATTCAGAATGGGTGAATGACTTGAATATAAAGAGGGAAACTATAAATAAGTTAAGAGAACACAGAATAGTATACTTGTCAGATCTCTGGGAAAGAAAAGGTTTTAAAACCAAGCAAGAGTTAGAGAAAATTACAAAATGTAAATTTAATGGTTTTGATTATATCAAACTAAAAAGCTTTTGTACCAACAAAAACAATGCAGCCAAAATCAGAAGGGAAACAACAAATTGGGAAAAAATCTTTATAACAAAAAACTCTGACAGGGGTCTAATTACTCAAATATACAAGGAGTTAAATCAATTGTATAGAAAATCAAGCCGTTCCCCAATTGATAAATGGGCAAGGGACATGAATAGGCAATTTTCAGATAAAGAAATCAAAATTATCTATAAGCACATGAGAAAGTGTTCTAAATCTCTAATAATTAGAGAAATGCAAATCAAAACAACTCTGAGGTACCACCTCACACCTAGCATATTGGCTAAAATGATAGAAGGGGAGAGTAATGAATGTTGGAGGGGATGTGGCAAAATTGGGACATTAATACACTGCTGGTGGAGTTGTGAACTGATCCAACCATTCTGGATGGAAATTTGGATCTATGCTCAAAGGGCTATAAAAGAATGCCTGCCCTTTGATCCAGCCATACCATTGTTGGGTTTGTACCACCAAAGAGATCATAAATAAACAGACTTGTACAAAAATATTTATAGCTGTGCTTTTTGTGGTGGCAAAAAACTGGAAAATGAGGGTATGCCCTCCAATTGGGGAATGGCTGAACAAATTGTGGTATATGCTGGTGATGGAATACTATTGTGCTCAAAGGAATAATAACCTAGAGGAATTCCATGTGAACTGGAAAGACCTCCAGGAATTGATGCAGAGCAAAAGGAGCAGTGCCAGAAGAACATTGTACACAGAGACTGATACACTGTGGTAAAATCAAATGTAATGGATGTCTGTACTAGCAGCAATGCAATGACCAGGACAATTCTGAGGGATTTATGGAAAAGAATTCTACCCACATTCAGAGGAAGAACTGCAGGAGTGGAAACACAGAAGAAAAACAACTGCTTGAACACATGGGTTGATGAGGACATGATTGGGGATGTAGACTCAAAACTACCACTCCAATGCAACTATCAACAATTTGGAAATAGGTCTTGACACATGTTAAAACCAGTGGAAATGTGCATCAGCCATGGGGAGGGGGGCATGTTGGGGTGTGAAGGGGAAAGTAAGAGCATGAATCATGTAACCATGTTAACTTTTCTAAAATCAAATATTAAAAAAAATAAAATTAAAAAAAAAAAGAATTGAGTGGTGGTGTTTACACTTTTGGTGATTAAATCTAGAAATGGGCAGGGTAGGATTAATCCCATCTTCACACATGTTATCAGGATGAGCATGAGGTCCTAGAATTTAAGAGCTCTTCACCCAGGATCATGGTTTCTATGTCTAAATTAATTTCTAGAAAAGGAGCCCCAACACTTAGGATCTCAGAGTAGAGAGATATTTGTGACCACAGAGGTTTGGGAACTATTATTTAAGTTTGTGTTTATTACAGCACATACCTGCAAGTAAATGTAATTTTCCTTCTTTTCCTCAAACATATGTAGTCTGAGCTATTAGATAACAAATATTTATTATGCACTCTGTGCCAAGCACTGTCTTAGGTAATGGAGATACAAATACAATAGAAAAAATAATCTCCTTACAAACAACTTATATTCTATCCTCTGTTAAATCTGTCATTGGCATAAAATTTCTCTCCTATGACTGAAGCTAGTTTCTAGACCTTCAGAACATGGTTTCCCACACTGAAGAATATTAAAAAATGAGCAATAGTCTGTAGATTTCTCTAGTATTTTTTTTTCTCAGAAAACCGTGTTTATAGCAGAGGCAGCTTGATCTTTCCAGTTGATATGGAATGATTTCAAGTAAAAATATCTATATTTGAGAGTTGTGGTTAAGTTGGTGGTGTGAAAGGTCATAGAAGAGCCCAGTTCTCCCACATGTGCTCCAGAAAGATCTAAAAATAGCACTAGCCGAAATAATCAAAGAGAAATTATAATAAACTCCTTTTTCTAGCCTATGACAGCACAAAGATAGCAGGTTTCCCATCCACCAAAGAAGTGAGTGCCATGGCAAATGGACCAGGCTGAAGCTAGCCCACATTTGTACTGGTCAGTCCAGGAATCCCTGAAGTCCATATTACTAATTAACCAGAAGAAAGGAAACCCAGCCTCATCAGATTCAGAAACTCACTACTGTCTGAACTGGTCCACATTATCACAAAGTGCCTTGAAGCCTGCAGCAAGCCCTGAGTACTTGGAGAATCAGATAACAGCATTCTGACCCAAGATGGCCCTGAAATTTGCCAACTCCACGAGCACTGAAGGAGGAATTCAGTAGCAAGAAACAAAGAAATGTGTGGATATGTTTTGTTTATTTATATTCATTTGTTGCCAGCGTTTTTTTTTAATTGTTAGTATCTGGAGAGGATATAGTGATAGTGATGCTCCCACAAAAAAGGGGAGAAAGTGTCATTTAAACATTTTTTTAATGCACAAAGGAAAGAGAATGTTATTCAGAGGAAGAGATAGACAAGCAGGACAATTTTGAAACTGTAATAAATTTATTAGATTTTTCCCCCTAAAAACCCAAACTATATATAATAGACATTTGCAATATCATGTATAAACTTTTTTTTCTTTTCTTTTTATATGGAAATATGATTGCTTGTGTTAATCAGGTTCAGAATTATAAAATATGTAAATACATATATTCATTTTACTTGGGAAATGAGAGTTTATCGCTGATATTTAAGTGCTAAGTAAGTTATGACATGTTAATTGATTCTCTTTTTCAGTCACCCAGTGAAGTTTATTCCTGGAAAAGACAGTCATCTTTGGGCGCACAGATTGTATCTACATCTATGTTGTATAAAGGAAAAAGTAAATCCGGAACACCAAAACAGAACAATTGTGTGATTCTATTAGATTCTAACCAAGTGGTCAGAATCTTGCCCCCTGGAGATGTACCTTTAAAAGAAATTTTTCCAAAAGGTAAGAAATTGCCAGATTCTTAATATATCAAAAGGTGGTAAAATTATTTTGATTTCTTTTATTGGATAGGAGGTGTCACATTAGTGTCCTTCATATTGAAAAATGACCAGGTTAGGAAGTAGCCATGAGATTTCCCTGATGTAGGAAAATCTCAGATGAGGAAATTCCTTCTACCTAGGCAGCTTGGTATTTTATTGTCTTAAAGCAGGGGTCAGCAACGTATGGCTCTCAAGCCATATCTGGCTCTTTTGAGGGCCAGATATGGCTCTTTCTGCAGGAGCCATAAAGTCAATTTTTTTTCAGGCGCTGTTACAGGAGCACACATTGTGAGCATTGTACGACTCTCACGAAATTACATTTTAAAAAATGTGGTGTTTATGGCTCTCATGGCCAAAAAGGTTGCCAACCCCTGTCTTAAAGCATTATTTATATAACACTGAGAAAGTTAACTCCTAGAGCAGTGTTGGGGAAGATGTGGCACATGTGCAGAGCCAACACTCAGGGAGCTGCTCTGTTCCCCCTCTTCCCAATGCCTGAGGACATTTTTTGCATGTCCCACCCCTCCATCTGGCCACCCAAAGCAAGCACTTTCTCCCTCAACTCTCTTCGGTAATCTGGGGGCTCACAGACAGCTTGAATTTGCCCTGGAAAAGGTTCACCAATGAGGGGCCCTAAGGTCACATAGCCAATAAGTATTCTAAGTGGGATTTGAACCCACACCTTCCTGACTCTGGAGCCATTTCTCTGTTAACTACCTCATGCTGCTTCTCCCTAAAATATATATATATATACTGTAATCATTTCTGAGTGAAGCTGAATTGTCCAACATAAAATCCCAGTTATCTTTCAGTGAGATAACTCAGTGGATCAGTAAGCATTTGTTGAGTAACTGCTGTGCACCAGGCACTGTGTGAAGCACTGGGAGATACAAGGAAAGGCAAAAGACAATTTCTGCCTGCAAGGACTCATGGTCTGATGGGGGAAATAACATGCAAGCAACAATGATCAAACAAGCTACATACACAATAAACTAGAAATAATCAAAAAAGGGAAGTTGGAATTAAGAGTAGTTAAGAAGAGTTGGAAAAAGACTTCCTGTTGAGGTAGGATTCTAGCTGGGACCTGAAAAGCCAGGGCAGCCAAGAGACCCAAGGAATAAGGGATGGCATTCCAGGCAGGGAGAACAGTCAAAGAAAATGCCCAAAGGCGAAAGGTATCTTGTACATGTTTGGTCTAGATGATCTCTAAAGTTCTTTCTAGCTCAAATATCTAAGCTCCTTATAGACAATCTTTAACTAAAGGATGAAGCTCTTCAACAGTATTTTGACAAGTGATCAGACAGCCTTCATTTGATGACTTCTAATCATGAGGAACTCCCTAAGAGGCAATCCATTCCCTTTTGAATATCTCTAATTGTTGGAAGTTTTTGAGTGGAAGTCTGATTCCTTATAATTGATGGTCCAAGTTTTAGCCTCTAGGAGCAAAAAGAATAAATCCTAATTCTACTTTCTCATGAGAACCCTTCATATACTTAAAACCTATGATCCTGTGCCTCTAAGTCTCTAGTTTCATCACTAGTTTCATTAACTAGATTTATCATATGACATGATTTTGATGCCCTTCACTCTCCTCATTATTGGACTTGGGATCCAGTCTACCTTGTTGGTGTAATTATTAAAGTATAATGCCCAGAACCAAGCACAGTACACCAGATGTGGTCTGAAAAGCTGCATTAAGAGAATCTCCAACCCCTCATCCAGAATTCAATGATTCTCTTAATGATCCCTCCCAATCCCAAGTTACTAAGCAACACACCAAAAATATCTTTTTAATATCAACTTTCTCCCACTGATATTCTATGATTTTTAATCTTGGAAAAACATAAATATTTTAACCAAGTTTCAGGTCGCTGAAGGGCAGTATACAGGTGTCTGATCAGCCTAAGAATGCTGTAACATTTCCAACTATGACAGGCATGCAAGTAGAAAAATAGATATCACCAGGAAAGGCATGATCTGAAAAGGAAATTATCAATTTGGCTTCAGACACTTCCTATTTGTGTGACCCTGGACAAATCACTTAACCCCCATTGCCTAGCCCTTATAGTGCAGACATGCAATCAACCCTGCAAAATGCTAACTGCAGAATTTCTGGCAGTTAAGAGGGCTTAGAACACTGACTAAGGGCAGTTGATCCCTGAGGCTTGGACAGAGTGGAAAGGGCAACTGAGCTCAGCCTTCAGGCTGAAACCTGGCCTTGAATCTGTGCTTTTCTCTTGAGATTTTGTAGTTTAGCTAATTCCTCTGGATCTCCCTGACCTTCCCTATTTCATTCCCCATTTCTTTTCCTAATTTCCTGTGGGTTTTGGGAGAAGGGTGGATTTTGGGTGGTAGTAATCAAACTTTGAAGACTTAGTTTTCCCCATAGACAGGTAGGGCTTACCCTTGATACAAATTATCTCCTGATTCATTGTTTATTACTTCCCTAACCTTAAAGGCAACAAAGCCTCCGGGGGCTGAGTGAGAGCAGGCTCTTTCTCAGTCCACACCATTCCTTTCCCTCCCCCACCTGGAGCTTCTCCCTAGGAGGTGGTTAGAGAAACCTTGTATCCCTCTATCCTTTATAATCAACCCTGAAACTTAATAAACCCTGTTGTTATTTAATCAAACCTTTTGCTAAATCATTGGTTGAAGGATAAAAGAGGGATAAGGAGAGAAAGGAATAGTTTCTCTTTGGGTCCTGAGGGGAGTTGGAGGCATCCATCTTGGAGGAAGTGGTGATTTCTATACTTCCTCTGGACTCTTCCTTTGTGAACTTGAGAAACTGACTAGAAAGCCCTCTAGTTAGTTTCAAACCATTTTTGGCTGGCCCCGACCTTTGTCTGTAGAAGTGCCCTTCCTACCTGGAAGAGTTCAGCCTGTTTCCCTTCAGTGTCCTCTGTCTTAAGCCTATGTACCCAGTCTGTGTCTCCCTGTTGCAGCTGCCTGCCCAACTACCTCATCCTCTCCCTTTGCTGCTCATTCTACTTCATCATCTTATATTTCCCTAAACTCAGTCGTTCCCTTACCTCTCCTACCACCTCAATCTACTACCTCCACTATTGCACCCTCCTTTCCCACCTACTGACCTAGGGACCCACAAACCCCATCCACTTGCTTTATTCCCTTATTACACCCTTAACAGTTTTCTGCCATGGAACTGTTACGATTAAAAATGATAAAGACTGATATAATGAGAGAAATTAGTATTTTAATTAAAGCCATGCTGATAGGGATAAAATCATTAGACCATGTGCCTGTAAGAATTCACATTGCCTCAGCCATTTTTACCTTTCGTATCTTCCTGCACCTGGTAGCTAAGAGGGCCACTTTCTCCTCACCCAGGAGACTTAACCCCTCTCTTACATCATCATACTTCCTGTCTGCCATGAGGAATCATGGGAAATGTAGTTTCAAAGTCCCTCACATGTCCATAGGAAATATATAACATACTTTTAAATGGCATCTCCCCAATTCCAAATATACAGAACCAGTACACTATATTGATTCTAAGATCTAAGATTACAAGTTAGTTTTTTTTAATTAATGTTAGAAATTAAATAAATGTTTCTTCCTTCCTGAATCCAAGGTCACAGTCAAAATTGTGTTGTTTTTCTCTTCCTAGACCCTGAAACTAATTTTTATTTTGAAACAAGAAAGTTACAGGTAAAAATAACCATTAAGAAAATTAGTGCTACTTTGGCTTTATGCCTAGCAACAGTGAGGAAACACACATGATGGTTACTTAGCTTCATATTCCTTCTTATAAAGAAAAAAATCAAATATACTCTAAGTAACAAGCAGAAAAAATGTAGGAAAGATGATTATCAGCTGAACAGTTTTAAGTCTTCTCACCCTCAACAGCAACTGGTCCTATTTAACCAGCAGACCACACCCTTCTATAAATAATTCAAGCTATTTGAGCCAAAACATAGCCACAGAAAGTGCTGTCAAAAGTAAAGTATTATGCAGCACTTTGTAGTTCAAGACTAGCAGAATCTTGGGCAGTAAATATTTTTTTTTTCCAATAGAGCTCGTGAATTGGAGACCAAGGTGGTGAGCCAGGTTGGTCCTCCTCAGACTTTGTTCCCTGCTGCCCAGGACTGGTCTGTGCCCCACTGCTTCTGATGGCTTCGCCCCTCCTGAGTCATTTCCCATCGTACACTCTTCCATCAAGCCAAGCTGTCCTTACCGTTTCTCACACATGCACTTCTCTCCTCTCTCTCTCTCTCTTTGCCCTGGCTGCCTGTCATGCCGGGAAGGAACTTTTTTCTCCTCTTCTTCTCACAGGCTCATAGATTTAGAGTGAAAACAGATCTTGGAGATAAGTCCAGCTCCTTCATCTTGTAGATGAGGAAACTCAGAGCCACAGAGGCTAAGTGACTGGTCAAAGGTCCCTCAGACAATGAGTGGTAGAGTGGGGATCCGAATCTGGGCAAGTGTCTTCCCTTTATTGTCCTTCTTCCTGACAGCTGTCAAAGTAAACTTCTACAGCACAAGTCTGATAATGCCACGCTCCTATTCAGTCAACTCCAGTGGTTTCCTATTGCTTCCGGGATGAAATATAAAATCCCCGTTTGGCTTTTATAATAGTAATAACAGAAGTGGTTTTGAAAAGCAGTTTCTGACTACAAATAGTCATGAGTATTTGAAAGACTTTTCATTTCCCTAAGGCAAAATAACCAGGAGAGGTAGACCCTTCATAACCATAAACTTTCTAGCCTTCTTATACCTCGCTCTCCATCATATACTCTTCCAGCCAGTGATATTGGCCTTGCTGTTTCTCACACTCTTATCTCCTCCCTCTCATGATATTTTCACTGGCTATTCCCTATGACTGGAACTTTCTCCCTCCTCATCTCTGCTTCTTGGCTTCCCTAAGGTCTAAGCTAAAATCCTCTTCTATAGGAAGCCATTCCATTTGCTCCTCAGTCTTAACTCCTTCTCTCTGAGACTGTCTCCAGTTTATTCTGTTTGTGGCTTGTTTGTGCATAGCTGTTTCCTTCATTAATCTTGGAATTCCTTTAGAAAAGAGACTATATTTTACTTTATTTGTATCTCCAACACTTATAATAGTACCTGGTACATACAATGTACCAAATATGTACCAAATAAATACTCATTGATTTCAATTGCCTGATTCAAAATTCCATGTCCACTGTACCACACTGCCTTATAGCCCTTGGTTTCTTTAAACAATTCAAGTACATCTTACTACATGAAGAGTTTCCTAGTCCTCCAAAATGATAGTGTCTCTACCCTAAAAAATCCTTTGTATTTCTTTTATATTCATATGTTATCTCCCCTAATAGATTTTTTTAGTAGAAGGACTGTTTCATTTTTACCTTTGTATCTCCTGACCCAGAGCAGATACTCAATAAAAACTTATGGATTCATTGACAACTCTGGAAAACTTTTTACCTGCTTTTTTCATCCCCAAAAATTTTACCAGCCAAATAATTTTTAATTTTTTATCGCCCTTCCTGGCAGTTTTGAGGAAGGAAACAACTATATATAAGGATGATAAAAGATTAAAGCAAAATTTAATGAGGAAAAGACTATGAAAATGCATTATATGTGCTATTGCTTAAAATCAGAGTCTGATGGAGAAAAAGCCTGAGCCTCTAGGCTAATTTATGGCATTAAGAAGATGCATAAATGATGACAGAGAGTTTGGAAGGAGCAGTACTCACCAGTGATGTGTCAGAGAAGCATAAATAAATAGTACACATTCCAAAAGTTTTATCTTTCTTTCCCCCAGCACCCACACAAATAAATAGACACATACAACTTCTTACTGTTTTAATTTCTATGACTGCTTACATCTTCAGACAGAGCAAAAAAGAGAGAAGAGAATATGTACCTTGAAAGCCTCACCATGATTTGCTTCTTTCCTTCTGAAATGGAAAATATTTTTGTGTGCCTCCCTTCCAGGACCTTAACTAAAGGCACTTCTCAAAAAACAGAGAGAATTTGGGTACAAAACTTTTCAAATAAAGTTACAAACTCTAAACTTCTGACCTATGTTTGAAATACATGAAAGGCAGTTTCCAATAAACCATCATGAGTGTTGGACAAACATTTCATTTTCCTAAAGCAAAGTAACCATGAGAGTAGACCCATTGGAGTGGACTAACCTGACTGTAAAGCCCATGGAAAGGACTTCAGAGCTCCCCTGTAAATCACATTTGACCTCATTGTACAGGATATGGGCTGCAAAGTTTGATGTCTTCTATTTCAGTATTATGCAATGATTCATTACTCAGCTCTTATAACTTTTATTCATTTGCAGATGTTACTCCTCCACAAACATCTGGATATATAGAAGTTACAGATCTTCAATCAAAAAAACTTAGATACCTCCCTATTCCTGGGTAATCTACTTTTACCAGAATTATTATCTGTCAGGATAATTTCAGTATATATCAATACCAAGTCCAAAAAGGAAAGTGAATAAATTTTTGTCTCTTTCCTATCCCTAAGTAATAAGTAATTCATTTCCCAATGAAAGTTGTCTTATATTCTGCTGGTATTCTTTATGCCACACTAATGTTTTCTTTTATTGTAAACATTTTTTAAATATTTTAGCATTGTAAATCTAATGGTTTTCACTCTAAACCTTCATCCTATTTTTCTTTGATTCATCAGTATCTGAAATGGTACTTCTACTATTGTTAAAAACTCAGTATTTCCTGCTCACTTTATGTGTTAGGCCTCAGAAATGAATGTGGTCATAATACTGGGTGGAAAAAAAGTCATTTGTTTAAATATTGTTAATAGCAGTATTCACTTGGGATTTAAACAGGTGGCAGGTATTTTTTTTCTTTTCCTCTCTAAAGCCAAGCAAACACAATCAGGAAACCAGTTTCATTTCTCAGGACATTCTAGTCAGCTTCCAAAAATATTTAAGCATTGCTCAAATATAGGAATAGGCCTATTCATTTAAAGTTATTTAATTAGTTCACTTTTTAAATTAATTCACATTTTTCATTTTCTGGAGGATTCCTTTGTATATCAGTGAGATACTATAAAATTACTTTCTCTGTAAATATGCCCTACATCCACTGAAGAAAACAAAGAAAAAGATTCTTTTCCTGCATTCTTTTCTGATTAAAATCTTTTTAAATCTCTTTTTTTGTAAACCCTTACCTTCCATCTTAGAATCAAAACTCAGTATCAGTTACAAGGCAGAAGAGTGGGTGAGGTGATTGGGGTTAAGTGGATTACCTGGGGTCCCACAGCTAGGATCTGTCTGAGGTGTCAGATTTGAGTCAAAGACCTGCCATCTCCAGGCCTGGCTCTCTATCTACTGAGCTACCTACCTGCCCTTTAGGTCCTCTCTTTTTCAGCCTTGCCCTATAATATCACCAGCAATATTTCCATGCCTTTTCCCTTTTTGCATGTATTATATGCTATATCTACTGCTGTTGGAACATCTGGAAGAGCATGTTGTGTTTAAGTCACTGCCAGCATCTTAGAATATTTCAATCATTTATATTCTTCTTCTCCTTTCATTATTCCTTCTTGAAGCAGATAATATACTTGGAACTGGTAGGGACCTGTAGATCCCCTAGCCTAAACTCTTCATTTTGCAGATTACAAACAAACAAACAAACAAAAAAAAAAAAACAAGAGCAAGAGAGGTTAAATGTCCAAACCTATATGGATAATAATTGGTAGAACCAAAAGACAAACCAAGGTTCTTGACCCTAGACCTAACACTCTATCACACTCACACTGCCTTAAAGCATGGTGTGACATAATAAGTGAATTGGAGAATGACAAAACTGCTATGGAAGAGGTCAGTATGAAAAGACAGATCAGAGAATGCTTCCTAGAAGAGTAATCATTCAAGTTGAACTTGAAGAAATTCAACAGGAGAAAAGGAGGAACAATATTCTAGTTTAAAAAAAAACAGCAAAAACATTGGCATGGAAACAGTAAAGGCTTGTTTAGGGGGTATAAAGTACCTTAGTTTTCTGGAAGTGTAGCATGTATGGAAGAGAACAGTATGTTAAAAGGCAGAAAAGCTGAGGAAGAGATAGACTCAAGAAGGGGATAAGGAGTGGAGGCCTTAAATGCCAGGCAAAGGAACTCCAGTTTTATGTAGCAGACAATAGTAGTCAGACTTTGAGAGTTGTTCACTTTGGTTCAGTTTGGTTTCTCTTTAGCAAAGGTATGTAATGACCCAGCTGGATGCATAAGAAGCTGCGCATTCTTAGTACAACCTGGCACCTTTTGTCATTAAATATTACATGGACTAACAATACTTGTTTTAGTTCAAGTAAATAAATTTCAGTAAGGTCAGAAATGCCTAAATATTGGCATCCACATGTTGAGGTTTTTTCATTTTACAGATGTCCATGAGTATATTCCTAAGAAAGTCAGAATATGACTCTAGACCTTTAAAGCAAGTTATAGTAAACATTATTTCTTCAGCTTTTTTTTGAAGTCTTAAAAAATTGCCCATGTAAATTTAAATTTCCCTTGTGCTATTATTTAATAACAGCTGTTATTTACAGCCCTCAACAGAGTACTATGCATCTCAGATGTCCTTGGCAGAATTTCAAGTAATATTTTCCCATGGATAGACTATAATTAGTCCCAACTACCACTTTATCTCACCATCATCATCATCAATAGTTTTTTCTTATTTTCTTAATAAAGTCAACAGACTTTCATATGTAAGTGAAATTTTACTTTCAATTAAGTCCTACCTTCCTTGAGTCCTTCTGTGAGATCATCTTAAAACAGTTTAGAAATGCAAGAATATATTATGTCCTAGGTGTTTCTAGTACTTCTTCCTTTTCCTAAAACCATCTCCTGAATTATACCGATTGTATATTATGTTTTTATTCTCCTCTCCAACTGAAGTGGTAAGAGCACTGCTTCAGAATCTCTTTGATTTGTTTATTTGGTAAATCCTGAGGATATAACTCAGTCCTTGGGATATGTTTCTTTTATCAACTAATAGATGCCAAGTGAATGAGGGATGGATTGTAAGATTGTGTCATTCTACCCAGAAAAACTGTCTCCTTTATCCCTCAAACAGAAAGCATCAATTTCCTAATGGCAACTGAGAGGCATAGCTGGACAGTATAAGCAGTTATCTAATCCACTGTTACTGATTACTTTGAAGGAATATATCATAGATAAAAAAAGAAGTACATTTTTGTTCCTGTGCCAAATGTCTGTAAAGTATTAACCATATTGTTCTGTTGGCATTTTATTTTTCAATACATTTGTCATTCATATTCTTATTAGAGATCCCAGTGGTTCTGTACCACTCTGGTTTGATTCTTGTGCTTAGAATAACAAAGATGATGTTTGAAAACATAATGTACCCACACTTCTTCGAAAGATCTATGATCTCATTTAATGTGGGTATCCAGTAAGCAACCCCTAAGTATCTTCTCATCTTCACTGATAAGTTACTGTCCACCATTTATGCTTCATCTGGCTACATGATCAGCCTACTCCTTGTCCATGATGATGTCATTTAGGGTATTTCTGACTCAAAAATTATCACTCTCTTCAGTAAAATTTGGCAGTTTATTCTTACCAGGTGTCTTTTCATTACCTTTTGGGTTACTTGCCATTTAATTCTTCTGAGATCATTGTACTTCTCAGCCTTATAAAACTGCTGACAGAATATTGGTCATTAAAAAATAGATGTTTGGGGGAAGGTAGGTAAATCACTGGATAGAGGTCCAGTCCTAGAGACAGGAGGTCCTGAGTTTAAATCTGGCCTCAGACCCTTAGCTGTGTGACCCTGGGCAAGTCACTTCCCTCCCCCGCACCATCACCACCACTGCATAGCACTTACCACTCTTCCACCTTGGAACTGATACTTAGTATTGGTTCTAAGTCAGAAGTTAAGGTTTTGTTTTTTTAATAATAAATAAATAAATTAAATTAGGTGTTTGTAGCAACAAACATCCAAGACTCATTGGATGCACTGTGTATTTTTCCAAAAAGTGTCCCAAAAGATTGTGGAACAAGAGATGCTTGCAAATGAAATTGTCAATCTCTATTATGTAGAATGTGTTTTTCTTTGTAAATATATAATAATTTCAACATGTAACTTTCAAAGTTTTCCAGCCTGTCTCATTCCTTCTGGTCTTCATTCCTTCCCCCTCCCTTCCATTCCCATCCCTTTCCCTTCTCTCTCCTTCAATCTCCTCCTCTTTCCTCCCTTTCCCTCCCCTCCCCTCCCATTTCTTCTCGGAACAGGATAGGCAGAAGTAGAGAACTCTATTCCTTCCCTTTCACTAACCTCCCTCCCCAGCAAATTGGAAAAAGAAAAACTCTTGTTACAAATGTGCCTAGTCAAGCAAAACAAGTTTCCTCATTGGCCATCACCTCTCCATCAAGTTCACCACCTTTCTATCAGGAATAATTCACTTCATCATTATGATACTGGAATTATTGTGTAGCATTGCATTGATCGAAGTTTTATGTCTTTCTGAGTTGTTTGTCTTATGATGTTTTTATTATTACATAAATTATTCTGGTTCTCCTCAGCTCATTCATTTAAAATCATACAAATCTTTTCATGTTTCTCTGAAGTCATCCCTTTTATCATTTCTTATGGGTCAATAATATTCCTGTACATTCATATACAATAATTTGTTTGGCCATTCCCCAGATTTTAGATTTTAAGCATCCCCTTAGTTTCTTGTTCTTTTCAATAACAAAAATAGTTGCTATAAATATTTTGTATGTAAGTATCCTTTTTTTCTTTATTTAGTCTCTTTGGAATGAGCCTAGAAGTAGTAGTTCTGCATCAGAAATTATGTACAATTTACTGATTTAAGAGGCTTACTTCCAAATTGCTTCCCAGAATAGTTAGATCAGTTCATAGCTCTAAGAACAATTAATTAAAATAGGAAAATTTTATTTTACTGACAGAAACTCAGACAATTAATAACTATCAATATTTAATATGCATGAATGGCATCTCATCTAAATACTTGAAAGAAAAAGTTATTAATTTTTAGGAAGAAATAAATAGTAAATCTATAATTTGGGATTATAGTTGGAATCTCGGTATATATTTTAAAGTCCTAAATACATCTCATAAGAAAATTAATCAAGAAAGAAGCTAAGGACCTGAATAATATTTTAGCAAAACTAGATGTGATAGTCTAAATTTGATTACTGCAAAATAGCACTTTTAGAGAAATTGACTGTATTAAGGCATTAAAACCTCACCAATAAATGTGCAAAGGCAAAAAAACCCATATTCTTATTGACTACAATGCATTATAAATTATATTTAATAAATGGTCTTTGAAGAAAGGATTAAAATTAATTAGAAACCTAATAATAATGGAATATTAAAAATGGTCTGGCAGAAATTAGGTTTAGACCAATATTTCATATCACATGCCAAGATAAGCTAATCAATGCCTGACCTAGATATCAAAAAGTTATATCTTCATCAAATTAGAAGAGCAAGGAAGATACCACTTTTCACAACTATAGAAAGAGAAGAAGGATTCATGACCAAAAGATAAAAGAGATCAAAGAAGATAAATATATATAATTTGACAAAAGATAAATTTGAGTATGGCATTGCACTCTAGCTTACTTTTCCAGAGAAAGACCTACTACATCACTTTCTGAGACCTCAATTGGGTTTCTCTGAGAAATGAGCATATCTACTAACATTTGATGCTTATTAACTCACTGGCTGTGTCCATTCTATTGTTAGGGGCCCAGTAATTATACTCTAGTTCCACTTAATCACTTAACATCTCTTAGCATTTTACAATGAAATTTTTAGTTTCAAGAAATAGCAAAAACATACAAACATTTGTCCTGATACTTCCGGAACATACTCTTTTCTATAATACCCTAAGCTCTGGAGAAATATACTCAAAACTTAATTCAGTCCCTATGTAGCATTGGTACCACCAATTTCATATCCAAAAGCAATATCATGGCTATGATGAGTCCTCATTTTATCTTTCAATGGCATTAGTCCAGAAAATCAGTTCCAAAAAGTGCCCCTTATTATTTGGAGCTCTGATCTTGGGCATTGATTCCTGTACCTCATTCTCCCAAAGTTCGAAGACTCCACTTCTTTCCTTGATTAAAAGAGTCAAGAAGCACCTCCAGACACTACTGACGCTAAAAGGTGACTGAAACTAACCCAGACCTTTTTTCGAAGACTCCAATAGCTATCTAGTCAATTAATAAAGGCTCCTCCCAACCACATGGGATAATAACCAGAACCGATTTTAAAACATCCACACATGCTTTTGAAATTTCTTCAAGGCACTTAACCTCATACATCATCAAACTCTTTTAAGATGCAAGGTCTCCTGTTGGTCTTTGTGGAGAAATTGCATCAGTCAAGCAAATTGATAGAGTCTGCACCAGGCTTTCATTGAAAGGTCTGCCCAAACAAAATCCAGGTAGTTAAAATAAGAAAAGAAACAGTAAGGAAAAATATTTTATGCAAATTTCTCTAATCTCCAAGATCTGATATCCATGATAAGAAATTGATTTGAATTCATAAAAAATCCATATCCTGATGAATAAATGGTAAATGGATATGAAAAGGTAGTTTCTCAAAAGAAAGCCAACCTTTAACAAGAAAAATGTAAAATAAAACAACTCTGAAATACCTCTTCATACCTATCAGACTGGCTAATATGACAAAAAGAAAAGAAAATGATAAATGTTGAAGGGAATATGGAAAAATTGAGACACTAATACACTGCTGGTAGAACTGTAAACTGCTACAACCATTCATTCTGGAAAATAATTTTGAAACATAGCCAAAGAAACATAAAACTGTGGATGCCCTTTGACCTATGTTATGTAGAGATGGAAAGCATGGAATACTCTGCTCACTTTAACCTCCACAAAGTAACTGCCTCAACCCTTCTCAACTGCCCCCTTACCCAAAGTTCTCCAGGGGGGTCCCCTGGAATTCTGGGTGAGGCTGTCCCTGTATTTTGCAGGGATTCCATGCTTTCCATCTCTACATAACACCTAGCAATGCCACTACTAGGTCTGTATCTCAATGAGGTCAAAGATAAAGGAAAAGGACCTACTTCTACAAAAATATTTATATAACTCTTTTTGTTTTGGCAAAGAACTGGAAACTGAAGGGATATCCATTAGCTGGGGAATAGCTGAACAAGTTGTAGTTTATGATTGTAATGGAGTACTATTGTGCCATAAGAAATGACAAAAAAGGAAATCACCAAAAAACCTGGAAAAACTTGTATAAAGTGACACAAAGTGGAGTGAGCAGAACCAGAAGGATGATCAACTGTGAATGGTTTAACTATTATCAGAAATGCAAGGTTCCAGGACTACTCCAAGGACCTCATGATGAAAACAGGTATCCACTTCTATAGAAGTAACTGACAAAGTCTGAATGCAAATTGAAACATCCCATTCTTTACTTTCTCCATGAATTTTTCTCTATTGTAAGCAATATGTGTCTTCTTTTACAATGTGAGAGACATGGAAATATGTGTTGTATACCTATATCATATTACCCGCTATTAAGAAAAAGGGCTCAGGGGTGAGGAGAGAAGAAACCTGGACTGCAAAATGTCAGAAAACCATTATTGGAAAATGTATAACTACATAACCTGGAAAAAAATTTTAAAAAGAAGTTTAACCTAGTGAAATCCAAATACCTATGTAAAAAAATGCTCTGAATCAGTTTTTAGAGAAATGCATATTAAAACAACTCTGAGGTTCTACCTACAGATTAGCAAACCAACCAACAAAACAGCAAAAACAACAAAAAAAGGGAAGATGATAGCTATATGCATTGTTGGTAAACTTGTGAATTGTTCTATCCATTCTGCAAGGTGATATGAAACTGTCCAAAACTCACAAGCTGTTGATATCCAATGATCTTGCAATATCACTATGTCCTTTAACACCTCAAAATATTTTTAAAGTTCTTTTTGTTGTAGCAAAGACAGTTGGAGAAAACTAGATATTCATGTATCATACACATATCTAATGTAATGGATTATTACTGTATCATAAGAAATTTATTAAAAGGATGGTTTCAGAGAAATCTGGGACAAGACTTCTATGAACTGTGCAATGAAGTGAGTAGAACAAGGTGAATAATTTATATGATAACAATGTAAGGGAGAACTGTTTTGAAGACTTTATCAATGTCATAACCAACCAAGAGTCACAACATACTGCCTACCTTGAAACGGGAAGATGATGGACTCAAATGCAGAAGGAAATACGTTTTAAGATATGGCCAATGAATGGATTGTTTTTGTGAATATGCCTATTTGTTAGAGAAGGGTTGCCCCCCCCCTTGGGGTTCAGTTTTAGAAGGGAGAAGCAGACTACTTATAATTTTGTAAAAATAAAAATTGATGGTCATTGAAGCATGTTTTGCGCAGAAAACAGAAGGAAATTTACAAGGAAAACTAACACAAACAGAATCGCTTTAAAAGTTAATATTATGAATTTATGTAATTTTTTTAAAGCAAGCTATATAGAGATTCATGAATGATCTTTTTTTGTCCTTCTGTACTATTTTTCACTGTCGTATAACTTCACTTTACTATCTCTTTCTTCTTAGAATCTCAAAGCTTAAAATATGTGTGTATGTGTACATATATATATACACATATATATACATATATATATATATGTATTCACTATGTTGTTAGAAGTAAATATTGTTATCTTCATCTTACTATTATGGTTATGTTGCATTTTGGTTGCTTTTATTTTCAGATCAGACTTTCTCTCTCCATACACAACATGGATCTCTACTATTTCAGACACAGATGCTCTTTTGGCTGAGTGGGGCAAAGGTGGTGTTGTTACCGTTGATATGGGAGGCACTGTCAGGCTTTGGGAGACTGGACTTGAACATCTGCAGCGGTCTCTTCTGGAATGGAGAAACATGATTGGGCAAGAAGAAAAAGCTGCACAGGTACTATCCATTTTGAAAAGTCTCAGGAGAAAATACCACACTGTTGTTGAAATATCCTACCCAGATAACTGAAGTGCTTTTGGGAATGTTACAACTAGAGAAAAACAAGGGAAGCTTTAATAGACATTTATAGTAAAATGTTGAGTATTTTTTCTTTAGCTATTTAAATAAATGGCTTCTCACATTACAACACATAAAATCTTGCAAGAGTTATTTCATTTTGCAAGATCCTATTTACTAGAACTGCTGTTATAAAAGCCTTAACTGTTTTTAATGCTATTACTGTAAGCATTCTCTGAATGCCACACTGGGAATTTAAAAAATTAGGCATCTAGATGTATCCGATTTCTGGTCTAAAAACAAAGTCAATGTCTTTAGCGGAGACATATTTTGCCATTTTCCTTGTTTCCAAATAACGTGAGTCCTGCAGTTCTAATAACATAGCACCTCACACCACAGTGAAAATAAGTGCAGGAAGACTGGCATCAAAATTAAAGGTAGAGCTAATAATGAAATAAAGAAATGAGTCAGGCAAACCAGTGTAGTTCCCCTGTAAATATAATTTAAAGAATCCAAGAAGCTGCCTACTGTATGTGCACAAAAGAGCAACCAAGAGTAGAGAGGAACTACCAAAAATGAGTGATTCATTTGCAGTTTAATTTATTTCACATTTAGAAATGTATGTCTCAGTTGAAACAGTGCTTTCATGTAGCAAAGGCAAGGCAGGCTCCTGCCAGCCATATTGCTCTGTAATGAACAAAATTATCAGGGGAAAGACATTGCAAGTCATATATCTACAGCTTGTTCCTTTGAATTCTGATTAAGAAATACAACTTTGCCTATATAATATTTTCTAACAATTTTTATGCATTACCATAGAGGTGAAATAAATGGACATGTTTATAACTGAATCATAAATACTCTAAACTTCTAAAATTTGCAGCAGTATCCTGAACATTACACAATAAAATAAACCAAGCAAAATACTTTGAAATAAAGATGCCATTGTATATAATATTGCATACATGTTACATACAGCTAGAGACTGATCATGAGCAATTCCCCTAGCAAAAAATAATTAGCAGATTCATTCAGTGTAAACATATTTGTATTTCTTTTGGTAATTCAAATCTTTTGTCTTTTTAACTAAACTCTTATGTCTTAGAGTAATTGAAGCCTGATAGCACATGATACTGTTTTTAAATTTTTGCCAGATTCTCTGAATTTTACACATTGAAGAAAATGAAAGTCAGTCAATATTTTCATATGCTAAAGTTAATAAACAAGGTCTAAGATGTCATTTAAATTTGTAATTTTTCATAATTGTAAATCAAATTTCTTTTTATAAATGTATTCTCTTCTTTAGACCTACAAGAATTTATCCCTTTGTTGCTTTTAGCCATATATACATATATAAAAATTACTGTGGTGAGTGAGGCTAGTTGGGATCAAATAATTATTTTCTTTTGAAATATCACAAATGCTATACTTCTGAAGACACAATTGGCACCATCTAATTAATTTGGTATGTATGAGTAAAGTATGAGTTGGGATGAGAAGTGGAGAAATCTTAAAGAGAGGAAAGGTTGGGACAGCTGTTGTGGTGAGTGGGGTAGAGAATCTATTAGGTAGGATTAGGAGGATTAATTTATTTCAAGAAGGGCACAGCTGAGATTAGATAAAACAAATATGTTGTGGCCCCATTCCACCTGATTGCGTAAGCTACTCTAGTTCTTTTCAACAGCATGTGAATAGAAATGTAGGAAGAAGATTGTAGAATTAATTCAGGGTGGAGAGGGCAAGAGACATGGTCCATGACCGGACAGTGGAAAAAAGGCATTTGAGAGTAGAGAGTAATAGAGAGTTGAGTTGGTTCACTGAGGCATTAAGATTGGGAATAGAGAAGAGTTGGGATGATGACTGAGAAAAGTTATGAGGGGCAAAGGGATTGGAAGTCACAATGAGGTTGAAGAATAGGGTCAAGAGTAGTAAGGAATATGAAGAGATAAAATGATAGGATATTATATTCATATAAAAGAAATCCAGAGTCCTAGATTATAGAAGTAAAATACTATACATGTTGGCAAAGTTAAAGGATGTGACCATCCCTGTGTATGACAGATAAACTGGAGGAGTAAGTCCTAGGAGCTGAGTAGACTGGAGGTCAAAAATACATATGGTATATTCATGTCCCCTGATATGAGAGCAGGAATTTATTGAGAATGAATACTGTGAGAAGAGCTAGATAACAGCCCAGAATCTAAGTAGAGTGGTCTTCAAAAGAGGAAAGGTTGTTTGAGTAATATTGATAGAAAAAGGATTGTAGAAGTGACAAGAGGAAATAATATTCTGACTGCATTTTGGGGACCAGCATTTAGGGACCAGTATATGAGAGAAGGAACATCTAATACTAGAAAAGATGGCTAATGATGCAATGTTAGGGGGAAGTTAGATCCCCAAACCAGAATATGTAAGGAGTCTGAAAGAAAGATGGCTTACATAAAAAGTTTGGTATTTTCAGAGTAGGTTTTACAGAGGACAGAGTTGAAAGGGTGAGCAAGTATGGAATGGGGACAAAGTAGGGGTATACATAGGGCTGAGAGAGAGATGGTGATGAGTGAGCTTCAGGAATTTTGTTCTTTGACAATGATACTTTGGAATCACCGAGTTTGGGGGAGCAGAAGTAGGGGTTTGTTAACCACTGGGAAATGAGTCAAGTCAGAGTATCACTAGATGAGAAGTCCATCAATGAAGGCATGTGTGTAAAATGTTCAAGTTCTCAGCACTGCCTCACAGTCCTCCATCCAGGCACCCTGAGCTCATAAATTTAGAGCCTTGCACTTGGATTTAAAAATCAACTACACAAAGTAGGAGAAACAAGTGGAAAAGACATGGTTTGAGCATAATGCAAGATGAATTCTTTGTCAACAGGCTAACAAAACTAGTGTACAAAGTACTTGCATTAACAGAAGCATAAAGTCTAAAGTGAGAAGGGCAATCACACTGTATGTAGAAGCAGTCAGAAGCTGAAACAGAAACAGACCTCTGAAGCAGTACAGAGGTGGTTGGACATGACAGTAAAGAGATTGGGAGGGGGATCATGCTTTATGCAGAAATCAGATGAAATAATTGGGAACATTTAGCTTATGGAAGAGAAGGCTCAGGATGAAACATAGCTATCTTCAGGTAGTCTAAAGATAGTGATGTAGAAGAAGCATTACATATATTCTTTTTTGCATTAAAAACCCTAAAAAACAAAAGTAAGAAGAGTAGGTGAAAATTGTAGTGAAGCAGACTGCCACTCTATAGAAGGAAAGACTTCGTTCTGCCTAGAACAATCCAAAAGTGGAGAAGACTGCTTTGTGAGGTAGTAAGTTCTCCATAACTTGAAGTTTCCAAGCTGAATCAAGCTCTGACTCTGATGCTTGCTTGTTGTGTGATATTAGAGAAATCACTGAGTTTCCCTGAGCCTCAGGTTTCTCAACTGTAAAATGAAGGTGATAATAATGCTTGCCTAATATATCTCCTCAGGTTGTTATGAAGAAAGCACATTGTGAACTTTAAAATAACTATCATTTGCAATGATGATATCATATTCCTCTTTTTATTTCCATTATTTTATTGTAGAAGACAAACCTGTTTAGGTATCTTTTGGAGGAAATGACATATGAAGAAATCCAAGGATTAGTTGACTAAATATCTTGGTTTGTGAATTATTTGTACATTTCATCCAATCTTCTTTCTTTTTAATGAATCATCAATGATGGGCTAAACAGCACACTTGATTTCTTCTATTTAGATGAGCTCATATTGTTATTTTGAAAGAGTCTAGACAAAACTAATTCAAATAGGCATCTTTACAGTGACAAGTGACTTTTGGTAGAAAATCAAGTCCTTTTTTTCCATAGCTTCCTAAGTTGGATCTCTGAGCTGTTCTGCATTTAGAGAAGCTTCTGTAAGCACAGACGTTTTCCTGTTGGGAAGTTGAACAAATGCTTTTCATAGAAGTCATGAGAAAAGAAAGCAGGTTTCCAGTAGCACACTTGTGTTTTTATTTATTACATGGTGAAGCCACTATTACTGTCAGAGAAACATGCTCACCATCTAGTGGACAAATAATTTCATTTTATTTAAGGAAGTCTAAGGCAACTGTTTAATACACAGGCAGGCAGATTTTGGCATTACCAACAGTTTGGAAAACAAGGAGAAAGAGTGCCAGGACTGTGATGGTGGTGACTTGGTGTGATCAGATTACTTTCAGGAATGAGGTAAAGGTTCATAAGAATCAGGCAGCATCAGCTCAAAGAAAAATAGCTTGTGCTGGAGCCAGAAGATGTGGGTTCAAATCCCACCTCTCATCTTTACTTTATGTTTGCCTGTGAATAAATCATAAGTGTCTATCCTGGGCCTCAGTTTCTTTATCTACAGAATGAATGGGTTGAACTAGATGGTCTCTAAGGCCCCTTCTAGCCATATAAATTGATGATCCTGTGAACCTGAGACCATTCTTCCCCACCCCTGTTCAACAGCATTTTGAAAAGTAAGCTATACACTTGTATAAACAGTGTCAGAATATCGACTATATTATCTGTTATGCTTCAGCCTTCTAAAGTTACTCATTTTGAAGTCATTAATTTAAATTTTCAATTTAGTTTTTCAGTCTTTGTATTTAATGGATTCAGATTGCATGAGAGGATTGATCTCTGCAGTAATAGTATATTAATGTGTATGGATGGTAAGGAACCTGTTTTCCTGTAATTTAGGGAGCCTTAAGAACAAATGAAATTGGATTATCACCATAATTTGGCTCTAAAAATCCATTATTAAGGATTTCCAGTGTCATCTAAGGGACTACATAAAAACTGGTTAGGGCAGGGGTTGGGGGGAACAGGAGATTGTGTTTGAGTATCTTTTGATCTAAGGCTTGTAATTTCATTGGTGTAGGGAACTCAATAAGGAAACCAGTGCAAGTTCTTTTGTTTGCCATGCAGTCCATATTCTGAGAGTTTCCTGGGGCACTAAAAGATTAAGTAACTTATTTAATGTTACACAGCCATTATGTATCAGAGGCAGGAATTGAACCAAGATCCTACCAATTCATAATTCTTCTTTATCCATTGCTACATACTACCCCCAAAAAGGAGGGTGGAGTTGAACTCTATATTTTTTAAATTTATTACTTCAATTTAAAAAATTAAATTTCTCTCCCCCTATCACTCTCTACCAAGTGGAAAAGCAAACAAAAAATAAATCTTGGTAACAAATTTGCATAGTCAAGTGAAAAAAATTCCTACATTGGCTGTGTATATATATATATATATATATATATATATATATATATATATATATATATATATATATTTTCATTCTGCAACATGAATCAAGTGAGTAGTAGGCTTCATCATGACTCTTCTGGAAACATGATTGGTCTTTGCAATCTTTCAGTCTCCTCTCTCAGTGAATTGCTCTCTATAAAATTACCAATGGTCTCTTGGTTCCCAAATGTAATGATCTTTTCTCAGTCTTCTTTTTTAAACTATCTGTTGCATCTGACACTGTTGACCACCATTTCTTGCTAGGCACATTCCTTTCCATGTTTTTGTGACACTAGTCTATTTTGATTCTAGTCTCTTTGCTGGTTCATCATCTATATCATTACCCTTAATTGTAGATGTTTGTCCCACCCCCCCAAGGCTCTGAATTAAATCTTCTTCTCTATATATACTTTTTGTCTTGGTAACATCATCAACTCCTATGGATTAACTTATCTTTATGCAGATGACTCACAAATTTATATGTATATATAGGTTTGTTCATTTTTCTCAGTCACATCTCACTGTTTGTGATGCCATTTAGGGTTTTTTTAAGAGATAATAGAGTTGTTTGCCATTTCCTTCTCTACGTCATTTTATAGATAAAGAAACTGAGGCAAACAGGATTAAGTGACTTGCAAAGGGTCACACTACCAGTAAATCTCTGAGGCCAGATTTGAACTTAGGTCTTCCTGACTCTAGGCCTGACACTCTCTCTGCTACACCACCTAGCTGCCCATATATAAAGGCTTAATCTCATCAGTTCTTTGGCCTCATATTACCAGTTGCCTTTTAGATATTTTATATTAGATGTCCCTGAGATACCTCAAATTAAGCGTGTCTAAAACTGAATTCATCTTTTCCCCAAGCCCTTGCCAGAAATTCTCTTTCTGTCAAGCCTCCTAGGTTGGTAACCTCAGCATTATTCTTGGTTCTCCATCTCTCCACAGAGGTAATCAGTCACTAAATCTTGCCATTTCTACTTCTCCCACACTCTCACCTTCTCTCCTCTCACACATCACTTTTTTCCTCAGTTGGTCTTCCCCACCCCCAGACTGTCTACACCCCGCTGGCAACAATGTGACTCCCCTGTCACTAAGCCACTGGGCTTTCCATTGCCCTTACACAAAGCATAAACATCTCCATTTAACTGCAGCATGTCTGCAGTGACACTTCCCAGTCTCAATGAACATTACTACACTTTTTTCACTTTTCCATTGATCCAAACTGGCTATTTCTCACCCGTGACACTCCGTCCCCCATCATAGTACCTTTACATTGGCCCATATGTCCAAAATCCATTCTCTCTTTACTACACTTCCTATAGTCTCACTTTTCTCTTAACAGACAGCTCAAACAGCTAGGTAGCTAGGTGGTGCAATAGAACACTGGGCCTGGAGACAGGGAGATCTGACACATTTGGCCTCACACACTTATTAGAAGTGTGACCCAGGACAGGTCACAACCCTGTTTGCCGCAGTGTCCTCATCTGTAAAATGAGCTAGAAAAGGAAACGGCACACCACTCTGTTATCTTTGCCAATACAACCCTAAATGAGGAAACCAAGAGTCTGACACAACTGAAAAATGACTAAATAACAATAGCTTGAACACCAACCATATGAAGCCTTTCTTGACCCCCTCAGCTTCTGACACCCTGTTTTGTATTTATTAACTTTATATTTATATTAGTAATTGTCTTCTCTCATTAGAATATAGACTCCTTATGAACAGAGATCATTTCATTCTTTATTCTTACATAGCATTGGCACATAGTAGCTACTTAATAAATATTTGATATTTATTAATACTTTATTGATTATTGAGACAATTTAATTCTGATATTGAATATTGATTATTGACAAACTAATTGACTTAGTTGTACTTAGACTCCTTTCTAGTCACTTAAGGCAGAACTTCGGATTTCTCCCTCAAACATCAGGCACTGTCTTCATAAGATTCCTAACAGCCATTGTTCTAGTGTGGAAAAAAAAACAACTATGGTTCATATAATTCAAATTTTCATCCAAATTTATCATAAATAGACCAGAGACCTAGTCTGGGATAGCATTTTAAGCATTTTGTTCTTAGAGTCTTTTAGAGGTACTTCCATAAACATATACCACTTCAAAAAAAATATTGAATGAGCTAAAAAAGATGACAAATTCATCTCAGTCACAGTGTCCTGCACATCTCAGGTACTACTCAGACAAGAATATATGAGTAGGAGAAGGAATGAGGAATGAAAAAAAGTGTTTTTAAAACTCTTGGGAAAACATCTAACATTGTCACTGTTCTAGTTGATATTTTCATTAAGCCATACTTCTTTCCCCATTTAGACCTGCCTCTCTTTAGTTTTCATGCGGGCCTTGGAGACTGTGAAGGCAGGATATTTCAAATTTTGAAATCCGCTAAGTTATATTCACAATTCGCTCTATGTTCATTCAGTTTTTCATTATAGGAGCTGTTATCTCTTCTCTCTGAGTCTAACCCTCTGAATGTGGCTGCGATTTAAGGATAATGGTCAGCAGTTAGCTTTTGACTCTAAAGTCAGTTAATCTGAAAGAACACAATATCCTGATTCTCTTATTCCAGGGTCAGAGAATAGTTTTTATAAAAGTCTGGACGATGGCTATACACAGAATCACTCTCCTCCCATGGCTTGAAAAAAGGATCTGTTTGTGTCTCCAGAAATTCTCATGAGGTCAAAACAACCTCCCACTTATCATTTTCCCATATCTCTCAGATATACTTTTGTAAGGCTTGTTTTATGGAGTGGCATGGGGGTGGGGAGGTGAGGCAGAGAATAGCGGGAGGGCAGGAATCTGGTAAGATTCCCCATGTTCCCCTATTTAAAAATTAATTCATTTACTAAGTATTTAGTGCAAAGTCTCATGGTAGATGCTGAATAAAATATATTTCCTTGCAGCATTTAAGAGAGTGACTAAAAACCCGTCATTAGATATTCATCCTTGAGATATAAAAATTCATCACATGGCCTCTATGAAAATTCAGTATCCCTGAAAAGGATAGCACATTAAGCCTTTATCAACCAATACCTTATGGAGATGATGACAGCTCCCTGCGAGCAAGATCCAGGAGGAATAAGATGTAGCAGAAATGACTGGAAAGAGTCAGTGCCTAAAGATGATGAGGGGAGCATGTTCAAAGCATAAGAGGATCCCAAACATACTGGAAAGAATTGGCTTCTGCTGTCACCCATAACGCCACTAGTTGTAAATTAGTGACCCTAGGATTGAGCCAGGAGTGCAGCTATGGAAAGCAGGAAGGAAAAGAAACACAAAGTATCATTTTTTTTCTTCTTCCATTTACACTATACATACCTTATGTGTAAATAGTTGTTCACATGTTTTCTCCCTTATTAGAATGAGCCCCTGGAGATTGAGGGGGCTGTATTTGCCTTTCTTTGTATCTATAGCACTCAGCACACTGCCTGGCATGTAGTAGGTGATTAATAGCCATTTGTTGAGTGATTGATAGTGGACCCTGCAGACCCAGAAAGAGCAGGGTATATAATCATATTTTTATAACCTGGAAATGTTCTGTGACTATATCTGGAGTGAGTAAATAAGAATAGCATAAAAGAAAAAAGAAAATTCATTCACTTCAATTCCATTTGTATTTCTTTTGTTTACTTGAATTAAAGTTTTCTTTCTCTGTTATAGTGATTAATTCATCTCAGTGATTTATCATGGATTTATATATCTGTATTTAACATCACAAGTTTTATATTTTGAATAGTCTGATCCTGTTTTACAATATAATTATATAGGTAAATTAAAGTTATTTGTTATGCCACACCCAAATTACACTGATTAATAGGTTTTAAATTAGAAATCTCGATTCATAATGATTTTTTCGGTTTCGTGCCCATTTGTATATATTTCTCCATTTCATCTAATGAAGGTGTTTGACTGTACTTTTTGCATGTGTGATTGCAGCAAGTATCTGTATGTTTTCCTTGATTATATGTATTTGATTCATTATTTCTAGCCCACTTTGAATTATAAAATGTTTTTCTATTATCTCTTTGATTATTGGGTTTTGAAAAATCAATTTGTTGCTTATATCTATAAAAATGAATCATGTGCCCGATCTTCCCACACAAGTAGCATCGGGGTGCTGATTTTGATTTTGGGGTGCTGTTGGCAGGTTGTCTAAACTGGTTTCTACTCGTCTGAAGAGCAAAATTCTTCACCTCTTCAATTTCTTTCTCTCGTTTTGACTGTTTTAATTGCCTCTTCAAGTCTGCTGTGATCTCATCTTTCTCATTGTCAGATTGCCTAGCCATTCTCACTTCTTTCTGTTTGGAATCATGTATATATGCTGCATGATTCCTAATATCCTCCAGTGGTAATGATTCCCACTGTGGACAACTTTGCCTGAAGTAATTTTGTATTGGGATTGAGGTTCCCTTTACAAATTGTCTCCTTATATGATCGATTGTATCTTGTATCTTCAGCAGCCTCAATAACTCTGTCTAGAAAACTGCTCGGGTGCTCTTCTTCCCCTTGCCTCAGTTTCTCAAATTTTTGCCATGCATTTGACCTTTTTGCAGAATTTCTCATTGCTTCGATAAGATCAGCCCTGCATCTTAACAAGTACCTCATGTTGGCATGTTGAGTGAAATCTAGATCTTGATGTACTAATGGCCATGATTCTAAATTGGGGTTTGTTCTAGTTTCAGTCAGGAATTTTTCCTTTTCCGAGGGAGTGTAAAATTCCCCCAAAAGAAATTCGACATCGTCGAAACTAGGGTTAAAAAGTGTGAACACCCGCTTCAATTCTTTTAAACTTTTGTAAGGCTTTTCGTAGAAAATGGGAAAACGGCGTTTTAAAACCTCCATATCACTAGGAGTGAATGCCTTGTATGTTTTGACATGCACCACCCCCTCTCCAGGTTGCACAATAGTCCTGTCTACTATTGGTAGGACAGAGACCACTGCATTCTGTATTGGTTGATCTTTCTGTTTCCTTTTTCCCAAAAAATTTTGATTCTACGATTTCAAGTTGTAAGATGGTATGTTTATCGAGTTCATTCCCTTCATGTAATTGCCTCAACACTTGGAACAGTAGTTTTATGTTCTCAACTAGTTCCTTGTTATCATTTCCTTGTTTTGAATCAGATGCCTTATAATAGTTAAACAGATGAGTCAGGACCGCTTTTAAAATTGTCAAAAAATGCCATAGAGCCAGAACAATTGCTACTGCTGTTGGAATGAAGCATATGCATTCAGCTAAAGTGAATGCAAACCATTTATAATAGTCGTAGATTTCTATTAATTGCTGTATCATGTTTGGTACTTTTACTAGCCAAAATGCACACATTCCCTGCATAAAAGACCATATAAGCAGCGACAGACTCCTTAATATAAAAATCAATCTTGTGCAATTCATTTTCTTTTTCTATTCTTCAGAAGATAGGTTTCCTATGACTTGGCTCGCCAGAATGTTATGAGGGTAATTTGAGGAAAGGTGTTTGGGATAAGGGAATTGAAAGGAGGATGTTGGAGACTTGTTAGGTGGGTAAACTAGGCTACAGGTAGGCTGGGATTAAAGGAGATTCAGGGTATAAAAGGACTGAAGTCAGGAGTATAACACAGAAGGGAGACAGAGATCTTCTTGGGAGAAAGAAGTTAAACTAAACAGACTAACACAGCAGGCTTACAGACTGGGACTTATACTCTAACACAAGCTGAGGGAAATAGACTAGACTGAAATTAACAAACGGGCTTTAGTTAATTTCACAGGAAGGGACCTATTTTGAAGTAACACCTTCCTTCAAGATGGATGCCCCAGCTACCCTCTAAGCCCAAAGTATGTTGTCTCTTTCCCTCTTCTTCCCTCTTGATAACTAACAGACAAATTACACTAAATAGGACTATTGAAACACAAAGGGATTTATTTGTTTGAAAGGATGTTTGTTAGGAAGGTGGATCAAAGGAAAGCCTTATCAGTTATCTCAGGAACCTCAGGTGGGGGAAGGGAAGTAAAGATGGAATCTGAGTAAGGACCTGCCTTACTCAGTTTTACAAAATGCTATCTAAAGGGAATAAAAGATGATTTGATTAAATTATAAATAATGCTGTCAATTAGATAACTCTTCACAGATTTAACTCCTCTATAATTTCTCTCCTTATAAACTCCACAGCCACTAAGGTAAGGGAGGAAAGGCAGGATGGTATTAGGAAAGAAAGATATAAAGGGTCTATCTAAAATAATAATTTCTTAAGTAAATATATCAATGCTAGGCTAAATTTCAAAATTGAAGCTAGATAATCTAAGAGCTCCCTCATTGACTTCCTCCCTCCACGGAAGATCCAGTCAACTGCCTCTCTCCTCAAGATTCTAAAAGCCCAACTGATTTTGGAACTCAGCCAAAGCTAGAAAAAACTATATCCCCCAATTCTGTATACTACATATTTTATAGCTATTTACAACCCATAAAACAAAGAACTATAATGGTGACATTAATTTTCTCATTTTCTTCAATACAGTAGATATTAGTATCTATTCATTGTTACCATACCTGGATTCCTGAGCAGGATTTATGATAACTTGTTGGAATACTCTTTCCATTGATGCAGATTTCAGTCTCCATGTTTATTACTCTGGGCACTTCACACTCTTTTCTCTCCCTAAATTGTCCATAGAAGATCCACCCAATGAAATAGAGGTGCTCTTCCATATCTTTTAATATGTTGGGACTATATAATTGCATATGGTTTATCTTACCCAGTAGTGTCAAACTCAAATAAAAACTTGACTTAGAAAACCACAAATTAACATTCTAATAAGAGATAATGTAAATATGAAAAACCATAAAGGCTTGTATAAATATATATATATTAGTATTTTAATTAAAGCCATGTTTATAGATAAAGTTATCAGACCACGCGCTTGTAAGCATTCAAAACTGCCGCCTCCATTACTCCTCCTAGCCAAGCGCCTACTCGCAAAGAGAGCCACTCCCTCCTAACCCAGGAGATTTAAACCCTCTCTGCGTCGACGTAGACCTCCCCATGCCCCCAAAGACCCGGAAATGGAAACCCGTTGGACCACAGGAAATGTAGTTTGATACATTTCCCAAATTTCACTTTTACAATTCCCCGTGAGGTCCGGCAAAAAAAAAGGTTAGTCCTTTTTTCTTCGCTGGACCTGTAAAAATAGCAACTTCTAAATTTTTCAGGAATTTTGGGGATAAAAGAAATAGATGAACAAATGGTTAAAATTAGACGCATTGACAAAAAACCAATTTGGGGGGCTGTCCCCCACTGGCACAACAGTGTACAATTTAAAACAATACATACAACTCAATTTCAACTCCCCATAGTTCAATCAACTGCACCCCAAAGTTCAAAGTTTGGTCTTCATGGTACAGTGAAGGCTTTTCAGACATCTTCATGGTGTCTTCACCAAAACAAGTTCGTCGTCTGGATTCTGGGGAGATGGCAAGATCCTTATCCTGAAATTATTCTCAAAAGAATTTAAACTTTACATTATAGATTACAAAACATACATTTTCTTCTAAGATTTTATATAATTCCCCGTGAAATTACTCCTAAAAGAGTTAAATAAATATACATATATTTTTACATTATCGAATTTTAAAAAACTTAACAGATATCCCCGTGAGGTAATTCTTAAACACACCTTTTTTCTAAAAAAAAAGTACCTCAGGTCAGCTAAGGATGGCAAAATACAAAGAATAAAATTCAAGAAAAAAGAAGAAAAAAAATTAACTTGTGAATGAAATGTGCAAAAATCTGGGGAAAATAAACTTAGACCTTTGAATGAAGGCCTAATTAAAGTGAATTCAGCAGTGTGCAATTACCCATCCAGGGCCAGGACTAAAGGGAAATGTCTCTCTCTGATCTGACTTATCATCAGCTTTTTAGGGAAGTGAGCCAAATAAAATAACCAATCTTAGGTGCTTTCTAGGAATCTAAGTCGAGGGGACCCACGTCCTCTAAAGTTTTAGAAAAGACTGGGACTCCAGGACTCAAACCCCAATTTTTCAAGCTCTAAAGTATTGGCATAGAACTGCTATTTTGCAGATCTTAGTCAGTCAAGTCTCTGACCATGTGCTTTCTTTAGCACTATTAATGGCTTTCATATTCCCTTCTGGAATCAGAGAGGCATTTAAATCACAGTCCTATAGGCTCAGGTATTTGCTGTAGAATCAGAAAAAGGATAAATAATGATTATATATGTACTTCCAGTACAAGATGAGAAAAAGGGGAAAATCAATTTCTCTCATTAAAAAAATGTTTTAAAAATCAAAAAAATATATATAGCTTAGAACTAGAAGGGTTATGTTACCCAAAAATGAGACTTTCTGTGAGAGAAAGTGGGTTTTACAAAATAGCAGATTCACAATGCACATTCAAATAGAGTACCATTATTTCCAATAGCACATTTTAAAACAATAAACAGTGATGTTTAAAATTATATACTTGTTACAACTTTTAACCCTTGGCAAATGCTGTTATTGCTTCCATAGAAAAAGTGATATTTAAAAAAGAAACCTTCTGGATAGGAATATACAGGAGCTCCTTGGCTTCCTGTATTTAAAAAAATCCTGGGTAGGAAATGCTTCTACCCATTTAAGGCAATAATATCTCTTATAATAAAATATATAAAAGCTTCATCCTTTAAGACAACAATTCTTAAGGATTTAAAGTAAAAGTTAAAAAATACCTCTTGTAAAATTACAAGGTAATATTCAAAGCATGGAAAACTTTCAAGGTTCTTTGCAATTACCAAGACAGAATAAATTTTAAAAGACATGTGCTCTTATAAATCCAGTAGTATCAGATCAACAAGCTGGTCAAAACCTCTTACCAGTTCTAATAGATTTTTCTCATTATTTGGGAGTTACAATAAAATCATAACAGAATTAATCTAGCAGCCACAAACTACATTAACTTAAAATGATTCAGTGTAACAGGAAAATCAACGAAATAAGCAAGATTAATTAACAAAAGTAATTAGCAAAATACAGTAAGATACAGTCTTTTTAAAACAGAAATAAAGCTCATTCAGTTCCGAGGTTTTTAAAGTTCACCCCTGGTTTCAATTTAAGGTTCTTTTGATTGAGTTCTGCCGAGTTTAAGGGTTTTTTTTTTCAAGTTCAAAGTTCTTCCCCTGAGTTCAGTTTTTAATCACAAGCAAGTCTGAATAGGCCGTTAGGCCGATTAAAGGTAAACGCTAGGTCCACGTGGTGTCAGGTCATTGTAGAAAATCCCACATGTAGAGCTTGTGTGGGTGGCTAAATTAGGTCTTTAGAGAAACACGTGGAAGGCTAGAAATAGGGAGAAAGGGGAATATACCCAAATGGTTTGCAGCAGAGCTGAAGCAGTCTCTGGAGGTCGAGATCTCAGCAAAGGCAGCAGGACTGGGTTCCTTCCCGGAAATCTCAGGTTCTGGAGCTCGGGGTTGAAGTGGAAGGGGCAGCCTCAGCAGCATCAGCGAGTCAAGAATGGAGATCAGCGGCGGAGACAGTCTGGCTGGGCTCCGGGATTTTAGTTTAAAGCCAAAAGCCCGAATCGGCTGGCCTGACCTCCCTCCCAAGGTGGCTTGGGCTGGACTGGCCGGCTGAGTCCCACTGGAGGCAAAAACGTGCTCTTGCTTTTAGCAAAAGCATGGCAAGGAAAGTCACTTTCCTTTTTTAAAAAGGTGCTCAAAAGAGCTGAGCCAGACGGCCAAAAAGCAGGCATGGCTATCGTTAGGCTATCTGGAAGATTTAGAGTTTGAATTTCGACCTTCTGGTTTGCCAAATTGTAAATATGAAAAACCATAAAGGCTTGTATAAATATATATATATTAGTATTTTAATTAAAGCCATGTTTATAGATAAAGTTATCAGACCACGCGCTTGTAAGCATTCAAAACTGCCGCCTCCATTACTCCTCCTAGCCAAGCGCCTACTCGCAAAGAGAGCCACTCCCTCCTAACCCAGGAGATTTAAACCCTCTCTGCGTCGACGTAGACCTCCCCATGCCCCCAAAGACCCGGAAATGGAAACCCGTTGGACCACAGGAAATGTAGTTTGATACATTTCCCAAATTTCACTTTTACAATAACACGCAAACAGATATATATGGAACAGTATATACAGGATAAATAGAAAATAATTAGCAGAGGGAGGAGATAGTGGAAGGCTTTCAGTAAAGGAAAGGATTTTATCTGGGACTCAAAAGAAACCAGAGAGGGCAATAGACAGAACTGAGGAGGGAGAACATCCCAGAGACAGCCAGAGAAAGTACCAGGAGCTAAGAGATGGAGTGTCTTATTCGAGGAATAACCAGGAGCCGAGTATTATTGCATTACTGAATCTGTGGAGCAAAGTTTAAGACTAAAAAGGTAGAGAGAGCCCAGGTTATAAAAGACTCCAAAAGCCAAGGAAAAGATTCTATATTTGCTCCTGGAGGTAATAGGAAGCCCCCACAGTTGACTGACTAGAGCAATGACAAGGCCAGACATACTCTTCAGGAAGACTGATTTAATAACTGAGTGGGAGGTAGATTCAAGTGGGGAGAATCTTGAAGATGAACCTGCTATTGCATCCTTCATGAATAAGGTGAAGACTGCCTACACCAGGTTGGGAGAGGAGAGAGAAGGGTATAAACCTTAGATATTTATTTGGACAGAATTGACAAGATTCAACAGCAATTGGGGAGTGTTAAAAGAATGAATAGGCCCTTGATATCTTTATCTATATATCACTCTCTAGATCTTCCTTTAGATCTTGGATAATGGATGGTATGTACATCTTAAAGATAGTGTGAATGGAGGAGGGATCAGGTGCCTAAGCCTGCTATAGTGGTGAAGGAGGAACACCCACTCCTCTCACAATAGCTATGGATGTAATCTATCCCTCTCCTCCCTGACAGGCTTAATTACTTAAGCCTGTCAGTTGCTTCTAACAGTTGCCCAGGTTGGGACCTTTTGAGAGGTTAGGTAGATGCTTAACCTCACTAGGCCCAACCTGAAGTTGGATTAGTTGTTGATAAGGCTATTGATTGACTATTGGAAACATTGTTATATGACTGATTATTGATTCTCCCCTTCCCAAGGGCTTTGGTAGAATAACCACTCAGGAAAGGTACTTGTTGGTAAATCACTGTATTAACTATTAATGGGGAAAGGAAAACAAGGTAATAGGTTTGAGGATTTGTAAATCCTATTGCTATTTGTTTGGCTACTAAGTTAATTGCTGATCAAGTCTGGGAGATTGCTAGGCTGGTAGAAGCAGGAGGTCTTCACCTTCTCACTGACTCTGACCTGACCTGGCCACAGCCAAGCCAGAGATTAGGGACGGCTATTGATGTTGATGTTGATAGATGATCTCTATACTCTCTCAGCCCTACTATCAATGGTGTTGATTGATCACTAGCTCTTTCTCAGTCAGGTGCAGGTTACAGGTTCAGGCCTACCCTCTCTTCCACCCTTCACCTCCCTCTGTCCCAGCTCTTGCTCTGAGCTTTGAGCCCCCAACTGTTGTTCCTAGGGGGTATTTATAGGATGGAGCCAACCAATTTTTGCTCCTGGCTCACGGCACCTGGGAACATTCCAAATTTTGAACTGCCAGCCCTGTCAGTCAAGGTGACATCCATCTTATCCCAGGACTTACCGAGGATTGCACAGCTAGGAAGCATCTGAGTTCAAACTTGAACCCAGGACCTCCTGTCTCTAGGCCTACCTGATATCCACAGAGCCACCTACCTGCTCCCTAACATGCATTTTTTAACATGTTGAGTTTAAGATGTCTACAAGACATCTAATTTGTTGAAAATAGGAACCCAGAGGTTAGAGAGAGGTTAGGGATGGATAAGTAATTCTAAGAATCATCTAGGACCACTTTGGTAAACCTATGGCAAGGGTGCCAGAGCATGCTGGAGGAGGCTGCACCCCTCCCCTTCTCCACCACACCTGAGGACACTCCACATCTCCCACCCCTCTGCCCAGTAGCCCAGTGGGAGCGCTTCCTCCCTCCCCTCTCTGGAGTAAGGCAGGGGTCTTGCCTGCAGCGTGAGGGTTGCAGTTTGGGCACTTGGTCTCTAAGGTCTCTAAAAAGTGCCATCACTGTTCTGAGTCATAAGTTACCTTTGCTCATGCTTCTATTGTCTAAGTAAGTTCTATGTGGCATCTTATAGCTTCAGTTCAGCTCCTGTGATTTTATAAACTGATACTAGGTGAAACAGGGGTAATTTGGGAGAAGGAAAGGATGTTATGTTCCCCAAAACATAGGACCATGGTGTTTAGAACTGGAAGGACCCTAGAGATTACCTAACCTAAAATCTTAATTTTTCAAAGAAAACGAAGGCCCAGAAAACTGAAGACTTGCCCAAGGTTACATACATAGTAATATTTCGAGAAGTATTCTGATAAAGTCTTTATAATGTTTATTATTAGAATAATGAAACCAGCAAGTCTGTATTGTAACATTCAAGTTTAAGATTTTAAGTCAAGAATAAAATGAGCATAACTCCCACCTGTCCTTGGAAACCTCCTGCTTTGTTGCTATAATTAAAAATAAGATTGCTACTTAATAAGAAATGCCTTGTTGCTATAATTAAAAATAAGATTGCTATTTAATAAGAAATGATCTGTTCTTTTTATTTTATTTTTTCTCAATTTCATGTAAACAAAAAATTTTAAGTCTTTTTTTTTATTTTGAGTTCCATATTCTCCCTCTCGTTCCCCCTTCTTGAGAAGGCATGTAATTTGATTTAGATTATAGATCTATAGTCATGCAAAACATTTTTATATTAGCCATGTTGCAAAAGAAAATGCAAACCAAAAAAAAAACATAAGAATAATAAAGAAAAATTTTAAAGGATGCTTAATCTGCATTCAGATTCCATCAGTTCTTTCTCTGGAAGTGACAAGCATTTTTCATAAGTCCTTTAGAATTTGCCATGGATCATTGTATTGCTGAGAACAACTAAGTCATTGATCATCACTTAGTATCACTGTTACTGTGTATAGTATTCTTCTAGTTCTGCTCATTTCTCATGGCATCTGTTACTGTATATCTTCAAGGTTTTTCTGAAAGCCTCTTCTTCATCATTTCCTAAAACATAATAGTATTCCATCAATCATACGCCACAACTTGTTCAGCCATTTCCCAATTGATGGGCTGCTATCTGGGAAGAAAATATTGTCACTTTTTAAAAAGATATTGAAAAATTGTCCTTGCAAAAATCTAACAGTTTGAAGTAAAGCAGAAAATCAAAGCTAAGACACTGATCAATAGAAGATTGAGAAGTCTAGCCTCATTTTAAAAACACAACTTAAAATAAGAAAAAAAAAGTAAAATGTACATTTATTCAAAATCTAGATTATAATTTTGTATAAACCCTAAGAAAAGTAGAATAACAAATAGAATTTAGAATGTCCGTATTAATTTTTCCAAAGTATACATTGTTCACTTATTTCTTCCTAAATATTATTCCTAAGTTTAGAGTAAATAGAATTTTGAAAAAAAATTTTTTCCCATTTCTGTTTCCTAATAAGACCATACTACCTGAGTTGGTATTTCTAAATTTATTTTAAGGCGAGGTTTTTTTCTTTTCCTTTTTCCAGCTAATAAGTCAGCAACATTAGTGTCACTTAATAAATTATGACTTCATTAATGCTATTCTAGTAATATGAATAAAGAAAATTACCTCCCCTCATTAAGTCGTCTATCATTACTTCTAAGTACCCATTCAGGACAAAAAATAATTCACAAATTAATTCAGATTGTGCTGGCACAAAATCAGCTATGTACCTTCCCCTTCTTGTTCTGGATTTTTTAGAACTATCTGAGAATATGATAATATCACGCAAGACATTTTAATTTCCCCAGATGGCTAAAATGAATATGGTCAGAAAAGAGAACAAAAAACTTAATTTATTGAATTATGTTTTGAATTCATAAAATTAGGAAAGGGTCGGGGGTATGTCTCCTAGGATTGTGAAATCCAAGGAAAGACAAAGTACATCTAAGTCTTTGGGAACTATTTGGATGGGCAGCTGTTAAACCTGAATCATTACCATCATGCTGCTGTTGGCAATTCAGAGAAAACTATATTCCATCCTTCCATCACTAGTCTCTTTCAGTTGCTTGGCTCTCAAGAAATTCAGTTTTCAGAGGAAAAGGCCTTGCTTTATCAACCCTATCAGTAATAGTTTGGTTTTTAGTTGTTTGTTTGTTTGTATGGCTTTACCTTGCCCATGTTCCCAGCAAAAGGAATATTCTCCTTGAAAAACCAGTAGCCTCCAAAGAGTTGTCCTTTGAAGGAGATATCATTTTTGGAAAGAGATGAAGCGAATTTCTGGAATTCTGTAAGATAGAAGAACACAAAATATACTGATGAGAAAAAGGAGTTGTGAGAGAAAAGACATCCCATACAGAATTTGTGTCACAAGTATTGGAGTGTAACTTATTATGGTAGAAAGGTAATTAGACTTGGAGGCAACTAGGAAGCTTAATAGAGTGCTAGGCCTGGAGTCATGAGTTCTGGATTCAAATCTAGCCTGAAATACTTCCTATCTGTATGATCCTGGTCAAGTCACATAACCCCTACTTCCTAGCCCTTGCTGCACTTCTTAAAACTGATACTAAGATAGATGGTAAGGGTTTTTAAAATAGAAAGCAATAAAGGTGATTCGATTTGGAGTCAGAACACCTCCTTTGAGTCCTGATGTCTCCAAGCTCTTAAATAAGTTGTTTAGCCACCATGAGCCTCATTTTTTTCTTTGATATAATAAGTTGAAGAAGATTCCACTCCCATCACAAGATTACTATGAAAAAAAATTGTTTTGCAAACTAAAATTCTTCTTCTATGGGACAGCACATATTGAACTCTCCCCAGTGTTCTGTACAGAAGCCACAAATGCTCTTTGCTTCCTTCAAAAGCTGCTAAAAGCATCAGACTCCAAAAGAAAGCTAAAGTATTGGCAAAGCCCTTAACCTGCCAGCTTTAGATATAATATCCAACCTGAGCACAAAACCTAAGGGGATTGAGTGGCCGTTTATCTCAGCAGAAACTGGTATTTCATTAGCAGCATGCTCAAGATTCACATTAGCTTGTCAAGTATCACACTTTGTCTGCACACAGAAGACAAAGTCCTGTCAGAAGCTGTAACGTTATTGAGAACATATGGTTTTACTAGCAATTGGCTGCATAAATAAAATAAAAAATTATAGCAGAAACTCTTTAAAACAGATCAGCACAAATGAATGATCTTTCAGCACCTCTTCCACACTGACAAAAATGTCCACCTATAAATCACAGCATAGTCTTGCATTTACATCTAAAAACACTTTCTATATTGAGGCAGGGGTTTAATTTAATTCTATGTCCCTTCCTATCTTTCCAGTCTCTTTATTCTTTTCTACCCTCCAAGTATTCTGTAATCCAGCTACACTGGTATACATTGCTATTTCTCAAATATAACACTCCATCTCCATTCTATTTGACTTTGTCAGGCTATTCTCTACACCATTCTAAGAAGACAAAAAAAAAATAACATGAACCAAAGTATAGATAAGTCCATGTTTGGGAAGTGGCATTTTGACGAGATCATAAGAAAGAAGCTGATGAGGAGAGAAAGAGCTGTTCTTTCTGTGAAGGATCTTGGATATTAAATTAAGGTGTTTGGATTTTGTTCAGTACCCTTTGGAGATAGACAGAGGAATTCTAAGGATTGTGATACAAAATATTGAATTTGGAGTCAGAAGACCTATATTTCAAATTTTAGCTCTGTTTCTTAATGTTAATTTGAATTTAAGCAAATTATATATCATCTTTAGGCCTCAATTTCCTCATTTGTAAAATTGATTAGACTAATCAAATTCTAAGATTCCTTCCAACTTTATGATTTTATGTAGCGTGAATATGATCTGCTCTTTAGTGCAGTTTAAACATTAACATAAGAAAGCATAAAATAAGAGACTTGCCTTTGTATAAAGAAGGAGGGATAGTATTAATTGACTATGCAACAAGGCAGTGGTATGATTTTTAGAATTTTTTGCTGTTTTCATTTGCTAACTCAAGTCTTAGGCTGCATGAATGTATAGTGCTCAGAACCTTAAAGCATACTAGCTAGAACACATGTAGAAGAAAACAGTTCAATTCTTGGCAGCCCATTCAAAGTAACGTGTTTAATTCTGAGCAACTCTGAATGACATCCATAAGAGAACAACCAGGATGGAGAGGAACCTCAAAATCATGGCAGATGAGGAACAGTTAAAGAAACTGACAATGTTTAATCTGGAGAAGAATCATGGAATTGAAGGAGAACTCAGCGACCATCTAGCCCATATCATTTATACTCAAGAAATCATTCAGATTTTACTTGAAAACCTCCTTTGAGGCAGGACACCCCCGTCCCCCATTTTATAAGATGACCATTCCATTCAGAGTCAACTCGGATTGTTAGGAAGTAATTACTTTGTGTCAAGCCTAAATTTATTTCTTTGTTAAATTCTATCTTTTACCACTAATTCTATCCTTTGACTCCAAAACAGAGTCATGTGACCAGCTTTACAATACTTAAAGACAGCTATTTATGATGACCTTCCTAAGTCTTCTCTTCTCTTGGTCAAATCACTCAGTTCCTTCAGTTGATACTTTTATACCTTGAATTCAAAACCTTTCATTATCCTGGTTGCTTTCCTCTGGAATACTCTTCAACTAATCAATGTCCTTCTGAAAACATGGAGCCCAGAATATAATACTTTTGGGGAAGTCTGACCAGAGCAGGGAGTACAGTGTTTCATTTCCTTGTTGCTGAAAGTTGTTCCTCTTTTAATGTAGCTTATGGTTGCATTGACTTTCTTGGCTTACTGACTTATACCAAGCATACACTACTCTTTAAGGGAGAGCTGATCTCAGTCTTAACATATTTGAAGGGTTTCTGCGTGGGAAAAGAATTAGATTAGACTTATTTTGAATGGTTCTAGACACACCATGGGATTACAAAGAGGCAAATATTAAACATAAATTTCAACAATTTGAGTCATTCCAAAATAGAATAAAGTACCCTATGAATTTCTCACTATTGAAAAGTATTCAAGAAGAGGCTGTGTTGATTCCTTCATGAGTGGAAGATTGAATTAAATGACTTCAAATATCTTTTAAAAATCTGACTCCAAGATATTTAAAGAGATATTTAGCTATCACTCCCATATATTCATACAGATATTTAGATTTATGAATATATAAATTGGAATGATTCTCTTGTTTGCAGCTTGCTGTGAACTCTTAAATTTCTTAAAAAAGAAGTTCAACTGTCAAGATATTATATAGAAGGCAATTATTTGCTTCAACAGCAGCATAGGATGGTAGATGGCCTATTAGATTTAGGGTCAGGAAAGCCTGTTTTTAAATTTCACTTCAGATACTGACCATCTATACTTGTGGGCATATTATTGACCTTTCTGGGATTCAGCCTCCCTATCAAAAAAATTAAGAGGGTATAGACTCAATGGCCTCTCTAAACCCTTCCATCTCTAACTCTATGGTCCTTTAGATCAAAGACCCTCCACTCTATAATTCTAAATCTGATAGTACATAGTAAAGAAAATGATTGTTAACAACCCAGTAGAGCCATTAGAGAGTACTCTTATTCTTTGCACTGTAGTTCACTTTAGATTATAACCTCTTTTAGGACAGATTTATTGTCAGAGGTTAAGAAGCATCCCTCATGCATATGTGTACACTTAGTAAATAGCATGGGATGCTAATGATGAAGCTATTGATGTAGTATCTCTGTTTTAGCTCTCATTCCATTCTTCCTACTGCCTACTTAGATAGTTACCTGAGAGGTACATACTTGTAATCAGAACATTAGAACTAGAAGATATCATTTAGTTCTGACCTCATTACAATGCCTTCCATTGCCAAGGAGATTGTTACCTTTTGTCTGGTTACTCCCTCTAATGGTATCCCTTTGTTTTATCTAAAGGGAATGTCTTATCGATAATAATTATATAGGTGAAGATTTGTTTGGGGAATGTTTTCACTTCAGTCCTTAAAATACTTCTGTTTTTAATAAATGAATACATGGGTAATAAAGTCATAACATTTCATACTGCTAGCCAGGGTTGAGCAATTCCATCCTGAGCAATGGTGTCATCCACTGAGAAATAGCAGACATTTTAAAGCTTAAATTAGATTTATAATTGGAAAAGGGGAGTCTCCTAGAATGAATCTGGAGCCACCCATTACCTCAATCACTCAATCTGGATATTTACTTATGAGTCATCCAAAAAAAAGGAGAAACGATGCCATAAATAAATTTTAAATTCATATATTCTTGCCTAGTCCAGTCTAACACACAGAGCTGTGCCATACAACAACTATTTTAAGTCTCGAGCCCCAAAGGCCACACATTATTTTATTCTTTTCATGAAGTTTATAATTTCATAAGTGAAAATACTGGCCAGAAATATCTCCCTCGCACTCTCTTTAATGGCAATTAGCCTAATGTGCTTGTGGACAATATCACAGATTATAGGCCTTACAAATAGTGTAATCAGGGTCTGTCTGCCATGCTGGGTCGTGATGGAAGATACAAAAATAAGGAAGGCAGTTCCTGTCCTCAAGGAATTTAGCAGTATACATAATAGCATATAAATACAAATAATGTGTAAACAAATAACTATAATACAAAACTCAGTGGAATGAATATATAAGAGAAGGGCACATAAAACTATGAAAGATCAGAGATAGGGTAACCAGGTAAGACTTCTTAGAGGAGATGATCAAATCAAACCAACAATCATTAAACCATTTATGAGGGGCAGCTGGGTAGCTCAGCAGATTGAGAGCCAGGCCTAGAGACAGGAGGTCCTGGGTTCAAATTTGGCCTCAGATGCTTCCTAGCCATGTGACCCTGGGCAAGTCACTTAACCCTCATTGCCTAGCCCTTACCACTCTTTTGCCTTGGAACCAATATATAGTATTGATTCCAATGTGGACAGGAAGGATTTAAAAACAAAAACAACAACTATGTGCCAAATACTGTGTCAGAAGCTAGGGTTACAAAGACAAAAGTGATCGTCCCTTGCCCTCTAGGAGCTTACATTCTTACAGGAGAGACAATATAAACATCTACATGTACACCTAAAACATACACAAAACAAATACAAGGTAACCTTGGTGGGAGAGACACTAGCAAATGAAGGCCTGGAAACATTTTCCAGAAAGATAGCACTTGAGTTGAATTTTGATGGAAACCAGAGAGTCTAAGATGTAGAGATAAGAAGGGAGCACATTCTGAACCTTGGTATGGCCTTTAAAAAGGCATGGAGGTGTCAAGAAGGCTAGGATGGCGTGAAGGGCTGTGATATGTTGTTAAGCCTGGAAAGGTGGGATAAGACCAGGGAAGGAAGAGTTTTAAATGCCCAAGAGAGGAATTTACATCTTATCCTTCAGGTATTGGGGAGCCTCTGAATTTGATCAAGTAAGGAGCCTGATGTGAAAAGACCTGCACCATAACAAAATTGTTTTAGCAGCTATCTGGAGAATGAGTGGGAAGAGGCTCAAGTCAGGGAGTCCAATTAGGAGGACCCTACAAAAGTTCAGGCAAGAGTATGTTGGGGCCTGAATAAGAATAGTAGTTATGTGAGCAGAAAAAAAAAAAAAAAAAAAAAAAAAAAAAAAAAAAAAAAACGAACTGTAACTGACATTGCAGAGATAGCAAGGTCAAGACAGCCTTGAATTGAATTGGACATTTGGGGTGAGAGAATAAGAATCTGGATGTGACTCCAAGCTTTGAATGATGGGAAGGATTCCAGTGGATTGTATGAATAAGTAAAAGAAGGCAGAAAACTGGAACAAGTTCAAAGAACAGAACAATGGGGCCAAACCTGAAATTTCAGGTTGGTTTTTGGTGTTTATTTAGATGGCAGTGGCAAGCAACTTGAGTTTTTGGAGCCAGAGTAGCAAGACGACCAGGGCTGTATGCAGCAATTGCTCTGACAGCAGACTAGAGGATAAATTGGAAGGAGGGGGAGATAAGAAAGTTGGTTAGAAGCTTATTATAATAATCTGAGCTCAAAAAAAGCCTGAGCTATATTAATCACAGTAAGAGTGGAAAATATGTGATATATATATATATGGAGGGAGGGAAGGAGGGAAGGAGGCAGAGCGAGAGAGAGAGAGAGAGAGAGAGAGAGAGAGAGAGAGAGAGAGAGAGAGTGTTTTTTTCCCCTGATATCAAGCCTAATTTTACGACTTTTCATTCTTTCTAGTTTGTGTTCTGGGGCCAAACAGAGCAAGACCAATCCAGCTTCTTCTACATGACAGCCCTTCAGATAGTATCACCACCTCATGTGCCTTTTCTTTTTCTAGGCTTGTCATCCCCAGGCTTTCACCTAAAGCTTACATGGCATGCACAAACAATCCTTCAACATTCCAGTTTTGCATTCTTCTGGTTACTTTCCTGCTCGTGATTATCTTTTCTAAAACGAGCTACCCATACCTGACAATTCAAATAAAGCCTTAGCAGAGGGGAATAGTTCCTCTTAATGCCACCCAAAATTACATCCACCTTTTTTGTTGTCATATTACATTGTTAACTTCTACCCGGGTTGCAGTACACTAAAATACTTCATATCTTTTAAAGACAAGCTGCTATCTAATCATGGCTCTCCCAGTTTGTATTTGTGAAATCAATTTCTTGAACCCAAATGAAAGACTTTATATGTATCTCAACTGCCTCTTGTCCCCCTTACCACTATGAGCAATGATCATCCAGATTTGGAACCTTTCTTCTCTCTCAGGAGCTGTGTTAAGAGGGCAATAGATGAATCTATTGAATTCTAGGGCCTACCTGGAGCAGAACTGACCTGTTTGTAGATTAGAGATGAGTAATGAAACCTTCGGCATTTGGTCATGTATGCCACTGAAATCTTTCCTTCAGTCAGGACCCAGATCACCTCAGTCTCATCCTCAATTCTTCACTCTCTCCTCCCGTATCCACTTAGTTGTCAGCCACATCTTGTCACGTCTCTCTGCATATCTGTCAAACATGGCCACCCCTAGTCATGCCCTCATCACTTCCTGCCTATATACAGGTGTCCTCCATGCCTCCCTAGTGAAATAAGTGAGTATGGGAACTGATAGAAGTAAATAGGTTTGGCTTAGAGGTTTGCACAAATAGGAGTTTTGCAAACTAGCATACGAGTCCTCTTCATCCCCACCTCTCAGAATACCAAAACTTCACAGCTTAGCTGAAATGCCATCTTCTTCCACAGGTCTTTCACAATTCCTCCAGTTGTTACTGCTTTGATCCACCAATACTCAGTGTTGCTTTAGAGTCAAGAAAGTCCTGGATTCAAGTCCTCCCTCTGATATACTGGTTCACAACCTAGGTATCATACTCAAATCATCATTCTTATTCTCCATACATCCACCTAATTGCAAACTCTTATCCTTCCTACTTTTATAATATCTTTTGAATCTATCTACTTCTCTCCATGCATAAACTTACCGTGCCAGTTCAGACCCCTGTCACCTCCAACTTGGTCTATTATAGTATATTCCTAATTGAATCACGTGCCTCGGATCTCCTCTCCTCTCCATGGCTACCTGCCATAGTGATTGTCCTGAAAGTATGAGTGACCTTTTTCCTCCCCTAATCAATAAATCCCAGCAATTATTACCTCAAGACTCTAATAGAAACTCCTCTTTTTGGTATTTTTCAGTCTCTCTGCAACCTACCTTCCTGGTCTTGCTACCCAATATTCCCCAGCATACACACTGTGATCCAGACAGATAGAATTTCTTACAGTTCTTTAGCACAACCCTGTGCTTCTCATCTTCCTACCTTTGCCTCGAGGGCTCTCCCTCTTCGCTTCCACCTTTCAGAATCCTTTATTTCCTTCAAAGCTCAGCTCAAACACCATCTTTCATTTTTCTGATCTTCTTCAGCTACTAGCATCTTCCTCCAAAAATCAGTGTGTATGTATTTATTCTCCATATGCCTATTGCCATACACGTTTACCGTGCTTAGATTGTAAGCATTCTGGGAGGAGGAACCATTTTCTTTCTTACTTTTTCTTCCTGGTACCCAGCATATATTTGAAACATACATTAGGTACTTAATGAATGCTTGTTGGATGATAGATTGTTCTTACTAGGTTCAGCCTAGTATTCTAGCCCACTGAAATCTTTCTTTGTGTTTCTGTCATCCTGGTATTGACTAGGTTTGTGTTGTTAGAAATAGTAGCGATAATAATACAAAAGTTAGCATTTAAATAGCTAGCTTTTAAGGTTTACATTATATAGCATTTAAGTAAACATTAGGTTTACATTATATAGAATTTAAGGTTTACAAAGTACTTTACAAATATAATCTCATTTCATCCTCACAGTAACTATAAGGGGGTAGCCACTCTCCCCATTTTACAGTTGAGGAAACTAAGATAACAATTAAGTGATTTGCTTAAAGTCACATAACTATTGTCTGAGATTATATTTGAGTCCAGGTCTGCCAGACTTCTAGTCTGAGCACTTTATCTAATGAACCACCAGCTGTCACTAAGGTTTGGCACAGCTTAATTTCCAGAATCTGGAGGAGACCATAGGACTACCGTGGAGCAGTATATTAAATAATATAGTTAGTCAGCACAGTTGCATGACTTCCTTCTGGGGCATTCCATGGCACAAGATGGTGGATGTCACCTAGGTTCAGGGTTTAGCCAACTCATGAGCAGCTCTAGGACAAGGAGGAAAAAGATTTAAAAGTATAGGACAAAGAATAGTTGAACTGGTTTATTATGGGTGAGGACTGCAGAAAGAGAGACAGTGTAGACTGATGGAATAGTTGAGCAACAAGGGATGGAGAGGCTTGAGGAGAAAGAATAGGTTTAGTAAGGGAGTGAGATGGAAGGCTAGGAAGCTGCAATGGAGTAATGGCTAGCATTTATATCACACTTTTAGGTTTGCAAAATGCCATACTTATATTATCTCATTTGATCTTTATTTGGCTTAAGAAAAGAATTTAAGGGGCCAGCCAGGTGACTCAGTGGATTGAGAGTCTGGGGGAAGTCCTGATTCAAATCTAGCCTCAGATACTTCTTAGCCATGTGACACTGGGCGAGTCACTTAACTCCTGTTGCCTAGTCCTTACCACTCTTCTGCCATGGAACCAATACATAGTAAGAGTTTGGGTTTTTTTTTAAAGAATTAGAAGAAAAGAATAGGATTTAAGAGTTCTGGATTGGAGATGTCACTAAGATATGATGAAGTTGACGTATTTATAATGGAAAATCAGAGAGTTAAAGATTTTGGAGGCCAGGATACATGCATATATATGTCAAGATACAAATATGTGTGTGTGTGTGTGTGTGTATGTGTGTGTGTGTTGTCCTCCTCCTATATATTGTATTCCCCAAGTATAAGGGCATGGGTTCAGGTAAAGAAGACTAAACTAAAGGAAGAATTCCTTAAGAAAGCAGGAAAAAATACCTGGTAGCCTGTAGATAGCAATATTGGTCAAGAAGATACAAATAGATGGAATGACCCATAAAAAAGGAAAAGTCACTGAGTGATACTCAAAGAGCAAGGCTCTGGAAGCAACAATGGGGACAAAGGAATAAACCAACTTTTCTCCTTTTCCTAGTGAGTCCTGGGGGTGGGCCTCAAGGAAGACCAATGAAAAGAAATGAGATTCTAGAACACACAATGGAAGTAGGAGACAAAGAAGGATAATTACTGCGCAGATGAGACTAGAGATGAGAAAAACCATCTAGGACTATGCTAAGTGATTAGAAAAAGTCTGATAAGGGACAGTAAGGTAGTCTTACTACCTCTTTATCTTGGATTTCAATTCTCTATTAGTCATTTTTAATCAGTTCTTTCCAGTCCAAAGGTCATTCTCATTGGCAGAAGAAAAAGAAAAAAAAATGAGACTAATTAGTTCTTTGTAATCTTTTTTTTAAAGCCCCTTTTCCTCTCCTGATCACCAGCCTTAGCTCATTCTGAACCTTATCACTCCTGACCCAGTCTTCTTCAAGGATTATGCTTTTTGTTCATCCTCTGTTATTTACCCCTAACTCCATCATATTTATATAACTATATGTATATATGCGTATATATGTGTGTATGTATGTATAGATATGTATATATGTATGCTACATATATTTATGCTTTTTATTTATCTAAGTCAGCCCCATGATTTTCCTCTGCATCCATATTGGTCTTTTTGGATAATTCCTCCATTCCCTCCCCATCAGAATTGCTTCTGTTTGCAAAGACTTTCATTCTTTAAAAGATTTCTACCTTGCTTAACCTGACTTTCTTTGTAAAATTTTAAGCATTAGAATCCCAACTATTCTTTCTTTTTTTAAAAAAAGTTAGCATTTCTTTTCTCTTCCTCCCACCTCCTCCCCAACCCCTGAAAAGAACTATGAAAACAAAAACCTTGTAACAGTATGCACAAGCATTCAAAAAAAAATTCCCACATTGTCTTTGCCCCAAAATGTGTCTCATTTTGCATATTTAGTCTATCATCTGTCATTCAGGACATAGGTAGCATTCTCTAAAGCCTTTGAAATGTAACTAGAACTCTTAATTTTTCAACTTTGACCAAAATGATTCATTCCATCACCACAGGAGGGTGTCAGCGAGCTTAGAATGCGAAGACTTGCGCTATAGAAGTTTCTCTTCAGCACATCTGTAAATTACAATTAATAAGGCTGGCCAAATGAAGCTTCAGATTGTGAGTTCCATGTCTCTTTGGACATTAATGTAAACATTTTCTTTGAGAAAGAGACAGAACACGTTTTTCTCTATCAGTACAAAGAAAAGTAAACTTATAACCACAGATATTTTTGGAACAGAACAAAGAGAAAACATTGTATTGCGGGTCTCAGGATCTAGGTTCAGCCCTGACATTACCCACATGACTGGCCCAATTGCTGAATCTCTTTGAGCCTCAGTTTCTCACTATAGGATGAGGGGAATGGACCGAATGAACTTCAGGGCTCCTTCCCATTCTTTTATTTATGATGCGAAAGCCAATGTTACCACCCGCTTGATAAAAAAGCACTAATGGCCTGTATAGTGGTGCTATGGAGTTCCCATCCTCAAGATTTTCAAGAAGAAAATATACATCTCTCTCTCTCTCTAGAATGAATGACTGAAGTCAGAGAACTGAATCAAATGATCTTTAGGTCTCTTCTGCCTCTACTGTCCTAAAATTCATTGGTTCTTTAATGTCCTTTCCTCATTCCCTTCTAGGTCAGTGGTGGTCCCATCACCACCATTTTTTGTTAGTCTGTGTATACTTTGTATTTACTTAAATGTGTACATATTATTTCCCCCAATGGGGCATAAACCTATTCAGGGCAAGCACTGTCTCTTTGTTTATTTGTCCACATTGCTTAGCACAATTTGGCACAAAGTGCTAATATACACTTATTGAAAAAATGGATGTCTAATAATAAAAGAAAAACCCTTAGTGGAAGAGGCTAGAAAAAGATTGTGTATTCTAATCCCATTTTGATCACAATTTATTTAATAGCTTTCATTACTGTCTAACCTTTCTGTACTTCTGTTTCTTGCTCAGTAAATTGGAATTTTCTTCTTTTTTTTTTTAATAAGTTGTAATAGCTCCTTATCCCTTCCAGGATCAAATAAAAAATCCTCTATTTGGCATTCAAAGCCCTTCACAACCTAACCTACTTATTCCTCACATATTCAGTCTTTTTACACCTTATACCTCCCCCACCATTGTTCTCTCTTTATTGTCATTGACATCCTGGCTATACCTGGAACAAGACACTCCATTTCTGGTTGTCTACCATGAATGGAATGCTCTCCTTTCTCATCTCTGCTTTCTGGCTTCTCTAGCTTCCTTCAAGCTCCAGATAAAAAAATCCCACCTTTTACAGGAAGCCAATTAATTCGAGTACTTTCCCCTCTATTAATTATTTCCTATTTATTCTGTATGTATCTTGTCTGTATATAGTTTTTTACTTTTCTCTCTCATTATGTTGTAAGTTCTTGTAACTCTTGTAGCTCTTGTAAGCAGGAATTATCTTTCTTCTTTCTCTGTATACTCAGAATACCTCGCACATTGTAGTGTTTAAATGTTTATTGACTGCCTTTTTTTGATGAAATAAATTGGAATTTTCTGATTACTTCAAGAAAACAATGAGCATTTTGCTGCTGACTAGTAAAATAATTAGCATTTTCACTCATAGAAACTCTACCTAGTGATTCTAATATCATGATTACTTTTCTGCATCTCCCTTTGTGGGTATATTCTAGTCCTAATGTGTCTCCTAAGTTATTGTGGGGAAAAACTAGTAGATAGATACAGTGATAAAACAGGTCACCATTTAACCGTCAAGTGATCATGATGATATAATAGTTTTTCCATTATAACTCCTGTTTTTGAAAGTTCAGAACTCATGTAGCTTTTTAAAGGAACACTAAATATTTATTCAACATTCTCCCTTTGTTAATTTGACATTTTCTATACGGAACAGGATATAAAACCTGAGATGCTTAAGGAATTAAAAAAAGAAAACCTTCTGAAAATGAGTAGAGAAACATGAGTGGTCTGTTCTAAAAGTACATTTAACTTCAAAAACTAGAAAGGAACCATATTTCATATTTTTTTCAGATTCCTTAGTTGTATAATTTAACTCCTCAAATTAATGGCTCTCTCCAAAGTGCTTGTAGGTTAAACTGCATTTTTATGGTCACACATTTTTTTTTTAGATCAAGATTCTTATTGTTACATATTTCATTCTCGTACCTTACCTTTATTCATTTGAAGTATTACTTATGTTTCTCCACTCATTTATATGCATGCCCTTTTCAAAACCAAAATACTTTTAATGCTGAATGATACAACAGTTTGATAAGACAGAATTTTGAAATAATCCTATGAGGTAAGTACCAAATATAGATGTAATGGGGCTTATTATATGAGTTATAATAGAGACATCTATAGATGTCCAAGACTGAAAATTTGGTAGATATAACTAGAAAAATCCTGAAACTTAATCAACTAAGAAAAATGTGTTAAGAGATTGGTTCACACCAAACAGTATGTGAGAACTAGTTATTCTTTTCATTTTTTTAAATTATCAGTTTGAAATTAATCTGATCCTGACTGATATTTATTACAGTGAATTTTCACATTGGGCAAAATCTCTTGTTGGTATAAAAACTCAATGGGAGCATTATAAAGCTGGAATAATTAATGAATTTGAAGCATTTGATTTAGTTATATAATAAATAGGAAAGATGGGAAATAGTGATTGTTTCTCTTCACTCCCAATACTTCTCTTTATCAAGATGGAATGAGAGAGAAGTTGTTTCGATATGAGTCCTCCCCCTGCTCTAGATCTCTGTTTTCCTCTGTTCTATATCCTTGAGTGCAATGATAAGAGTCCTGAAAGAAATACTTCATTTTCTGCAACTGCAGTGGCAATATAGTTGAAATCTTCTCTTCTTTGGCCTTCTGTTTCATTCAGCTCCTACCCTGCCCCTAACAGTTCAGTTGAAAAACCAGAATAACTCTCAATTAACAGAAACAGATGTGATGACAATGAAGTTTTGTCCAGCTCAGAAATTCTTTGATTATGTGAATGTGCTATAAATGTAACTTCTATAAAACACAGCTTATTTTCCCTCTTACATCATAAAAAATAGAGGTATTTTCCCCTTAGTTGGGGGGAGGTGAAGAGGAGTGGCCCTAAAAGTAGCAAAAATAACATAGGAAACATTTTGTCATTATTTTTAATTGTGCCCAACTCATTATGACCCCATTTGGGGTTTTCTTGGCAAAGATACTAAAGTGGTTTGCCATTTCCTTCTAGCTCATTTTACAGATGAGGAACTGAGACAAATAGGGATGAAATTACTTGTCTAGAGTCACAGAGCTAGTAAGTGGCTGAGGCCAGATTTGAACTCATGAAGATGACTCTTCTTCACTCTAGAGACAGTGCTCTATCTACTGTGCCACATAGCTGCCCTTTTGCCATTATGCAATAAAACAAAAAAAAATGAAGTGGATATCAAAACCTGGATATTGAAATTAATAGTATCCAAAATATAAATAGCACTACTCTTTCAAAAAAATTCCAGTAAAAAATATCAAAAGGAGAAATATACTATCACAGATACAGAAATATACGGCAGCATAATCATTTGCCTCAATAATTGTTCTTGCTGGAAAGCAATTTGACTACTACCAGTGTAAAGTTTTTGTGGCACATTGAATTTTATATCAAGTCTTTTACCTTTGTCTATACATATCCCATCTCTTAAACTTACTGACATTTCCCTCACTTTACCTTGGTTAACACCTGTCCATTTTTCTTTCAAAGTATAAACACATCTCCTTCCTTATCCTGAAACTTCCTTAATAAAAGTTGATCTGGAAATGTCATCTTGTCCAACTTGCTGATTTTTCAAAGGAGGAAACAATTCCATGAAGGTTAAGTGACCTTTCTGTGTTGACTTTGGACCAATCACTTAACCTTCATGGGACTCAGTTCCATCAACATGAGGGAAATGGACTAGAGGGTTTCTCAGGTCTAGGGCTATCCTAAGTAATAGATCTGAGTTTAGAACTTCTACCTTTGGATTTCTAATCCTATTCTTTTTCCAGGGTACCAAGCTCTTTTCCTTCCCTTTCTTCATCAATCCAGGTAGATGATGGGTTATATCAGTGAATTTTCATCATCGAACTCACTTTTTCATTCAGTAAATCATTTAGTGCCTTCTCTTCTAGGAATTCTGAACAAATATCTTCTCTGAAGGCAAATTTATAAAGACATGATGTGTCTTGCTAATGATTTTACTTGTACTGTCTTTCTTTTGACTCTTTTTCATATATTTGAATATACATCTGTTGATTAAAGGTAAAACTTATCAATTAAAAAAATAAAGAATGGGTAGCAATAGGTAATAAAAGGGGACCAACTAGACCAGTCTATTTATGAACTTGCCGGCTAAGCATCTCCATTTGAATCTTTCTCTAGCTCATGAATATCTATTTGTCTAAAACTGAAATTGTATTCTCAACTTAAAATGACTCTCTTGCTTGCTTTTCTATTTCTCTTAATACACCATTCTTCCAGTCACTCACACCCAAATTTTTAAAGTCCTTGTTGAGTCTTCCCTTTCATTTACTCCCAAAAGCTTGTTGGTTGCTGATGTATCCTAACTTCTCTGTAGACTTTACACTGCTGATTGCCCTTTTCTTTTGGACATTTCCTAGATATTCTTTCCTCTTTTTTGACACTTCTCCTTATAATAAGGGGGTTAAACAAGTAAAGTTGTAATAAGGGAATAAGGCAAGTGGATGGAGTTTGTGAGTCCCTAAGTTAGTAGGTAGGAAAGGAGGGTGCAGTAGTGGAGGTGGTAAGTTGAGGTGATAAGAAGGTATAAGGGAATGACTGAGTTTTGGAATACAAAACACTGAAATATAAAGAGTTGCAGAAGGAGAGGATGAGGTCGTTGGGCAGGCAGCTGCAGCAGGGAGACACAGACTGGGTACACAGGTTTGAGACAGAAACACTGAAGGGAAACAAACTGAGCCCACCAGGTAGGAAGGGCACTTCTACAGACAAAGGTCGGGGCCAGCCAGAATGGCTTGAAACTGACTAGAGGGCTTTCTAGTCAGTTTCTCAGGTTCACAAAGGAAGAGTCCAGAGGAAGTACAGAGATCACCACTTCCTCCAAGATGGACGCCTCCAACTCCCCTCAGGTCCCAGAAAGAAACTATTCCTTTCTCTCTCTTTATCCCTCTTTTATCATTCAACCAATGATTTAGCAAAAGGTTTGGTTAAGTGACAACAGGGTTTATTAAGTTGGCAAGGTTGATTGTAAAGGATAGAGGGAGACAAGGTTTCTCTAACAACCACCTAGGGAGAGCTTCAGGTGGGGGAGGGATACAGAAATGAGAGACTGAGAAGGACCTGCCCCACTCAGTCCCGGGAGGTTTTGTTGCCTTTTAAATTAGGTAAGTTGCACACAATGATTCAGGAGATAATTTGTATCAAGGGTAAGCCCTACTTGACTATGGCGAAAACTAAGTTTACAAAGTTTGAATGCTACCACCCAGATCCACCCTTCTTCCAAAAACCCCACAGGAAATTCAGGAAGGGAAATGATGGTTGGGATAGGGAAGGTCAGGGAGATCCAGAGGAATTAGCTAAGCTACAAATCTTAAGAGAAAAGCTTCAGAATCAAGGCCAGGTTTTCAGCCCAAACATCGAGCTCAATTGACCCTCCTGTTCTGACCGAGCCTCCAGGATCAACTGACTCTAGTCAGGGTTCTAAACCCTTTTCAACTGTCAGAAATTCTGCAGTCATGCTTTGCAGGGTTGATTTGCACCTTTTACACCACATCCTAGTTTTCCTCCTGCCTGTCAGACTACTCTGGGAATCTTTTTCACTGGATTTTTATCCAGTTCTTACCCACTAACAGTAGGTACTCCCCAAGAGTATGTCTTTCTCTTCTTCCTCTATATTGTCTCATTTGGTGATCTCATCAACTCCCATGGGTTCAACTATCTTCTCTATGATGATGATTCTCAAGTCTATGTATCTAATTCCAGCCACTCTCATGAACTCTAGTCTCCCATCTTAGTTGTACCATAAACCATCTCTAACACAGTGTATCTAAAACAGAACTCATTTCCTCCAAACTCTGCTTCCTTCCATATTTCTGTGAAGGATATCAGCATATTTTCCATCTCCCCATCTCATAACTGAGTATCATCCTTAATAATTATCTTTAATCATGGCTATAATACCTGTACCTCTCAACTCCTGGTTTCCTTGGAACCTTCAGAATGTCACTTTCGTGAGATCTTTTCATCCTTCTTTCTCCAATGACTTTCCTCTGAGATTACCTTCCATACCTGAGATTACTTTTAAGAGAAAAATCCAATACTCTTTATATTTTTTATATGTGCATAGTTGTTTGCATGTTATCACCCCCTTTCAAATGTGAGTCCCTGGAGGCCAAGAATTATGTTTTTTATTTCTAAAAAGCAGGGAATTTCTTATTACTAGAAATGATCAGCCAAAGTAGATGACCCACTTTCAAGGTTATTATAGTGAGGACTCTAGAATTGGATTAGAGATTTTATATTTTTACCTCCAACAAAAAATTTCACCCTCAGCCCAGAATTTCTTTATATCACAAGTCTCTAGTGTACAAAGGTTATCCCTTTTGACTTATAGGTTTGCCTTAGCAATAAACTAATCCGTTTCTTCTTGTTATCATCATTTCTCTTACAACTGTGATTATTGTTGTCTGTCTTCTGAAAAGTGAAGTGGAATCTTTTGTAAATCTGTATTTGAAGGAAATGTTATCTTACAAATTATTCATTGTAGCTTCAGGTCAGAACAGTTTTTACATTCAGGAAAGTTCATAGTTGAGTCTTTGACACACACTGTGAAGGAATCTTTTGTTCTCTAGAAAAACATACTTCCTCATCCTTTGAGTCACCTTGTTTTTATTCCTTTGTTTATTCTTCAAGAGGAAGAATACCCACCTCCCGAAGTGATGTAAAGGGAAAGCCTGGTTCAGAAATTAGTGTAGCAGTCACAATGTCTGTCCCTGCCCAGGGAAATCTGAGTGTTGGCAGAGAGTCATAAGAAAATTTTTAAAATCTGAACTTCACAAAAAATAATGTTATCTCCCACTTCAGAATTTTTTGGGCAGGGACATTTGTTCCTGAACAGAAAAGGAAAAACAAAAACATATGCAACAGCAGCATATATGTATGTATGTATGTATGCTATCTGTTGTTAAATGTTGATGACCTACTGGATATGAAATACTACCTCAGCTACCTATGTAATTAATACATATAGTCAGAAAAACCTGGCTTCAAATCCTGACATATATTTGTTCTGGGACCCTTGAGTAAGTCCTTTAATCTTTCAGGTCCACCAGGCAACTCTCTAAGACTGCAAGTTATATTTGAGTTATTCATCTATATCAATAAATAGAGTTTGTATGAGGGGAATAATTGCATACATAGTTAAAAATCTCAGGTTCCATACAAAAAAACAACAGTCAGTAATAGTGATGTGTTCCAAAAGACATTTTCCTATCTTGCCCCTAAAGTTTTGTTGATGACCCTACCAGTAATTGTGTAGAATGAGGTTCTTCATTTAAAATCGACCGTGTAATATCTATGAACTTAGATGGGGAAAGTTTTTTATTTCAAAATATGGTCCTGGGAAGGGGTCTGTAGGCTTCACCTGAATGCCAAAGGAGACTATGACACCCAAAAAAAAAAAAAAAAAGAAGACTAAGAACTCCCTAATGAGATGATTAAGAAGATTGGCAACATTTAATTTTGTGCCTCTTTTGTGGAATCCTGGACCAGCGTAATGCTGACTTCTGGGTTTATTCAGACCTGAATTTTTCTTAGTGTATGTTTGTTCATGAACAATCAGGAAGAGATTTTACATATCTTGTGTATCCAAGAATCTGGTTTCCTAATTTTAAAATTCAGTCCAAAAGAGGAGCCATGTAAAATGTTATAAGCAGTGACCCCATCATTGAAATAAGCCAGTATGAACACACTTGGACTTTTTGTCACGGTCTCTTTTACTCCTCTTAAGCCTTTCTTGGCGCAGAGTTGCTGATGGGAATATCCAGAGTGTATTTCATACTACCACCCGCACTGCTCATGCTGAACCTCAGACTCTCTGTCAGCACAGACAGAAGGTTGCCTCGTATTCTGGGCAGAGCCATGGGCTTGGAGATATTAATCCGCTCTGAAGTCATGAGGCTCTATCTAGCCTGGCAGGTGAGGGAAAAAGAATTCTAAGTAATCCCAATTCAGAAAACATTCTCAGTGAAGACTCTAAGGGCTTAGAGTAGGGTTTGTTGTGGCCATTGCTATTTGACCACATCTTGAGATTCCTGATCCCCTTCTCCTGTATGTATTGAATATTCTAGACTCATGATGGGTGCAATTTCCATTGTGTTTCATTTTTCCCTTCCTTATTTTATTCTTATTTAAATATTGGGACACTTCTACTAATTGATGAAAGTTAAAATAAATTTAACCATTTAAATTCTGGATGCTAGACTAGCCAGTACTGTTTTCTTTCCAACCATTTCTGCCCTGGGGATGAAGGTAGTCTATATGGCAATAAAACCAGAAAAGATGTGTTAAAATAAAATCATCCTGCTCTTGTGAAGACAAATCCCCTGTGTGGCAGCCTAGCAGAGTAATGGATAAAAGAGCTGATCTTGAAGCCTGGGAGACCTGAGTTCAAGTCCTGCCTCTGAAACATATGACTGAGTAAATCACCTAATCTCTCTGTGTACTAGGTAGCTGATGTAAGACTAGAAATTACAGACAGAAGTTGCTGAACTATGTCTGTAGAAGTAAATTCTTCACCCAAGAGTTCCCTATAACCATCCCTATAATCATCATCTTTTCCATAGCACCCAAGACAGTCCCTAGCATATAGTCATTTAATAAATGCTTATTGGATGGTTGATATGATATTTAAAAAAATGAGCTTGTGCATACCTCCTCTCTTTTAGATAGACTCCAGGAGTGATTTGCCTGGAGAAAAGTCATTGTTTAGAGGCCTATGTGGCAAAGTGCCAAATACAGAAGCCCTTTAAGGGCTTAGACAAAAGGAAGAATACTTGTCTTTCCTCCCTGCATGGAAAGCAAATGAAGGTGCCCACACACAACTTTACACATTGCAGGACTGCAATAAACAATAGTTTCTCTTAAGTAAAGTTTTATGCTTAAATATTTTGGGGTTTAAAAAAACTATCCTTTGATTGTGATTAAATATTAGTTTAAAATGGCCTACTATGTATTACACAATGTCATTGAAGCGTGCAGTGTTATTGTGACATTTTCCTTGATGTTGCTCAAGTACTCCCATCCATCTAGCAACCTCAGACCCTCCAGCAATCTCAGTGATAGTACTGCAAACTAGGCCACTCCCACAGGTGAAGGACTCAAAATAAATAAGATCATAAATAAGAAGTTTAATATATATTAGGAATATGATCTATTACAGTCAGCTGAGACTTCCTTATTAATTACAAGGGCACTGCCAAGTTTGGCCTGGTGAAACATGTTGGTTCTTAAAATAATGACTGACTGAAAAGAATTATTATCCTTTATGAAAGGGTAGCTCGGTACCAGTACTGACACTTATAGCCCCGGCTTAATTGCTTATGTAGTCATTAGAAATAATCATACAGCTATGTTGTGTGTTTTAAGTTTAGTCATATACAATCCTATTTTTTCACTGTAACATTTTTTTTACCTTAGTCTATAAACAGAAAAGAAAGCTTGAATAGAAAATCTCAAAAGAAAATATTAATTAATCCACTGTCACTATATTTAAATTTTTATCTTTATATTTTGGAGAGTTCTATTTTAATAATATTGTAAAAGAAAATAATTTGCTTTAGTAGTAATGAAAAAGGTGGTATATGATATAGAACAATCTTTAAAGATTATATGCATTTTAAAAGGATAACCATAGATGCTGCTCATTTTCATTCTCAGAAATTCTGAGTAAATGAATGTACTAATTAGCATGGCAAGTTTATTTGTAAGATTTTTTCAGCACACAATTAGAGTTCCTAAAATAAGACTGAATTAAGCTGAGTATGAGTAAATGCATTCCTGTGGAATGCTGATAAAAGCAATAATATACAGATAGAATTATTCTTTGTCTCCTGGTGACAGGTCTCTCAAAAGTATCTTTTCACGTATTAGAATTCTGGGCCTTCAATATTTTAAAAATGGCCGAGTTACTACTTGAGTCATTTTATAATTAAATGAGAAATTAATACAGAAAATGAGGTGTCAGCTTCAATAATTTTATGTATTTTAAATAACAATATTTGTAGTTCAGCCTAGTGTTTTCTGTTACCAAATTCATATCACTAAAAAATAAAAATAATTTCAAACCCTTAGGCTTTGTGCTCAGTATTCAAAAGGACTCACATCTAGTGATGGTAGGCTGATGGTGTTAATGTCATAGTAGCTATATTTGTCCCAACCATTGCGTGGGCTCTGTAATCCTCCATAGTTCCTCTCTTGGCCCCTCTCTTCTCATTTTCCTTTAAAGGTAGGGCTCTGAAACAATAGGAAGTAGTCATGGCCCACCTCCCCAATGTAAGCTTGTGCCTGCCAAACTGCTTAATCCTTGCCTAGAGAGAAAAATCCCAGATTAAGTCTTCTTTCTCTCTGCTCTGGGAAGTTATAAAAATATGTCAGAATCATAATTCTCTTTCTACAGTTTAAGCTCCAAGCCAGAGAAAATTTTCTCTGGCAAAATACGTGACACAGTTGTAAAAACTTTTTCTCTTCTCAAATACTGCCTTCTCCTGGCTCTCTTTACCAAATTTGTTTAACAGTACAAATAGACTGAACAAAAAAGGTTGATTACCGTTATCTTTTTTAAAAAGGCAAAACAAAAATATAGGTAAAGTTTTTTTTAAAGCTTTATCTTCTATCTTAGAATTAATATTATTAGTTCTAAGGTAGAAGAGTAGTAAGAGCCAGGCAATTAGGGTTTAAGTCACTTGCCCAGAGTCATACAGCTAGGAAGTGTCTGAGACCAGATTTGAACTAGGACCTCCCAACTCCAGACCTGGTTCCTCTATCCCCTAACTCTTTTTTTTTCTTTTGGGAAATTATAATTTTCTTTTTTTCTTTAGAATATTTTTCCATGGTTACATAATTCATGATTCTCCACCCCCTTTCTTCCCCTCTCTTAGAGCTGACAAGCAGTTCTACTGGGTCATACATGTATCATTGTTCAAAACCTATTTCCATGTTATTCATATTTCCAATAGAGTGATCTTTTAACATCAAAACCCTAATCATATCTCCATTGAACCATGTGATCAATCATATGTTTTTCTTCTACATTTCTACTCCCACAGTTCTTTCTTTGGATGTGGATAGCATTCTTTCTTCTAAGTTCCTCTGGATTGTCCCTGGATCATTGCATTGCTGCTAATAGAGAAGTCCATTACATTCAATTATGCCACAGTGTATCAGTCTCTGTGTACAATGTTCTCCTGGTTCTGCTCCTTTTGCTCTGCATCAATTCCTGGAGGTATTTTCAGTTCACATGGAATTCCTCCAGTTCATTATTCCTTTCAGCACAAAAATATTCCATCACTATCAGGTACCACAATTTGTTCAGCTATTTCCCAATTGATGGGCACCTTCTCATTTTCCGGTTTTTTTTGGGGGGAGTTTTTTGCCATCACAAAGAGCATGGCTATGAATATGTTTGTACAAGCCTTTTTAGGAAGATAAACTTTTAAGAAATGGAGATTTGGGAAGCAGGTATATACTTTTCCTGGGAAAAGAGAGGAAGGAAAAAGGGGAAGGAAATAAAAGTTCACTAGTCCTGGTTTCAGCAATCACAATTGTTCTAACAGCACAGAAATCATTTTCTGGAGTCTTATGGACAGCAGACTCACTGGGGCTTTCTTCTCACTTTTCTCAGCTACCCACCACAGCAACTGCCCCTCTTCCTAACTTATTCTGGGTACCTGTTCTCTGGCATGGTTTCCTCCCTCTTCCTCCCTAACATGGGAAAGAGCTAAATTATTGGTCATTGCCTGAGCCCCCAATAGTCACAGGTTTAGGGCAGCTCCCCAAAATCTCTGGGCAACTTCTCTCCTGACCAGCAAGTGTCCGTGGCCAACATGCTTATCTCCTGGCCAACCACAAGGGGTACCATATATGATTTCACTAATTTGGATATTTCCTCCAGTCAGGTAAATCACAACCAATTCATGCTTGTTCCTATCCTCTCCTAAGTTACCCCTAGAGCAGTGGAATATCATATAGTGTTCTAGGAGAAGTCCTCCCTGGCCAGTGTCACAAAGACATCAGTGGGGCACCCAGTCTAGCTAGCTGGGGTTCTCCCTCTCATACTTATCACAATACATGCCCCTTTTCACTCATACATCTCCCTAACTATGCTTCTTCAGAGTTCCTTATTTGTCATATGGTTCACCCTGCTCAATAGGAAGATTTGTAATAGTCATACTTATTATGTCTCAGTCTGTTTTCTATGCTGACCCCACTGCTGGTGAATACTGTCTACCCACTGACACATAGCTTATAATTAAATGTATTTTTAAAATGAAATCATATGCTTTAAGGGGATGTACCTTAAAAAGCTGAGAGGAAATCCAAAGTGCCATGAATATTGCCAATTTTCCAGATGTTCTAATCTAGTTTCTGTTGTGTGTATTAAAAAATGTTATTGAGATCCATGCTGCACCCTATTTTTAATAAAGTAGCATGAATGTCAAGCCTTATTCTTATGGTCAGAAACTCCATAAATTGGTGGAAATTTTTCCTTTTAAAATTACTTTCATAAAGTAAGAAGAATGCAGTAGTCATGAAACTAGTCATCAGTTCCACCCCAATGCTGCTGCTTTGCCAACAAACAGCCCTTTTAGCAACTGTGCACCCAAGGCAGAGCCATTATAAAGCAAAGGATATTCAGACCAACTTCTAAAAGAATCTCATTCGTTTATTTTCCCTACACAGAGCAATGATCCATTAAAAGGTGCAGATATTTCTAAGAGAAATCATGTCATTAAGTGCTTCAGAAACTAATTATGCATTTTAAGCTGTAGGGTATAATTTTCCTTTTATTATTAGATTCCCTTTAATAACTTATTTTCTTTACACACTGTTATTTTTCCCATAGAAAATCATTATGGTGAATATCCTTCCCTGACAAATATTTCTTATCCTTTGCCAACCTATATCTCACAAGAACTACCCTTGCCACTGTATCCAGTCTTCTCCTCTAACATCTTTGCCTTTGTACTAGTCTGGCTCCATTGGGTGCTTCTTAAAGGGAGAAAAGAAGATGCCATTCAGTAGGAAGAAGTGAAGTGACATTAAGAACTCAAGGGATACTTTTGGAAGTCAGCATATTCCGTGCATTGAATATGATGGCTCTTCATTGTCATTTCTTCCAATAGTCTCAGAGTGCTCTAAACCTTCCAATTTGCTTCTTGAAAAAAGTATTCATTAATCAGAGATTCTACAAGTTTTCCATTTCTTTCCTTTCTAATCTCAAGACATATTTCTCCCATTCTCTCCTGTGCCTACTTTTACTTTTAATTTACTGAGAATCAGGTGTAGATGTGTTTTTATGAATACATGTATATACACAGCTGTATGTTAACCTGATTTCAAGTTCTTGGAATTTCTTTGCTAATTGTTGAACATAAACTACAATTATCTTCCTAGTCTATTTGGTTTATACAGATTAGCAAATGTTTCATGAAGTGATATTCATTGTTCCTCTTGGGTAGATGATGAAACCAACTCAGCCAACTTCTTCATTTTTTTTTTTGCCTCTCTGCAGAGATATTTCCATTTAACTTTCTGTTTTGTGCCTTCTGGTTTCATTTATAACAAGAATACCAATATGGAAATGATTCATTTCTTCCAGCAATGCAGCATCTTGATGGGAGTTGGACCAGGATGTCATATTTGAAAATACCAACATTCAGATTCATATTTGTAGAACATCTAAAAACTGTGATTCTTGGTAATCTGTTCCTTTTTTTTTTTAACTCTTTCACCATAACTGTGAAAACAGAATAAACGTCTGTTCTTCAAGAACACAGTCCTTCTCATATTTTTATATATTTCTTAGACTATTTTTTTTTATCCTGGGACTCCATTCTAGGAGCATAGGGCCACAACCAGTAGGCAATGGGTCGCTCAGGGTCACCCAGCTGGGAAGTGTCTGAGCCCAGATTTGAACCTAGGACCTTTCGTCTCTAGGCCTGGCTCTTAATCCACTGAGCTAGCCCAGCTGCCCCTACTTTAGGTTGCAGTTTCTTTAGCAGATGTAGTCAAAAAATTATTACCTAGTAAACAACCTGGTGTGGGGATGAGTCGAGCCTTTCCATATATGGTTGTCTGATCACCTGATGTTAGAACCTACCGAAACTTCTACTCTATTAGCATATTGTTTAAGAACTCAGGGTCACATCCATCCCATAATGTGACATGGGACTTAGAGATTTTGGAATATATATGCATATAATGTGCTCATTATATGATTATATACAAACATATATATGGTGTACATGCATTGGATTTTATAAATAAAAGGATGACAGACTATTATTTTATTACTCTAACTGCATGAGAACTGTTTCTTCTCAAGAACTTTTAACATCATCAATAAGGTAGAGGCAAGTCAGAGCATGTTCTGTTTTTGGAAAAAAGGGACATGCACTGGAGTTAGCTTTTAAATAAAGAAATTTGGTTTCAATTAGAAAAATTAATACCTTGCCTATTGATTGAGCAAACTAACCTTAAACTTCTCATAAATTTAGAAGAAGGGGGATGCAGATTTTCTTATACTTGGACTACTGGTGATATTTACACTGCTAACCTAAACTCTTATATTTTTTGGTTAATTTACCAATATTCCTTGTTTCTGCCAAGCTGATTTTTCCCCCCTTTTGGACAAGCCATTCATGAGGTTTAAAATGCTCACATTTATCAAGCAAAATGAAGATCCCAGAAACTTCTTATGTCTTTGTTTATATAAGTCCACTAGCAGGAGTTTTTATCTCTCTCCTGTGATGATGACTGTGAGCCATTCAGGTTTGGCTGCCTGTTTTACTGTTTCTTTTTATTTATGATCCATGTAATATTTGCGAGAGCAGAAGTTGGCTCCATTGTGAGTATCCCCTAATCCCCCACAGATATGTCTCTGCTAAAAATACCAAAGTGAATAGAATCTATTATAAACTCAAAAGTCACACATTTCCATCTTGCTCAGATTGAGAAAAGATAATTATCTACCTTTTGTATCTCTAAGAATAGCAGGATTGGGGAGAAGGAGCTCATTTTATCTCCTTGAATTTTCTTCATAGGTTTAAATGAAGATTCTTTTGAAGTTGTAAAACAGTGGTGATGATGAAATATAAGCAGTTCCATAGTTCCCTAAGGAGCTTCAGAGCCTAGCCTACCCCATTTGTTGCAGTGCAGATATTTGGGGATACTTTTCATTCAAATGGCTCTGAGCAGTTTGCAGACACAATATAACTACAAACCTACTACACTGTGTCCAATAGCTATTTCCCTAAAGAAAGTGTACCTCTGATCATATTCCCCCCATGATTTTTATAATCATTTCAAAGCCTATGCTGAATCTCATTTTCTGACTGATATAATCTTAAGTTTCTCCCATCCAACTCTTGACTCTCACCCCAGATAATCTGGAAACCTGCTTATCTAGCAACACCCTACCTTGTCCAGGGCTTATGATCTCAAAATAAAAATATGTATTAGGTGGGCTTTTTTTTAAAGAATCCTTTCATAAATACTAAAAATCATTTTATGATGCAAACTCATAATTTTAGATTTTCATCTAATGCATTTCTTAAAGCAAAGCACTCATGTACAGCGTTCAGGGGAAAAAAATATTAAAAAGCATAGGTGCGAGGCAGCTAAGTGGCACAGTAGATAGAGCACCCAGCCTGGAGTCAGGAGGACCTGGATTCAAATCTGGCCTTAAACACTTATTAGCCACGTGACCATGGGCAAGTTGATTAACCCCCTTTGCCTAAGCCTTGCCCAGCTGTCTTAAACATGTTAATAAGACAAAAGGTAAGGATTTTTTTTAAAGAAGCATAGTTACAATAACTGGAGGATAACTTAGAAGTCATCTAATCCAATTTCTTCATTTTATACATGAGAAAACTTAAGGTAAAGAGACATTAAGGGACTTGCCCAAAGCCACATAAGGCAAGAGCTAGGATTCAAACCCAGGCCCTCTGACTCCAAATCCTATGCCTTTTCACTAAAGCACATGGAAAGTTGTCACAGAAGTAAGAGGAAAATATGTATTTTGGAAGAAATGTTATTATTTAATTTAAACAAAACAGATAAAGTCATTATTGTCTAGCACTGTGTAAATTCCTTGAGGGCAAGAATAGTTGTCTTTGTATTCCTATCATCTAGTACATATTTAGTACATAGTAGGCATTTAATAAATCCTTATGAAATTTAATTTAATTAAAAGACAAAAGGTCAGCAAGTCCATGTGTTTAATAATGATTATTCTTTAAATTCATGTCCATTTTGGTCACTGGAAACTTTCAGCACAGACCCAAACCTGGAAAATTTGTGATGTGGGGTTCACTGATGATTATTCACTTTGCCCCTCATTTGAAGGGTGTGATTCAAGAGCCATGAGCAAACAACCCCATTTACTTCCATGTCACTGGAAAGTTAAAGGTTCTGTGATGATGGTAACGAAATGTACATGCTGAGCTCTCACTTGATGTTCAATAGATTCCAATATATCATGAAGGAAACATTTTAAAAGAAGTTTATCCTATAATATTACCACTGCTAGGTATGTGTCCAGGTACTAACTGGTCATAGAAAACTCAGAAGTGATGTAACATAAGCATGTCCACTTGGGTTGTCTTACATGTGTAGACATAGCTCATGAGTGTCCTGGATAGACATGAATTGAAACCTGGACAGCCTCTGCCAAGACTGGGTGACCCAAGGACAGCGTCTGTACCCCTCGACAAGGGACAGGCATTACCCCCAACAAGGCTGAGTACTCTTTTCTCCAATTTCCATTAGGTTAGAATTATACATTTGTCACCCCTTTAATGTCTTTTTGCTTTGTATGGGTTCAGAAGGAAAGCCAACTCCATGGCCACTGCTAAGGGGGAAAGTAAACCTCATCTTTCACTTTTCTGATTAACTACTTTCTAACAAATGCTGGTTAAACAAAAAATCATCACAGAGAGCAACTAGTGAGGGAAGCTATTTATCCAAGCAAATAACAAATGGAAATCAGAGGAGAGATAAAGATTTGAAAATAAAAGATGCACAAGAGAAAAAGATCTCTTCACCTTGGCACAAGATAGCACCTTAGCTCTAGCCAAGAGAAGAGATATTTTCATCCAGAGAAGATCAATTCCAACAATCTCTAGAATTTCAGACAAGTCCAGAGATGTAACTGGGCCAGCTTCCCATACATATCTGCTATTCCAAAATCTTTCTCCACTATCCACACATCTCTTCCCACACATGAAGCAATCTCAGAGAGTCCCTTGCACCAGTAGCTAGTGTGGAACTCAGCATTCTCTCTGCTTTGGGATCACTTGAGCTCTTTCTGTACAGCCTGTAGCTCCAGGTTGTCCTTTCTCTACCCCTTTCAAAGGAAAGCCAGTGATATTTAGGTGACTACCCAGCTTTTCTTAACTTTGTGTAATACTTCTTCTTTCTGCTTCCATTTCATTCTCCTTTTCCTGGTCTTATCTGCTTTAATCTCTCACTAAATATTTTCCCTCTCCAGATGCCTGTTTTCCTCAGAAAAATACTGGATCCTAATTTGTAGTATATACATGCTTCAAATGGCTTAGTTGACCCTCATTTATATGAATTCCAGGTGACTCTTTAATTTATTGACCATATAATCAGAAGCCACATGTCAATCAAAGTCCACTGAAGGGAAAATTAAGCAAATATCCTTAAGGTGGATATTTATGGTGCCACCCCCAGCTAACACTCCATCTATTATTAATGGTTTCATCCCTCTTTCTCATTGTATTTTCTTTTAGTTTTTGCTTTTTAGATTTTCCGATAGTTTCTAAAGACTTGTGACTACTTAACTCCAGGCTTAGCCTTACATTTGTGTCCAGTTGGTCTCTGGGATTGAATGGTGAACAGCACTAAAACCTTGGGGAGGAGCACTGATGGGTGTGCATGGCAAACCTCTTAGCAGGCTTAGAGCTATTTTTAAATAAGCATCTGGTCAGTGTATTTGGTAGAGTTTCAGGAGTTCTTTGTGGCTAGTGAGTTAGGGAGAGAATTACAAAATCCCGATTAGATAGTCATACTTTTCTATACTTTGGATCACACCTGTGAATAGTTTGAACTGAGTCATAAACACGTTTTTCTTGAAGGCTTACAAGGTTCAGTAGCATTAGTGACTAATAAATTCACTCATGCACTTGTGAAGATCAGATACTTTAGCAGGTACTAGTAAAAATTCTAGTGGCTCCTTAGGCGCCTCTCACAATATACATACCACGGATGCTCTCTGGAGCCGGGCTAAGGATGAAGTTTCATTTCAAGGAGATATGCAATAGCCAGGAATTATACTTTAGTATATAAGTGGACCTAAAGCTGCTTGAGCATATGAAATTATCATAGAGAACAGTTTATTCAGTGTTAGGAGCTTATGAGAGTGGATTACAAAACAATACATTGGAAGAGAAGATGGGGTTCCTTTTCTTTTTCTCCCCCTATGATCTGTGTTCTTCATATTCCTGAAATTGGCTTTAAAAAGTAAAATTATTTGCTAATTTTATGTAGTCTGTTTTAACATTATTTTAGGCTTGATTTGATGGTTCCTAAAACCCCATCTAGCCATAAATCTATGATTCTTTGTTTCTATTGTTAAAGTGCCTGCCTCTACTTATAGACTATGACTACAAACCAAATGCTGACTACCAAGTATTCACAGAAGAAAATGTAGGTCTCCCTGTTAAAATATGTTCATTTGTCATTCTAACAGAGAGACAAAAAAATTCAGTAATATGCCTTAAAATAACCAAAATGCTTTATCTGGTCATTGCTACTTCCACATAAATTTACTTTTTTTTCCTCTTAAAAATATTTTAGAATTTGTAGAAAGGCAACATGAAGTAATAGAAGCACAGTAGATGGAGTGCCAGCTTTCAAGGAGACTCATCTTTCTGAGTTCAAATTCAGCCTCAGACACTTAATTAGCTGAGTGACCCTGGACAAGTCACTTAACCCTGTTTGCCTCTGTTTCTTCATCTGTAAAATGAGCTAAAGGAGGAAATGGCAGGCCATTCCAGTATCTTTACCAACAAAACCCAAAACAGGGTCAGAGGAGTCTGATATGACTGAACAAGAACAAAACCTGAAGTAATGGAAAGAGAGATATCTTCATACAAGAAAGATAAGTTCAAGTTTAGGCCTCTGATACATACTGGTCGTAACACTGGGCAAGTCACTTACTCCCAGAAACTGTAAGAAGAACAAGTCTTAATCTGCATAGGTAGAAAAAATTTAATTTATAATTTCTTCTAGATCCCTATACCAATGAAAATATTCTAGATGCAGCAGAACAAGGATGAAGTATTTCATCTTCATGAATACCAACTAATATTTTTTAAATATTATTTACCTTTGTCTCAGCTATCTTTATAAAAATCTTGCTCTGATCCTTTATTGTAGTGTGGAAAAAACATTGGGTTTTCAAAAGCTGGGCTAGTAAAGAACAATCTGTGGATGAGTCTATCAAGCGGGTGATCAGTTACTAAAAGGACAAGGGAAGTCAGTTTATGCAAAAAAAAATCAGTCACTTAAATTTTGAAAAAACTTAGATATTCCTACTTTATATTTCATCACTTTTTTATATCTTTCTTATCAACACTCATTAACATTCTGAAGACTTTTTAAATTTAAAAAAAGAAATAAAACATTTAATTCTACTTATAAGGACCAGACTCATCAAATGGCTTATGCTTAATACTATAATGACGCTAGGAATCCAGAATCAATATTCATTCTGCCCATGCCCATCCTACCATACATGCATAGATTCTTCTTCAGCCCCCATAGCAGTAATTAATAATGCTATAACCACATACTATGGTAATCTGTAGCTTTCTAGGCTAGAATTTTAGCTTCTGACACCCATGCCACCCAGAACAGGTCAAGTGGAAAGAACAGAACTAAGTTATTAGACAATAATAGGAGCAAGAAGCACCCCACCAAGAAGCTATTGTTGATTGGAAGCATGATTTCTGTTTAGTTTTTGGTTTGGGGTGTCAGATGTTTTTAAAATTCTGAGCCTAGAAAAATAAAATAAAATTGGCATTTCTACGTACAAAGTGGTATAGAAAAGGTGAATTATACTGGAAACTATCTCTAGTTCAGCTTATTTTTCTTTTTAAGCATTTGATAAATTCAACATGTAGCTACATTCCTTGTCTGTTTCCTTCTGGCCTTCCTTTTATTCTCTTCTGTGCATTTCATTTCTTTTTCAAATTTTATTTTATTTCAGTTAACAAAGATATACCTTCTCTCCTGCTTACTTCATCCCCACTCAGTTGAAAAAGAAGAAAAAACACAAGCCTTGTAAAAATTATGCATAATCAAGCAAAATAAATCTCCACATTGACCATGTCCAAAAAAAAAATCCATCTCAATCTATGTCCTGAGACCACTATCTTTCTTTCATGAGTATATTTCTTCTATGAAATAATAAAAAAATTTTTTTCAATGTCTCTTTTTTCCCTCCTTTTCCTTTTTTTGTAACTTTTTTGCTCTCTCCCATCTGTCCCCAAATAAAAACTAAAACACTGTAATAAGTATGTATAGTAAAACAAAACAAATTTCCACATTAGCTGTATTCAGATAGGTATGTCTCATTCTGTACCTTGAGTACCTAACACCTCAGTCAGGAAATGGATAGTATAATTCTTTATCACTTCACTTCTATTTCTGAAGGAATATGAGTCCCCAGTTCTCTCTGATACAATATTTGACAAAGAAGGAAGGAAAATGGTTGATTTTTTTAAACATTTATAGATGTTTTTTAAATTTCTGCAGAATAACCTTTACCAGGAGTCTTCCTTCCCTATCCCCCACTTGCTAGCTCCATATTATGCATTGTCTTCCCTCATTAGGTTGTGTCTCCTTGAAAGCAGGAACCATCTTTCTTCTTTTGTATTTGTATCCCCAGCTCTTGGGCAGCTAGATGGCACCACAGATTGAGTACCACATTCTGTCAGGAAAACTCATTTTTCCAAGTTCAAATCTGGCCACAGACATTTACTAGCTATGTGACCCTGGGCAAGTCACTTAACCCTGTTTGCTTTTGTTTCCTCATCTGTAAAATGAGGTGGAGAAGAAAATAGCAAACCACTCTATTACTCAGTTATCTTTGCCTGGAAAACCCACATGGGGTGACAAAGCTTCAGACGCAACTGAAATAACTGCACAACAAATCCCCAACACTTAGCAGAGGGCCTGGCACATTGTGAATGCTTAATAAATGTTTATTGACTCACCTTTTAAGAAAAAAATTAAAATACAAAGAAATTTAAAAATTTTGGTATAGTAAAAGTAATGCTAATTACTGTCATTTATGTGAATTATTTACCACTTATGCCTGATTCTCATACAGTACAATGATGTGGATGTCATTAGGTTAACTGTGGTGTAAAGTTTTATTTGAATATAATTGTAACTTCCACCTGTATTGACTTAGTCATCATAGATTCTTCATAGAATCATAGAACTGAAAAGTTGTAAAGAACCTCAGAGTTGATATCATTCAGCCCTCACTCAAAGCCCAAATCCATTCTAAAAAAATCCTAAAAACAAGTACTTTCCAATCTTCTAATTAGAAACCACCAGCTTCATAGAACTCATTATTCTGGAGCAGCCTATTTCCATTGCTGGAAATCTCTAATCACTAGGAAGTTGTTTTGTGTTTTTTTTTCTTGAGATAAAAACTACTTCCTCATACCTTCTGCGTGTTAGTCTTAATTTTGTCTTCTGACACCAGAATCCCTCTTCATGTGAAAACCTATCAGATGATAGCTGTGATTCTCCCTAAGCCTTCTCTTCTCTAAGCTAAATGTCTCCAACCCCACCCCCAAGCCCTCACCATCCTGATTCACTTTCCCAGCCACACTTTGGCTGGTGGCTGGCCATTCTCAGACTAAACTTGGTGCTCCCAAGGTGGTCTGGTGAGAGTGGTCAGGGGGTGTCCCTTCCCTTATTTTGGAGACTGTTTCTGTTAACATAACCCAAATAGCCATTACCCTTTTTAGCTTCCAAATCCTGCTGCTGACTCATCCTTGGGATTTTTGCTGCAATCTCTGGACTCAGGGCTCATGTTGCCAGGACAACCACTTGTTGCTTGTGTACCACAGGCACAACTTGATCAAATTAAAGAATATGTTTACAAAAACTTATTATTACAGCCAAATCAAAGTAATACTAAGTCATTTTTCTCTGCCTCACAGCCCATAGGATTATTGATCTAAACCCAAAACAGACTTCAAAGGCTAATCCAACCCTCTTATCAACAGATGAGGAAACTGAGGAAGTTACGTGACTGGCCCTACAGCCAGATAGGTGGCAATAAATGTGAAAAGCAGGATTTAAACCCAACTTTTCTGACTCAAGAACAAATACTCCTTCAATCCTACCAGAGTACCAGATGAAAAGAATACTCTTTTCTCTATGTGAACCCACAAACCATATTTGTTTGATATACTTTTTGTAGTTACCACACCAAAGGCATATTTTCAGTGTAATATATTAATAGCAATATCATAATAATGCTACTTTATTGATTGGTAGTCTTCTTTTTACATAGTTATGGTTAATTCTCCTAGCATATTTAGACTCAGTTCACACTCAAACACCATTATCTTCTGCTTCTTCTAATAGTATTACTTTTTTTAGTAGTCAGATTTAACAAGCTGGTTTTTTAAGGCACAATAACTAGGTTTTGTGAATTATGTCCAGTGAACATAACTTATTGTTAGAGAAAGCAAACACATTAAACGTCACCAAACAAATCCTCACATATTTTGAAAAAAACAGCTTAAACAATTTAACTGGCTGGAAAATGCGATGCTTCTGAAGGTCCCTTATGTCCAATAATGATAAACAGCCCAAGGGTGTATATACACAGCTTATTCATCACCCACTGCCCCTCTTTCAGGACCAACAGGCGTGCATTGTAGCTACAGTGGATGAGCTTGTCTTTGTGCAGCTAGCATGTCTGTCAGGACACCTCTGAATACAAAAATAGGATTATTGTCCTTTAATTTACTGGACCATTCAGTGTTAACCTTTGAGGGGAAACAAAGACTCTAAAACAAACTGGATAGAATGTATAAGACTCTAACTCTGTGTCTCTGCATTTAATTAACAGTTGTTATTGTTTGACTGTTTGGAATGCTGAATGTGCTAGGATAATATGGGAAGGCAGCAAAGGGTACACATTTCCAGGCCGAGGAGCTGTTATTCTTCCAGTTATTTGCGTATTTTAACAAGTGCTTTTGACACATACCCACACACGATGATAACAATGTTTGCTTTCCCCTGAAGACTTGTTGGTGATTTTATAATTTTTAACATTCTCTTGATTCCAGTTTTTCATATTCCATATTGCCAAAGTCCTAAAACCAGATGTTCTAAAAATCTCTTCAGTTTTTCTGTACAAATTTGACTAGAAAAGGTAAAATGTATAATTGCATTCCACAAAGATTTACTAAGCATTTATCATGTGCAAAAAATTGGATCTTGCCTTCTATTGCTTCACTATATTTGTTATAAATGAGGGTAAAATGAGGGCTGAAGTCTGGGTATATGTTATCCTGTCCTTAAAGAGCTTAAATTCAAATGGGATGGGGTGGGAATATGGAGAGAGAGAGAGAGAGAGAGAGAGAGAGAGAGAGAGAGAGAGAGAGAGAGAGAGAGTGTGTGTGTGTGTGTGTATGGAGGAGGATGAAGAGGAGAGGAGAGAAAGGATCTCTCTAAAACTGGGGAAGGGATATAGCTTACGTTCTAATTATCATAATATTCAATGACCAATACTCACTTCTTTTTGCATATAGGGATATATGTAAGGTATTTATTTTCAGGATCTCATTCATCTTTTTTAACACAACATTTTAATTTATTATTTCTTTTTAATATTATTTCTTTTTAAATTTTAAGTTCAAAATTCTCTCCCCCTCCCACTTCTTCCCACATCTATTGAGAAGGCAAGCAATATGATATCAATTATTCATGTGAAATCAAACAAAATACATTTCCATATTAGCCACATTCCCCCCAAAAAAAAATAAAACAAGAAAAATAAAGAAAGTGAGAAAATCATACTTCAATTTGCACAGAGTTCATCTGTTCTCTCTGCAGGTGGTTAGCATTTTTTCATCATGAGTCCTTTGGGATTCTCTTGGATCATTGTATTGATCAGAGTTACCTCGCCTTTCACAGTAGTAATAAAAGGTTGAAGATAAATGACTATTCATTGTTTATAAACATAATACACAGTCCCCATCAGATCTTAAAGCGGACCACTATATTGCCTCCAAGTAATATAACTGAAATTGCCTTGGCCACCTGTGCCTGCCCATTTCGAGCTCAGAACAAATAGTATGTGAAATTTCTGGACAGAAAGAAAAATGACAAGTCCTCTGATATCTGCACTCCATGCCAGGCCATCTGTCTGAGAAATACCTCCACTGGCACTACCACCAACATGGAAGCCAAATGCCCACCCCTGATTCAGACTAAAAATATCTTAAATTTAACAATAATTTGATAAAGTATCCAAAAATTAATTCTAGAGATAGTTTAATTTAATCCAAAACACCCCCTTAGGCTCCTCCCCTCCCTCCTCCAATTTCCCCAAACATCAACACCAACACACCAGAAAACAAAGACTTCAGGGTGTTTTTCCCCCTTGTGGCATTTTATGAATTCAATTATCCTCCCTCAAGGGACTATAATGCATTCTTCTAAATTGTTGGGAAGGAATATATTTGCCAAAGGGCTTTCATACCCACTTTAGCACATATCTTGCATAAATTGACAATGATTCATAAAAGGTGTTAGGAAGGTTAGCATATATTAACCCAGGACTGATATTAGAACCAATACCAGGAAAATGCTTTAAATAATTGGAGTAAACATGTTTGAGGGAGGGGGCAGAAGTGTGCTGTACAAGGCTACTGATTATTCAGAAAACCAAAAAGTTTCTTACAGTTGCCCTACAAATCCAGGGAGAAGCACTTAGAATTCATTTCCTGAAAGTGGTTAGTCCCATCTGGAAAGAGACTAAGAAAGCTTTTCCAAGTACTGAAGTGTAAAGCTGCTGTATTCACTTAAAGGGATCAAAGAAGTTCTCCAAACCATGGACAATCTTGGGCTCAAAAAACTTTTAGGCTCACATGGTGCCACATGCCAAGACACTAAATGTGCTTCCCAGAGCAGGCCCACATTCACTTCCTTTTAGGTGAAGTGCAATGTATACTGAGCATTTGTTGCTCACTTTTCTATGAATTTAAATAGGAAAAATATGGATCTTGTAAATTACAACTCATAAAAATTTCCCCATATAATGAGACAGGGTAGAACAATAGAAGGCAACAAAAGGAGCAAATGACTCACTGAGTCTCTGAAATTCCAGTCAGTGGTTCAAATAACTGCAGGCTTCACCACCTCAATCAAATTCAGGATTCATCAAGAAGATGATATGCAAGATTCTGGATGTAATCCTGAGGGTTGAGCCAAATCATGGGTGTATTAGCAATACAAGCACACCGTTATTCATCCAGTTGTATCCAGCTGGATTCTTAATGAAGCAGGACTTAAGATGGCTAGATATTGGGAGCCATTGCTTATCTGAAGAGTACTACTTCCACCAAGAAAAAAGGAATGTTTCATCTTTTTTCACTCAGAAATGGACAATAATAACTACATATATAATGCTTTAAAGTTTGCAAAGAGTTTCCCTTACAATGACAAGCTTTTGAGGCAGGTGGTACAACTATGAGGGCCCCGTTTTTATAGATAAGACCTGGGAGCTGAAAGTTTGGCTGGGTTAACATAGCTAGAAAGTATGGGAGGTCACACTGGAACCCAGAGCTCCTACCTAAAAGTCCACTGTTCTAGCCACTATGCTAAGCTTAAAGTAAGATCAACACAGCGATTCTACTTGTTCATATCAACCAATTCTAATTGTTTTCCTGAGAGGCAAGCAATTGTGTTCTGAACATTTTTGTTCTGGAAGACTTTAGCTTCTACAAAAATAACACTGCTGCTATACATAAGGCCATATGTGCAATTTGCCTGGCCACAGTATTTATATTCATGCTTGGCAGGCTATTTTGACAAATTATTTAATGAATTTTTAGCATTGCATCTTCACCCCTTTGTCCATATTCATTGCTTTCAGGCATTAAGGATAAGTGAGATCCTAAGAAAATGGGATGGAGGGAAATACACAGTAATAACTATGAATGGGAATGGGATGAGCTCACCCATAAAATGCAAGCAGAGAGCAGAATGGATTAGAAACTAGAATCCAACAATATGCAATTTACAAGAGACACATTTGAAACAGAAAGACAGAATTAAAATAAAGGATTAGAACAGAATCTACTACACTTCAGCTAAAGTTAAAAAGGCAGGGGTAGCAATCATGATCTCAGACAAAGCAAAAGAAAAAATAGACCTAATTAAAAGAGCTAATCAGAGAAACTACATTATGCTAAAAGGTACCATAGACAATGAAGTAATATTATACTTTTTTTTGTTAGCAGTTTTTCTGTTAAAGGTCCCTTTTCTCAAATATATTCAGAGTATAGAACTGAGTCAAATTTATAAAAAATAAGAGCCATTCCCCATTTGATAAATGGTCAAAGGGTATAAATAAGCAGTTTTCAGAAGAAGAAATCAAAGCTATCTTTAGTTGTATGAAAAGATGTTCTAAATCATTATTGATTAGAGAAATACAAATTTAAACAACTCTGAGGTACCAACTCACACCTATCAGAAATGACAAATGCTAGAGAGGATAAGGGAAAAATAGGTACATTAATGAACTGTTGGTGGAGTAATGAACTGGTCCTACCATTCTAGAGAACAATTTGAAACTAGGTCCAAAGGGCTATAAGCCTGTGCCTACCCTTTGACTCAGTAATATCATTACTAAATCTATATTTCAAAAAGGTCAAAAAAAGGAAAAGGATATATACAGACAAAAATATTTATAGCAGCTCTTTTTGTGGTTGCAAAGAATTGGAAATTGAAGGGATCCTTATAAATTAGAGAATGTTTAAATAAGTTGTGGTATATGATTGTGGAGTATAGAGTAACTATCATCATATAAGAAATGATGAGGAGGTGGTTTTAGAAAAATGTGGCAAGGACTAAATGAACTGATGAAAAATGAAGTGAGAAGGACCATAAGATTGCTGTGCATGGTAAGAGCAACATTGTAACAAGGGGGAAAAACACCCTGAAGTCTTTGTTTTCTGGTGTGTTGGTGTTGATGTTTGGGGAAATTGGAGGAGGGAGGGGAGGAGCCTAAGGGGGTGTTTTGGATTAAATTAAACTATCTCTAGAATTAATTTTTGGATACTTTATCAAATTATTGTTAAATTTAAGATATTTTTAGTCTGAATCAGGGGTGGGCATTTGGCTTCCATGTTGGTGGTAGTGCCAGTGGAGGTATTTCTCAGACAGATGGCCTGGCATGGAGTGCAGATATCAGAGGACTTGTCATTTTTCTTTCTGTCCAGAAATTTCACATACTATTTGTTCTGAGCTCGAAATGGGCAGGCACAGGTGGCCAAGGCAATTTCAGTTATATTACTTGGAGGCAATATAGTGGTCCGCTTTAAGATCTGATGGGGACTGTGTATTATGTTTATAAACAATGAATAGTCATTTATCTTCAACCTTTTATTATTACTTTTTTTAGTAGTCAGATTTAACAAGCTGGTTTTTTAAGGCACAATAACTAGGTTTTGTGAATTATGTCCAGTGAACATAACTTATTGTTAGAGAAAGCAAACACATTAAACGTCATTCTTTTCAGGTGTGACTATGAAGTACAGTCTACTTTTTAAAAAATAAACATACTTAGATTTATATATCTAAAGGAGTGTTATTCTTCAGATAACTTGTTGCTCAAAATATTTTTGGAACCCTTTTGGAAGCACCTTATGAGCCAGTTTTTAAAAGAAAGAAATCCCACACATGTGTACTCATGTATGCGTGCACATACACACACACACACACACACACACACACACACACACACACAACCACAAAACCAGTCTAAATAAATGCTGCAGGCTGATTAGGCTAGAACTTTTCCCCTGGGAAGAAGTAGTAAGAAGGAACATTAGACAAAAATACTGGGAATGACTGATGTCACTGATGATGAGGTTTAATACTACTTATCCAAGCAATTCTGCCAAATTTGAATATATGATGGGTATATTCAAAGTCAACTTGGTTCTGCTTATTCTAAATGGATACATTTTATAAAGATGCCATCCATCTTGGCCTTTACTCACCTGAATATAATAGTGTTGGCCCTAATGACTTCGAGCCACTCCAAATCAGCTTGTAGTCCTGGACATGGCAAGTTCCTGAGTTGCCAGTATATGTGTACAGTTTCATTTCACAGTGCTAGAATGTGATTGAGAATCAGAGTGGCAGGGAAGCAGAGCACATGTCTCTGAAATCTTTTTTCATTGAAGTATATCACCATTTTTTGCTATTGGTAAACCCCATAGTTTAAAAGGAATCAGAGTCTATATTTCTGTTCACTGGAAATACTAAACCAAATTTGCAAAATAGAAAATAGCATATTACTGATATTAATCACTATCTTAATTTTCATATTGGGTGCCAAAAAGCTTTTGAAGCTTTAGGCAATTTCCTAAAAATCAAATCTACCCCCAGAAGATGATATCAATCAGCAACCATTTTTAAACACCAAATGTTTGCTTGATACTGGTGGTATCAAAAAAAAAAAAAAAAAGCGAAAATTTCTGCCATCCAAGGACTTAACTTTCCATCATGGGAAACACTATTTATATAGATAAGTAAATACAAAATATTTACAAAGTCAATACAAGGTCATTTTAAAGGAAGGGCCTTAGGAAAGTCCTGATGCTTGGAAAGAGAGGCAGAGGTTAAGAGGGATTGTAGCCCATGCCTGAGGGACAGTCTGAGCAAATGCCCAGATAAGGACAACAGAACGCCCTGTATAAGAAACAGGGGGGAAGCCAGTTGGTTTAGAAGATCATAGAGTGCTTGAAAGGGGATAATGTGTAATAAACATGGAAAGGTAGACTGGAGCTATTGTGAATGGCTTTCAATGCCAAAGGATTTTTTTTGTTTGATCTTAGAGGCAGTAAAGAGCCATTGGAGCTTCCTGACTAGGAGAATTAATTGATATGGTCATACCTATGCTTTTTTAATCTCAATTTGGTACCCATGTAGAAGAAATTAGAGGCAGGAAGAATAATTAGACAACAGGGGAGTAGAGGGGGATGATAAGGGACTAAATGAGTATGATGGCCATATGATTAGAAAGGAAGAAATGCAAGAGAAACTATGGAGGGACAATCAACAAGAGTTACTAATTGATTCAATATAGGGGTTGACAGATAGTGAGAAGTTGAGGATGACTTCAGAGTTGTCAACTGGGTAACCAAATAGATGGGTGATGTCTTCATAGAAATAAGAAAGTTAGGAAAAGGAGATAGATTTTGCTCATCAGTTAGCAAGCACTAAAGATGGCTAAAAGAATGTGCTGTATATCCTGAAAATATTTTTAAAAGAGACATTTCAAAAATAATTTTTAGCAATGATAACTTCACCAGAACGTTTCCAAAATGTGTCTAATTTGAACAATGATAATAATTTGGATGTTTTAAAAAATAGTTCTATTACATCATAGACAAACTCATGAACAGACCAAAATTGTATCCCAACATCAAATTATCTTCATATATATATTTTTTTTGCTTTAGGCTGGGGATGAGGTTCTGAATTTGAGAGGGAAATGAATAAATACAGGATACAACAAACCACAAAACAATGCCTAAAGATGAAGTAATCTGATTGTTATGAACATTCTTGAAGTAATTCTTTTGTTATTCTGGTAAAGTGGATAAATAGGATACTTCTTTACTTGATAGATATGAAAAGGGCAACAAGTGTTTGGGAATAAATATTTTGAATGTTTATTTATTACAGAAATGTTTCAAAATGTTCCACAATAGATGTATTCATCTATTCACTGATAGGCAGATATTTGATGGTCTTTAAATAATGCATGGGAGAAGAGATTTTCACCCTTCCCATGACAGTTTTCAAAAACAGTGTTTTTGTAGAAATCTCATCTAAGGTTAAGTTCAGGCCATAGAAGAGTAACAGAGTCATGAATAATTTTATATAAATTCTGACAAAAACTTGCCAGTACCACAGAAGCTTTTGGCAAAAAAGTTCAATAAATTGTATGTAGTTTGTTTACATTATCAGAAATTATAAAGTGTATTCACTTCAATATAGGAGAAGAAGACATGGATCCAGTCATAAGAATCTAAATTATTGCAAAAACTTCAGATATTCTCTATGCAAATTCCTGTACCAAACATGACAAATTAGTATATAAGAGAAAATAATAGCTAACGCTTTAAGGTTTGCAAAGCACTTCACAAAACTTTATCATTTGATCCTCAAAATAGCCCTGAGAAGTAGGTACTGTTATTATCATCTCTATTTTACAATGGAGGAAACTAAGTCATGAAAACTTAAGTGTTTAAGTGACTTGCCTAGGGTTACACAGCTAATTAATGACTGGTTTTGAACCCAAATCTTTCTGATTGAAGTTGGGAAGTCTTGTAAAGGGTTTGGATAGTTGTATAAGCAAATGTCAAAGAGAAGTAATGACATTGTCAAATGGAATATATTATAAAAAATAAAGTAATCTGCGTGGGTCTTGAGGCAATTTGGGTGTGAGGAAGGTTAAATGGGGATATAGGTGATTATAAGGTGATTGTAGAGGATTGAAGGTAAGGGAAGGTATATAGGAAATAAGAGAAATGGGGTATGTAGGAGAGGGCATCTCAAACAGGTTTATTCACAGAGGCTAGAGACAGAGGATATTGGGGAAATAGGCTGGACCCTTCAAGCAGAGAAGGTATCCCTATGATGTAAAGGAGTTGGGCCAGTCAGAAATGTTTTAACTCAGGCTGGAGTGCTTCTTTTGTCAGTTTTCAAAGTTCCTTGAGGGAGAAGTTGAAGGGCTCCTCCCTGTCAGTGAAACTGATAGTAGGAGGAAGTCTCACTAGGTACTTCCTCCCAAGATGGATGCCCTCAGTTCCCCTCAAGAAATAAAAAAAAAATGATTCCTTCTCTCTTTAGCCCTTGCCTTAATCTTTGATATAATGATTCACCAGATACTTTGAGTTAGTAATAAGGGAATTTATTAATCTCAGATTAATCAGAGGGAAAGAGGTTCAGGGCTTTCCAACTGCTGCTAGGGAGAGGAGTGATGGTGGGGAATGGGTCGCAGAGAGGTTTAGACTGAGAGAGCCTGCTTTCCCAGTCAGGAAAATTTGACTGCCTTTTAGTAAAGTCTTCATCAAATCACTAAAACTAGGGGTAACTTATTTGAGGATACTCTATTTGTCTATAAAAACTAAACCCACAATGTCCAATCACCAAGCCCTCCCTTCCACCCAGGGCCCAAAGGAAATTCAGGGGAATGGGAGGGATGTAGGTGGAGAGATCAGGGAGAGGTCCAGAGAAATGAGATAGGTCTAAATTTCCCCAAGACAAAATAAGCACAGGCCAAGGCCGAAGCAATTAGACCAAAGCCAAGCCGAAAGGCCAAAGCCAACAGGCTAAGCCAAAGCAAAAGCCTCCAGCCACAGCAAAAGCCAGAAGGCAAAAGCCCCGTCAGTTAGAACTTCACCTCTATTTATAGCTTCAAATTCTAACTGACTTTCTGAAGATTCTAAGATCTTTAACTGACTTTTTGTGACCATTTGAAATTACAGAAGCAAAAAGTTTCTGTTACAAATAATGTCATTGGGAATAAAAATTGGTCCAGCCATTCTGGAAAATAATCTGGAACTATGCCAAAAAAGTCACTAAACTCTGCATATCTTTGGACCCAGCAATACCACTATTAGACCTGTACCTTAGTAAGATCAAAGAAAGAGAAACAGGAACCATGTATACAAAAATATTTATAACAGCTCTTTTTGTTGTGGCAAAGAAATAAAAACTAAGGGGTTGTCCATCACCTGGGGAATGGCTAAACAAATTATGTAAATAAATGTAATGAAATGTTGCACTTTGAGAATTTGTGAAAGGGATGATTTCAGAGAAACTTTGGAAGAGTTGTATGAATTGAGGCAGTGAAATGAGCAAAGAACTAGAAGTTTATTACAATGTACAATTACATTGTAAATAAAAACAACTTTGAAAAACTTAATAACTCTGATCAAGTCAGTGATGATCTATGATTTCAGAAGACTAGAACTACTGACAGAGAAATGATGGATTCAAGATACAGAATGAGATGGGGGGGAGGGAGTTTTGAACATCAACAATAAGGGAATTTGTTTTGTTTGATTCTGTATATTCATTACAAGTGTTTGGTTTTTCTTGTTTTTCTTTTCAATTAGGCAGAGTAGGAGATATAAAAATAAATGCTTGTTAATTAAAAATAAGACAAAATTTTAAAACTAATATAAAATCTTATCCTTCTAAAAATATCTATTCTCAGGAGCAAAGGATGCATTAAAAATCTAACCCTCTGCTATTTGGGGGCATTTTCTCCCTAACATTTAACTGCTCTTGTTGAACGAAAGAATATTAACACTGTCTCAATCCTTTTATTTTTTTTTTAGATAACCATCGACAGGGATAGTTTTGAAGATGTAAGCTCCCCCAAACATGGAAAAGAGGACCCAGAGAATGAACCCCATGTAGGGGGCAATACTTGGGCTGGTGGAACAGGTTGGTATTCTTTACCTTATGAAGACATTATAATACATAATAAATTCTGTATAATCTCTGAAACCTCATGATTATCTAAGCCTAGAATCCCTTTTCTAATTTCATAACGTAAAAGTTGGCTTGTTTCATTCTTCTTGCTCCCTCCCCCCCCAGGCTCTTTTTTAGTTCTGGCAGAGTGCCAGAAATCTGTAGAGAATTTGTCTGTTGCCCAGGTGAGGGAAGAATGATGGCCCCAGCTTGAATTTGATGGCTCTAGCCCATTCCTTCCTCTTGGCTGCCTTGCCAGTCCATTGTTTCCCATCACAACCGTCTTCCTCTTTCCTTTGTGGCAGCTGTAGTAGCTCCATCTGCTCTGACTCAGGAATATAGCCAGAATGTATACTTACTGTCTGATCTTATCACAGCCTGTGAGGAATGTGAGAGCACCATTCATCCTTCACCTCCCCTCAGTCCAAATAAGTGAACACTGTTTCTTGCCCTAGACATCTCAAGAGGAAATGAGCTTCACCTTGGGGCAGTGTGCTATCTAGCAGGTCTGAGGACATCTTGCCTACTCTGTTTATTTGTGAAATTTTGGCTTTAAAGTTGGGATAATTTTAGAAATGTACTTTAATTTGAAAATTAGTGTCAAACTGGCAAGACTTAATCCATGTGGAATGCATTGTAGAAGAAAGTGGAACAGATGTAGATTTCTCATAATTAAGCTACTTTACCACAAAAATTCTAGGATCTCCTCTTTATTGAAAGTTGTTCATTTCTGAAGTCTCCATTTCTACCACCTAGAGGGTAAGGGATGAACAAGCCCTGTTTTTGGTAGACTCGCAGCGCTTTGTTTTTACTCTAGCGAGTCTTTCTTTCCTTTAATCTTTGTTTTCCTCTTCCATCATCCTTGCCAGGAATCTTCTGATTTGACCTCACCTCTTACCTTCCAAACTCTTCGGTTTCTTTTACATTGTTATGGCCCTTCCCCTGTTCTGGTCGTTTTTGGACTGATCTCCTGTCCTTATTGTCTTTGTCTATGCAGAAAAGTCCCAAAGGTCCAATTCAGTTCAATTTAACAAGCATTTATTAAACCCCAACTATATACTTTCAAGGTGGATTTATAAACAACAACAAAAATAATCCCTGCCTTCAAGAAGTCTACATTTCCAGACAATGAGAAATTTGGACATTTGTACTAGCTGTCAAGAAACAGAGAACTGGGTGTGTTATGTTCTCCACCCAAAACTCCATGAGTCAGAGGTCACAGAGAAATCTCTCATCTCATCTCTCCTGCCGCCAGGAAATATTGATGTTTCCAGTGCATCCTGTGACCCGAATCTAGCCATCAGTCATAGCATCCCCAGAATAGCTCTAGGTCCTTCCAGCAGTCTCAGAGATAATCCTAGAGCCCCATATATTTTCAGCCTCATTCATCATCTTATCACATCTATGAATAAATAATTTTAAGAGAACATTTCAAGAGATAGTTTATTTCACTTTGCTGTAGTAACAGTCATATTCCTTATTTGCCTCTACACTGTGCACACAAATAAGACCCCAAAGTACATGAATATTTCAGGTGGCATTTCCCAAGTCAGCAAAAAAATACTAGGATCAAGAGGTCTAAAGTAGCTTATTAAAAACCTGTGTTCAGAAGATTTCTCAAAAGGACCCTAATGGGGAATGAACCTAAAATATTATTATGAAAGGCAATTCCACTTAGGTTCCTGTATTCTATTTACTAAGCCTACTCCTGTTGTTTGGGGGAGCCATTAAGATGATCATCCTGGGTGACTTATTTAGTTTCTCAAAGCCTCAGTTTCTTCATCTATAAAATAGAGTAGCCCCTACCTCCACAGGGTTGTTGTGAGGATCAGATGAAAGAGTATATGTGAAACACTTTGCAAACTTTCAAGTGTTATGTAAATACTAATTGTTGTTATTTTTATTATTATTATCAAGAAAGTATAGCATAGTTTGAGCAGAGACTAAAAATTTTAAATACCTTCACTTGGAAGAGAAGAGAGGTAATCCTTTCAATGTTGGATTCTCTCTGAATCTAGGGTTGTTCATCCTATAGAAGAAAGGACTTGGATTTTATCTATCTTTAGATATTTGGAGGATTGCCATGTGAAAGAAGTATTAAACTTGTTTTGCATGGACCCCAAAAGCCAACTGGGATCAATGTATAGAAGTTGCATAGAAACAAGTTGGAGTCTTTCCTAACTAAACCCTAAAAGTTACAATGATCTGCCCTGTACATGGAGGGGGTTCCCTCTCTGTGGAAGTCTTCAAGTGGACGCTTGTAGAAGCGAGGCTTCTGTATTGAGCTAGACCTCAGAGGTCCCCTCCCACCCTGAGATTATATCATGCTAAGATTCTAAGTGCTATGTGGATTTATGGGAGAAAAAAAAAGCCTTTTGGACATTTCCTTGAGGCTTGTTCGTTTTTAGATTATAATAAAACAACTATACAGACATGTTGGGAGAAAACTTTTAAAGCTAGTAAGAACTAAATATATTTGTCTAGTGGATAATGCTATAGGTTAAGATTCTGGAGACCCAGCTTTGCCCTTTGCTCACCTCTGATCTAGGCAAGTCAGGTTAAGGTCTCTGTCCATCAATGTTTTTCTCTTGTAAAATAATGGAAATGCCTATATCATACCTACCCACAAAGTGTTGTAATGAAGAATAAAGTAATATCTGTGAAGTTTTTTTTTTTGAAGACCTACTCTGTTTGCATTTATTTGATTTGGGCCTTTAAATTAATTTGAATTTTATTAAATGGGGTCTGGCTGCATTCGAGCAAAAGACGTGACCCCACACAATCATTGAACCTCTCTCAGTGTCATTTTCTTCAAATATAAAATGGGTATAATAGCAGCAGCTACTTCCAGGTTAAATGGGATGATCTAACGAGATAAAATATAAAATGTTTTGCAACCCTTAAAGCAAATGTTAGCTGGCTACCATTATTGTTTTTGTTTTGTATTGTTTTGTTCTTAACCCTTACTTTCTGTCTTAGTAATTAAGTGACTTGTCCAGGATCATACAGCCTGAACGTTTCTGAGGCCAGATTTGAACCTAGGTCCTCCTGACTCCAGCCCTAGCTCCACTGTGCCCCTTAGCTGCCACTATCATTTTTGTTAATACATATATGCGTGACTTATTGGGTGTTCACGTCTACAAAAGGAGTGTCTACTTATTTATGGATTTGTGGGTTCTGTGCAGTAACTCTGAAGCCCTTCTTGGGAGTCTAAGAGGCACAGATGAGGACCTCTGCTTTATATTCAAATAGATACTGTATGGATGTTCTAGATACTGTAGGGCAGAGGTTAAACTTGCAACCTGGGAACCAAATTAAAATGCAATTGGGAAATACTGAAAAAAAATGAAAATTCAGGACAACATAGATGATGTTCATTTGTGATTTCTAAGTCAGTATGTGGGCAAGTAGCAGGGATCTGTTTCTGTCTGTTTGATCCCACTGCCATAAAAGGATACAAAAAAGGAAAAGTGATCATCTTATCTTCAGGGAGCATTCAGGATAGTTGGGGACATGAGAGACTTACAAATGAAAAATTAACCAATAATACAAGGCAGCTTCTGAGTGCCAGAAAGTAAACTGTGTTGAAATACAGAAAAATGTGGAGTGAGGAAGGCTTTATGAAGAGATGGAAAAGAATGGAAAGAATAGTTTATGCGTATAGACTATTATATTATTATAAAAGTATAGACTCTATACTTTTCAAAAGGCAGCATAATTGTGTTTAATTATAATCTGATTATTTCTATTGTTATAAATGGTAACACCATTATTTATAATGTATAATTATACCCACAAATTACTTTTATAATTATCAGTTGATAGAAATGTTTTAAAGGTGCGATATACCTTTTCAAAGGGGCAAATACTTCTTGTCTGGGGCAAGAGCAAACTCTCTTGATTTTCATGTCTTTTCTCCAGGGGGAAGAGACACTGCTGGTCTAGGTGGCAAAGGCGGACCGTACAGGTTGGATGCGGGCCATAACGTGTACCAGATATCTCAAGCAGAGAAAGATGCTGTCCCTGAAGAAGTGAAGAGAGCCGCAAGAGAGATGGGCCAAAAGGCTTTTCAGCAAAGGTTCTTAGTCAATCATTATACACAGTCCAAATGCCCTGCCTCTTGATTAGCAAAAGTTAGCGTTCACTGCTTGGGAACGCCGCCCTGCCGGTGTGACCAGCCATTCCCTAGGGCAGGCTCTCTGGCAAATAAGTGGGAAAGCTCAACTCCTCCGCCCACCCTGTGGCTGACACTAGTAGAACATGCAGTGGGCACTCTCTTGTTGGGGTGCCATCGAGTTACAAAGAAAAGAATATAAATTGCAGACAAATAGGAGCAAAGGAAAGGATCAGGAGACCCGCGTTCAGGTCCCGAATCAGCGGTTCCTTTGCAAACATCTGCAGCTCCCGCGCCCTTTCCAAGCCTCGGCTTGCTCATTTGTAAAATGAAGGCCATCTCCTCCTCCTGCTGACCTTAGCCAGGTTGTGGCCAGAAACTGGTGCGAGGCTTAAAGCCGGACTAGACCTTAGTGATCATCCGGGCCAGCCTCTCCGTTGTCATGCCAACAATAACTCCTCCCACTGCAGTTCTGAGAGGGTAGTGAGAGGTGTGCAGCCACCAAGTAGAAGAGCTTGGATTCTGCCCCAGGCCTCCGGAATCCAGATCTTCCCACCGTCCTGGTTGCCACTCCGGGCACGGTGTGGAGAAAGCAGGAGGATCAGGAGGCCCGGCCCCCGGCTTCGGGGAGCTCACAGTCTAGTTGGGGTGTCAGTGAACATACATTAAGCAGCCAGCCAGTGATTCGGGGCTCAGGTGTTCGGGTCTGTCTGTTAGACGCTCTGAGAGTTCTGGGATGGCAGAGATAAGTCTAAGCTGGAGGAGGCAGAAAGGCTTCAGAGAGGACTCGAGAGCCAGCTGAGCAGGGCTTTGGAGGTTAGCTAGGAAGGAGATTGAAGGGAGACTGGCTAGGGAGAACCACACCAGAAAAGACCCAGGTAGGAATGGGCACTGTGTCTATGGAAGCAGGAAGGAGACTGACTGCACTCCATGGAGAGCCCGTGCGTCAGGAGCATAAGCCGGCAGAGCGTGGACCGGGGCTGCCGGGACCTCAGAGGGAGACCAGCTTGGAGAGAGCTGAGAGCCTCCAAGCCGTGCACAAAAAGGGAACTTGGCGGCAATCTAGAACCAGGCCACTTGCCCTTTTATTTAAACCTTCCTGTGATTTCATTAGTTTAGGGAAGCCCGGGGAGCGGAACTATGCTAAATGAATAGTCTTAGAATGGCTATATTGAGGGACGTGAGCGTGGTCACACAGCTGCTATAGCTCAGACCCAGATCTTATTCCGAGGCTTGCTCTGTCTGCTGTGCCATTCATTAGCCATCAGTTCTTTTTCTATTTCATATTTCACTTCATGGGATCCTCTCTTAAAAAGGAAGATTAATTTTTATTCTTTAGAAGACCAAGTGAACTTTTCACCAAAATGAAAAATGTAAAATGATTTCTCCCTCAGGAAATACTGGATCAGGGCACTTTGCAGGTGGTTTAGGCAGCCGTGTCCTATATTTGTAGCCTACTTGAAGGTCTTGTGGAACATATTCAAGTGGGCAAGAATTAGCAAATTCCTCCCACTCTGGACATCTGGCATCATGTACTTATACATCCTCTGAATAAACAGTCCAGAACAATAGAGACATACGTGCAGACCCCTCCTGCCAGTCCCTCAGGAAAGGCTGTAGCTCCAATAACCCCCCACTAGTCAATTGACAGAACAGAGAGTTAGGAGGCCAAAATTCTGTGCTTAGCTTTCTCTCTTACTCATTTTATAACCTTGAACAAATAATTTAACCTATCTGTGCCTGAGTTTCTATCTAATATGAGAATGGCAATAATTTGCCCTTACATGTAAGCTAGAGATATCAAAAGAATAAGTGATATTTTAGAGATGAATGCATTTAAAGCTGTAGGTTACAGAAATACCAGATTTAGTTTTTATTAAAAGATTGTTTCGGGGGCAGCTGGGTAGCTCAGTGGATTGAGAGCCAGGCCTAGAGACCAGAGGTCCTAGGTTCAAATCTGGCCTCATACACTTCCCAGCTGTGTGACCCTGGGCAAATCACTTGACCCCCATTGCCTACCCTTACCACTCTTTCACCTAGGAGCCAATACACAGTATTGACTTCAAGACAAAAGGTAAGGGTTAAAAAAAAAAAGATTGTTTCACCTTTTCACACATAAATATAATTCTCAACTTAGAAAAGGTAGCTAGAAAGAGTATTTAAAATTAGCCCTCATTTATCTCTCCTTCCCTCATTTCCCCATTTGTACTAAATAATCTATTTTGCTAGGCTTAGTAAAATTCATCAATCGTTTTCTGGAATTGGGTTATTACATGTATAGACAGACATATATGCCTAATTTGCTAGAAAGCCAAGTAAGCCATTGTTCATGTAGAAGTAATAAGGTATATGGGAACAGAAGTGCTCTCGTAAAGAGTTGGGGAAAGATAAACAACCCAATTCTTTTTCATAAAGCAAACATGAGAAACCTCTTTCTGACCACTTACCCACAAGGAGAAAATCCAAAAGAGGGCTACCTCAGTTTGCTTTGTTTTGGGGGGGGCAGCTAATTCAATTTAGATAAACTTTTAGAGAGAGGAAAATGTTCTGTTTACTTAATTTCCAAATTAATAATAACATATAACTTAAATAGAGCAAAGGCTGGACAGCCATTGTTATTATGTTAGGGTGGATTCCTTTTGTATGTGATTGGACTAGATGTCCACCAAGGTTCTTTCCAACTCTTAAATTTTGTAATTTCATGAAATACTCAAATTATTTTGTAATGTCATCATTTTAGATGTTCCCTCTAGTGATATAGATAGCAACTCCTGCCCTGGTTGCCTAGTCTAGTACATCTCTTGTTCATGTCTTTGCATATGTTTATCACATGGAATCCATCCAACATGCTAAGCACCTTCCTCCTTCTCTCTTGACATTGTGAAGATGCCTGTGTAAACCACAAGCTATCTTTCCCTTGCTCCTCACTTTCACTACATCACCAGCCTATCTTCTTTTTTGCGTAAACACTTCAAGTCTGATATCCTTTCCTCTGATTCTTCTTTATTGTCCTTTTATTCTCTTTGGCAACCTGCCAAAAAACCCAGGTGCCTCTCTATTTCCATCTAAACAATAGTAATTTGTGATTCTTCAGAGGCTAAAGTTCCATGACTTGTGGCCATATAACATCAGCCAAAAAGTTCCATTAAAAATCTGGACATTTGCTCAAGAGGAAGTTTGGGGTCATTAAAGGAAACTTCCCTTTTCCTAAAGCTGGTTGACCCTGCTCTTCTCTTCCTGTTCAATTCCAGACTCGATTCATTGTCCATTTGCAGTCTGCCAATCAATTAACATGCATGTATTAAGTATCTACTGTCAGTCAATAAGCATTCATTAAGTGGATAGACAGAAAGAGAGAGAGACAGAGAGAGAGAGAGAGAGAGAGAGAGAGAGAGAGAGAGACAGACAGACAGACAGACAGACAGACAGACAGACAGACAGAGACAGAGAGACAGAGACAGAGAGAGACAGAGAGAGACAGACAGAGACAGAGAGACAGAGACAGAGAGAGACAGAGAGAGAGAGAGATGCTAGGCACTGTGCCAACCACTGAGGACACAAAGAAATGAAACCACATAGTCCCTGCTCTCAAGGAGCTCACATTCTAATAGGAGAGACAACATACAAAGAATGATGTACATACCACATGTGTAGAGTATAAATGGACTTCAGAGAGAAGGCTGTAGCAGCTGGAGGTTAGAGAACCAGTTAAAGCCTCCTGCAAAGGAGGTTTTAGCTAAGTCTTAAAGGAAGCCAGAGAATTCAATAAGAGTAGATAAGGAAGAACACTTTAGGCATGGGTGATATGCGTTTTTTTAAAAAGCATGGAGCCAAGAGATGGAGTGTTCTGTGCAAGGAACAGAAAGAAGGCAGGTTGTTAGTTCATCTGAAAATATAGAAGGGAATGAAGTATAAAAAGACTAGAAGAATAGAAAAGGTCCAGATCATGAAATTTAAACCCACATAGAGAATTCTACATTTGAACTTAGAGGTAATAGGGACCTACTGGGGTTTTTGTTTTTTTTTTAGTAAAAAGACTGACAGATCATGAGTTTTAGAAGAATGGCTTGGGTAGCTTAATGGAGGTTGAATTGGAGTGGGGAGAGATTTGAGGTAAGAAAACCAGCCAGTAGGTATTATGGTAGACCAGGTATGAGGTAATGAAAGTCTGAACTAAGATAATGGCTATATGAGTGGAAAGATACAGATATTGTGAGAGGTGTTGTGAAGAGGACACCTTCCCCCACTATAAATAACAAATAAAACTTGACTACATAGTGGATAGGTTGAGTGAATGAGAAAAGAATCAAGGATAACTCCAAAGTTTTGAATCTGGATCACTGGGAGAAAGGTAGTGCCCTTAACAGTAATAAGAAAACTGGAAAGAGAGGAGAGTATGGGGGAGAAGATGTTAAGTTTTATTTTGGACATATTGAGTGTGAGATGGTCACAGAATATCCAAAATGAGATGTCCAAAAAGTAGTAAGGAATTTGAGACTGTGGCTAAGAAAAGAGATTAGGGTTGGCTAAATAGTTCTGGGAATCATCTGCATAGAGATGATAAATGAACCCATGAGTACCGAGGGAGACAGTAAAGAAGGAGAAGAGAAGTGGTCCCAAGATAGAATTCTGGAGGATAACCCTAGATAATGGGCATACTTTGGAAGAAGATCCAGCAAAGGAGATTAGAAAGGGACAATCGTGCATAGATAGAAAGAAGCATGTCACAATCTAAAGTGACTGTCTGGGGAGGAGGGTGTTCATGTATGTCAGAGTTTGAAAAGAGGTCAAGAAGAATAAGGATTGAGAAATGGTTGTTATATTTGGCAAGTAAGAGATCACGGGGACTTTGGAGAGCACCATATCAATTGAATGATAAGGTCAGAAGCCAAACTGCACAGTTTGGAATCAAATGAGAAGTAGAGGCACCAAGTATAGGCAGCTTTCTTGAGAAATTTACCCAGGCCTGAGAAGGGGAATATAAGATAGCTAGAAGGGAGTAGGATCAAGTGAAAACTATTTAAGGATGGGAGATACATAAAGTTTTTTGTAGGTGGCAGGGAAGAGACCAGTAAATAGGGAGAGACTAAAGATTAAAAAGTGGTAATGATAGAGAGGGTGCTAACTGGAGAAGATACAATGGGATGAAGGATACATGTAGAAGGATTTGCTTTGCAAGAAGAACCACCAATTCAAGAGAAACTAGGATGAAGAGGTAGATAGGAGAGGAAAGCTGTTAGGTGATATGAGATAAGAAGAGAATATACATAATTTTTTTCAGTGAAGTGGGAGGTAAGTGAGAATAGGGAGAGGGGATGCCATGGGTAATGTGAGGAAGGATGAAAAGTTTTAGAATACCCTCTGGAGAGTGCGAGAGCAAATTGATTAGGGAATTGTGAAGGACTTGTCTTGTTGCAGTGAGGGGCCCTGTTGAAATTATGTAACATCTATTTGTAGTGGACTTGGTCAGTATGGTTTTACAATCTCCTCTGGCTCCATTTAATAGCACATGAATAGGAGCAAAGGCAGTAGATAGTAGCAGTATTCCACTGCTGGAATTTGGATCAGCCATAGAAGAAAGGATCAAGGAGTTCAAGGTTAGACAATAGTGTGGAGTCAAACTACTTCACCAATGGGTCAAAAGGGGGAAAAGAGAAGAATAGAAACAATGAAAATGGGCTGAGAGATTGGAGGTCACCATGAGGATGAAGAACAGAGTTAGGAATAGTATAGCTAAGAGAAAAATGGAATAATGAAAGATTTGTATCACATAAAAGAGTTTCAGAGTTTAATGAACATAGAAGTGGAACAATTGTGAGTGATGGACAGACCAAAGCTATAGCCTTACGCTAGGGATTCAGTGCCATCAGGGAAATCTCTGAGAGCCAGAAGGTGAAAAAGTAAGTCAGGAAAGGATTTAAGCTGAAAGTAAGTTTGTTAATCATGGAGCAGACATTTCCAAAAAACACACTGAAGTAGGAATAGGTAATTCTGGAGTGCCAGACAATACTGTGTGCCAGACAGTAATGATGCCAAATTATTTTGAATGGTTTGATTTGAAGAGAAATTCTTCTCAACATGCACTATTAATAAGGAGCGTAAGCAAACAAACCACTATGAAAATACTTGTAGTTCATTTTTTAGAGAATGATTAAACAAATCACGGCATATAAATGTAATGGCATAATGTTGCTCAAAAGATGACAAACGTGACTACAGATAAGCTGGAAGGTCTCCTACGAACTGATGCAGATTGAAATAAACAGAACTAAGAAACAATGGGGAAAGAACAACCACCATAAAACAATCTAAGTGAATGTCAAAAAATTTAAAAAGAGCAAGTATGACTCCAAAGAAAAGACATAAGAAGATCCCTCCCACTGCATTTTTAATGTATTGATTGATTTTGTGGATCATTTTTTTCTCCTCCTCCTCTTTTTCTTTTTTCTTAAAAAAATTTTTGTTATATGAGATAGTTCTCTGGAATGGAAAAGGAAGGAATATAAGGAGAAATTTGGGTGATATAAAAAAGATGTCAATAAATATTTTTTAAAAAGAAAATAATTTCACCTTATGTGCCAAAACTAATTAGAAGATAAAAAAGAGTAGAAATTCTATGAATTTGGAAAAATTCTCTAAATAAGGCAGTATATTTAATCCTCAGTGACTTTAGGGGACAAATAAGCCCAGAGCAAAATAGTGAAAATTTTGTTGGAAAATTTGATTACAGATCAAAAAAATGAAAGAGATCAAAGTCTATTGTACAGTACTTCAAATCCTTATGCTATATAACATGAATAATGCCTCTGAACATGGAATCCATGAGTACTGAATATATCCAAGATCACAAAATGAGATCAACTACATATGAACAGAAAATAGCTGATTAAAGATAGCTCTCATTTCAGAAGCAGCTGCCTCTGTGCAATCAAAGAATCTACAAGTTAGAACAAAAGTCAAAGTAAATGCCAAAGTAGAAGGAATAAGGGGATGATATACTGCAAGTAACTATAGATACTTTAATCCAACCTGTTCAGACAAACTGTTGACATGTTATCCCCTTGCCAAAAGCAGTGACAGATGGCAGACAAGGGGGCAACAACTGTTTAAAGTGCAAGCTAATTTGCAAAACTTAACAGAAGAAATTGGAAAATTATGAGTAGTATTACTTCAAAAATCAATTTGGGGTGGGAGGCGGGGGCACAAGTAGGTGGCTCAGTAGATAGACAGCCAGGCCTAGAGACAGGAGGTCTTGGTTCAGATCTGGCCTCAGGCCCTTCCTACCCTGGGCAAGTCATTTAACCCCCATTGCCTAGCCCTTGCCATTCTTCTGCCTTAGAATCAATACATTCTAAGGTGGAAGGTAAGAGTTTAAAAAAAAATCAATTAAGGCAAAAATAGGCTTTGCATAAGATCCAATTAAGCAAGGCCATCCTGATCACCTGTAGATCAACCAAAAGAAGGAAAAATGAAAGGATTCTCTGAATGTTTCTCTACCTATTCTTGTCATCAACAATGGCAGGTGGCCATAGCACTTAAGAATATGAAGTCAGAAAGAACATATGGACCTGAACAAATCCAGAAGAAGTCCATTTTGGAAGTTGGAAACAACATGATTTTAAAGGCACCCAAGAATTCATTTCTTCTAAGATATCGCAAAGAATAAATGATTATAAGAGTTTTAAAAAGATCACAGACCAAATCATTCCCCCACCCATCTTTAATCTGTGTCCTTTTTCATCTTGATAAAAATCTTTATGAGCATATACATCTACACTTACAGCAGATGGAGTCTTGATCAGAACAAAAGGAAGGGGATATTTATACTTTCACAGGTCAATCATTAAGCACTTGTAAGCATCTACTATGTGGCAGACACTGTTAGATGCTGGGTGAATTTCCAAAAGGGACCTCTTCTTATCAATCACATATGGCTTGAAATGTAGAGAGAATATACAATCCCATGGTCATTTTACAAGAATATTTTGTAACATTTTAAAATATTCTCCTTAAAGTGTTGTCCCCCATGCATATGTTAAAATCATACAAAATTATATGACAGCTGCTACCAAGAAAATAACTTGCTTCAAAGCTCCTCTGGGTATGAACATCAGGCAGCCCCAGGATATTACAAAGTCTCCTCAGTGAAGTACGTAGTTATTCAAAAGAAAACAGTCTAACCATGACACTGGAAAAACAAAACAGATGGAAAACACATATTGCTTAGGCACACATCCCAGTGGCAGGAAATCTATTGAATTAGTTCATTCATATATATGTATGTCTGTGTGTATGTATAGATAGAAAGACAAACACAGAGAGTAGTTAGAAAGAAAGAAGGAAGGAAGGAAGGAAGGAAGGAAGGAAGGAAAGAAGGAAGGAAGGAAGGAAAAAAGAAAAAAAAGGAAGGAGCAATATAATGAAGGAATGAAGGAAGGAAAGATAGGTAGACAAACACATATACATAGACATACTTACCTGCACCCATAATCATATATGTATGTGTATATTTTTATGCACAGTTGAGGTAGGCACTAGATCTATCATTTTATTAGTATAGGAAACTCCTGGATGAGGAAATTCCTTCTACCACTTCAGGTTGGCACCTCCTCTGTACTAAGGTACAGTCTTAGAAAGCTGACTGCGCAAGGCTCTGAGGGGTTAAGTGCCTTGTTCATGGTCACATTGCCAGTAGGCTTCACAAGTGGGAGGTGACACTAGTTTCTCCTGGCTTCAAGGCCAGCTCTGCCCACTCTACCACATGGCCTCATGTGGCTCTTTACCAAGAAGCCATGCTGCTGCTCCTCCCTCTCCCCTCCCGCCTCTTTCCCATCTCTCCTCTCTCTCTCCTCTCTCTCCCTCTCCTTACATAGCTCCATATATATGTACACACACATCATATAAATCTTGATGAAAAATCCGCACATACTCCCACCACAATATATTTGTGATCAGGAGAGCAGAGAGGGAACAGAGAAAGAGAAAACGAGCAGCCATGTGACATCGTTGATAGAGAAAACTTGGACTCATGTAAGAACCTAAAACTGACCAGAGCTCAAAGATTGGGCTAGGTTTCATTTGAGAAATTCACAGCATTTTCAGTGGGCCCAGGGGACAAGCTGCCACAAAAGTCTATCCCTTTAATACCAGTTTCTACCCTGCACAGAGGTGGGATATGGCAGAAAACCCTGGAATTTGGAATTTGGAACAAGTGAAGATGACAGCCAGTCCAGGATGGGTGATGGAGGTATTTAAGTTATAGCATGTCACCAGGAATGACTTGAACCTAGGAAACAGTATGAAACTTTTACCATCATGAGTGACCACAAAAGGGGATATGCTGGTGATGTAACAACAATGAGAGGCAATGGATGGCCAGCCCATCTGCTACATTTTTATCTCCAGAATATTTTTTTTTTGACTTAAGGAAAGCTTCTAGCACTTTGAATAGATCCTTTATGGAGGATTTACAAAAAAAATATAGATGAGAATCCTACAAAATGTAAATGGAAGGAGACTTTATAGTCTCTACTGTTTAGAGATTACAGGTTTATTTATATATCTAAAGGAGCAAGAAATAGGAAAAATGGAGAATGATCAAGGAGGAAAGGGAGAAGAAAAATAAAGAAAAATTTAAAAATATTTAGTATCTTAAAAGGAATGACAAACATCAATAACCGTGTGAGAAAATAAACTAAATTAGAATAGAAACAAAGAATCCTAAAGCTGAAATTGGTCCAAGAGAACTATAGGCACTCACGGAGATACCTCCTCTTTGTCCTTTCTATCCTGAGCCAGATAAACTGAGTTGGACCCAGCACTCAGTCCAAAGGTTCTCTAAATTTGAATTATAGGCACATACTAACCATTCTATTAGCTGACTAAATTCACTCACATTCATTAAAAGGTTTTTGTGGAGGCAACTAGAGGACTCAACATATTGAGAGCCCAGCCTAGAGGCTGGTCCTGGATCCAAATCTAGACTCAGTAACTTCCTGGCTGTGTGACTCTGGGCAAGTCACTTAATTCCCATTGCCTAGCCCTTACCACTCTTCTGCCTTGGAGCTAATATGCAATATTGATTGATTGTAAGACAGAAAAAAAGATAAGGATTGTTTTTTTAAGGGTTTTTATTAAATATATAATTGTAAAATTTACTCTTCTGAGGTGTTCTGGGATTCAAAGAGAATTATATGAATCTGACTCTTGCTCTGTAGGAAAATCTGATCTAAGACTAGCATAGTAGCACAGTTAGATGTGAAATAGTCACAGTAATAATAGCTAATAGAAAAGCCACAGGGCATAATGGCTAGAGGGCTTGGAATCAGGAAGACCTGCATTCGAGTCCCAGCTGTGTACTGATTGGGCAAGACTCAACTTTATAGGCAACTAAGACAAAACGGCAGCGATATGCTTCAGTAGTTTCTTCATCTGCAATTCCCTATACCAGTGATCCATCCCTCTGTCCATCCTAAGAGTTAACATGTATAGAGCACTTCATGACTTACATGGCACTTTAGATCTATTATCCCTTTAATCCTCACAACCACCTTATAGGGAAGATGCTAGCATTCTCCTTTTATAGATGAGGAAACTGAGGCAGTCAGAGGTTAAGTGACTTGCCTACCACTCTAGAGCAGATCCTCATCATCTCATGCCTGGTCTACTGCAGTAATCTGCTGGAGGGTCTCCCTGCCTCCAGTCTGGCCCCACTCCAGTTCATCCTCCAACTACTCAATAAGCTCCAGTGCCTCCCTATTTCCTCTAGGAGCAAATACTAAATGCTCTGACATTCAAAGCCCTTCGTGACCTAGCCCTCTCAGTCTTCTTACTTCCTCAGGACCTAATGACAATTGGAATAAAAACATTAAGCTAACAAATGTTAGCTTACACAGCTATGGCAGCAACAGACACTGCCACTTATTGAAACTAATCTATATTTATCCTAATATCCTGAATTTCATGTCTTTTCTTCATAAAACTACACGTAATTGACCCAAAATAACAGTATTTAAGCCTAAACTACTAGAGAAAATAAAGCACCTTATTCAAAATTCATAGATTATACAACATTAAACACAAGCTTTGGAAATGTAAAAAGGCATGATCAACTCCACAGTGGTTCTAGTGTCCAAGGCAGGAGTGTCTCACAATTTTGATTAAACTTCTTTAAAGACACTAGACACTTGATTTCATCAGTATAAGTACCCCTTCCACAGACTCACATATTCCCACACTGACACTTCTTAGTCAAGAGTCTTATAAGTTACTGATCGTGCTTAAAGCAACAAAAATGTATTTTCAATTATTCTCTTTTATGAAATGGATGATGTTGGCTTTGGAAAACTTTTCAAATTCGATGGACTAAAAAGTGACTTTTTTCCCCATTCTCTATCAAGCTTCTTTCTCTAGTCCTTCTCTAACAACTTCCCACATCTTGTGGGTGATTTTTTTCTGAAAGCAGACACAACTGGGCATATTATTTCCAGATTTCTTCATAATTGAAAGAGCAAGTAGCATATTTTCTATGCATTATACTCACACTCAGAGCCTAGACCTATGAGAGGTAATTCTACTGTCTACACAAAGAGCTATCTGTGAATGGGATCAAACTTCAGCAATTCTTTCTTGAAACTCAAAACATGATTGAATTGAGTTTCCTTTGACAAACTCCTTTATCTTGTTTGCTTAATAGTCTTAAGATATATCTCCTTATGAAAAGAGCACATAAATTCCTTATACACAAAAGTGACAAGTAGTAGGCTGCCCATTGTACACAGTAGTGTAGACAGCATCCAGCTTGATATGTTAAATTCCTCTGTTCATCTCATGTAGGATCACAAGGACACTGGTGAGATTTCCAAATAGAAACATAAAAGGTAATACCTATAGCAAGTGTTCTTTTTGCACAACAAATACCAAAGATGTTTTTTGTTCTGCTCCTGGTAGCCTTGCACTGTTGCAACATATTTCTTGCATGTTGAAACCCTTTTAATTGTCAAGTTGGTGTGATAATAACTCTAGAAATCTATCATAAACACAAACAGGGGATCACCTATTTGGTGCTCTATAGAACCTTAGAACTCATGTAATACAATTCCCTCATTTTACAGAGTAGTTCACTGAGGCCCATATAAAATTAGGCAGATTTCCCAAGGTCCCATTGGTAATAAGTGTTATGGCCAGAATCTGACTGCAGGACCTCCAAACCCAAAGCCAATGAGTATTTCTTCCATCATACCATACTGTCTAATTCATGAATTCTTTGCAAAGATTACACTAATGTTCAGTGAAAGTAGTAAGATAGCCAGCATGGAGACATCCTTTTTCATACTAGATTCTACATCTAATAGCAGGTTATGAAAATATACTTTGATCAGAAATTCCAAAATAGAACCAGAGAGCCAAGTCTCTAAAAAGGTACATACCAGTTTAGAGGAACAAGAAACAACCTGTTGCATAGACTCAAGAAAGAGTCATTGTTTCCTAGCCTGATCATCAAGGTCAGGCTATTACCATTAATGAGATGAGGGATACAATGGAGAGAACAACACATGTCCAGGGCAGACCCCTTCTAGTTAAAACTGAGATACTAATTATAAAACTGCCTTTTTAAATTTGTGCAAAATGAGAATGGAAGAGGACAAGATCACTAACATCCAGGAATTCACTGGACTTTACAGTTATTTCTCAGTCAAAACAACATCAAGGTGATTGCTTTAATGTTAACAAAGTTTAATCAGTCATTTCAGGTACACTTTGATTTTAACATGTAACAATATCCTTACTATGAATTGTCCATTCAGCAATCAGAATATGATACACATTTTTTTAAAACTGACTCACTCTTAAAAGAGGTTGACATACTATTTTACTAGATGTCTAGATTTCATATTGAACATAATTTTATGTTTTCTCTGTCTTTTGAAGCTATTAGCCAGAAATTGTTTCTCTCCTTTTTCCCACAACTTTCTCTCCCTCTCACCCCCTCTCCTGAGTTTATCAGGTTTTTTAGAGAGTCTGTTTTACATAGCAAGGTTTAGGTAAATAGAGACAACCTGTGCCTTATGATTTTTGTTTGTTTGTTTGTTTGTTTGTTTGTTTTCACCCCCTTCACTTCAGGTTAAAAGAGATTCAGATGAGTGAGTATGATGCTACCACTTACGAGAGGTTTTCAGGTGCTGTCCGGCGACAAGTGCATGCCCTCCGGATCATCTTGGATAATTTGCAGGTAATCATCACTTTATTGTAACCAAGCAGATAACCTGGGCCTAAAACTTAAAATACTAGAGAAAGCCACTTAAAGCCTTATTTGCCATTCAGGAAAAATTGATCAATATCATCCTACATTTGAGTAGCACTTCAATGTTATCCAAATAACCATTCTAAGTAAAACTACAAGAAAATGGTAAATTCAGTTTACCTTTCCTGCTGTCCTAGAAGCAAAGGTTTGGCAAGGCAACATGGCCAGTCTGGAAGCTGCCTTGATATCCCCAAACCTAAAGCTGGCAATCACAATGATACTAAAAAACTTATGAGCATCTCATCTTTGCTAGAAATTTATAGGCGTAGTTCGTGTCACAAATGAAATTATGGTTTTAGTGTCTGCTTGTGTTTCAAAGTACTTTTACTTGACTGACCTTTTTGTAGATCTCAGAAAAAAGAATGAGCTAATTCTCTGGCGTCTACCTTTCCTTCTCAATTTCTTTCTATGACTCATTTCTTTCTACAAGTTCACAAATTGTTTGCTCCTACTTCGCAAATGAGAAGGGAAAGGTCAGCAGCAGACATGATTAAGAATCAGTCAATTTTACCTCTTCTCAAAGAGCCTTTAAAAAACTAAGTTGGAAGTTGAAATTATTTGTTACAGGGAAATCTGTCATCTGAAGGTTTATATTTTCTTTATTCCATCTCTTTCTGCATTTAGCATAGATAATTGAGAATTGAGTGGCAAAGTACCTAGAAGGTTAGGTTTTGTGTCAAGAAGATTTAAGTTCATGCCCCACCTCTTACATGGATCAACTATGTGAGCATGGGCAATTCACTTGTCTCATAACCCTCAGGCAAATCTTCAGGTCTATAAGTTACAGATAAGTTGCTGATCTCTCTGCATCAGAAAAGGGAATTCATACACCAGAACTTCGCTATTCCAATGAAAAAACAGGTCAGATTCCCCCTCCCTCCAAAAAAAAAATATTAGGGGGAATCACTTGTACAAATTTAAATAAATAACCAGCACAAAAATACTGTGTGGGTGGGAATCAATTGCCTTATTGCGAAAGATGTAAATTGCACTAAAATACTAGAAAAGAAAGGCTCCATATATACCAGAATATTTCTAGCAACATTTTTGGTACTAGCAAAAACCTGGAACCAAAGTAAATACACATCAATAAGGCAATGTCTCAATAAGACATGATGCATGAATGCAATGGAATCTGACTTTGCCATAAGAAACTATGAATACAGAGAACCAAGGACACAATTGAACTGATAACAAAGTGATGTAATCAGGACCAGGAAAACAATGTTATACAACTGACTAAAACAATGAAACGAAAAGAAAAGCAACAAAATGATCCATCAATAAACAGTATTAAACACCTGCTATGTGCCAGGCACTATACTAAGCACTGGGTTTTCAAAAAGAGATAAATGACAGTCCTTGCCCAAATAATTGAAACTAAGAGCTGGGATATTATAATGACCAAAGTTGTCCCCAAAGAAAAGATGTGAAAAGGCTCCTTCTCTTTGCAAAGGTGAGAGACTGTGAATGTGGAGCATTGACTATAAAGTCAGGTTTTTTTCAATGTGTATATTAGTTTGGGTGACCTGTTTTCCTTCTTTTTTATGGTTTATTTTATTAAACAGGGAGGAGGTTAAGTACATTAGGAAATATAAATGATGTAAAGACAAAAGATATCAATAATGATTTTTTATTTTCTTTTTTAAATGTTTCTTTTTGTTTTTTGTCTTTTGTTTTTATATCATTGTAGTTTTGCTCAGTCTACCATATCCCCTCCATTCCAGGAGAGGCATCCTGTTTGACATATAGTATTTAACTATTTTTTTAAGATTAGAAAACAGTAGATGTATTGTTCCACCTCTCCTAAGGGAAAAAGAATTATTCCCATAATTATAGATGACTGAGCTTAACTTTGAAACCAAGAACTATATCAGAATAATCAAAAGATCCATTTGTAATGGCAAAAATTTATGGTTCAGGCAGTCTCCATCTTTTAAACAGGTCTTGTTTCAAGTTTATGTCTGTCATTAGAAATTAACATTTTTCCATTAAAAACCAATTTTATAAATGGTAATTAGATTGTCTGGCTTCAGATTTCATCTTTAACCTTTGGCATAGTGTAATAAGAGAATAAGGCAAGTTGTAATACTGGGGATAAAACACGTGGATGGGGTTTGTGGGTCCCTAAGTCAGTAGGTGGTAAGGAGGGTGCAATAGTGGAGGCAGTAGATTGAGGTGGTAGGAGAGATGTAAGGGAATGACTGAGTTTAGGAAATATAAGATGATGAAGTATAATGAGCGGCAAGGGGAGAGGATGAGGTAGTTGGGCAGGCAGCTGCAACAGGGAGACACAGACTGGGTACACAGGCTTGAGACAGAGACACTGAAGGGAAACAGGCTGAACTCTTCCAGGTAGGAAGGGCACTTCTACAGACAAAGGTCGGGGCCAGCTAGAAATGGTTTGAAACTAACTAGAGGGCTGCTAGTCATTTTCTCAGGTTCTTCAAAGGAAGAGTCTGTGAAATAGATAGACTTCTTCAGAGGAAGTATAGAGATCACCACTTCCTCCAAGATGGACGCCTCCAACTTCCCTCAGGACCCAGAGAGAAACTATTCCTTTCTCTCCTTTATCCCTCTTTTATCATTCAACCAATGATTTAGCAAAAGGTTTGGTTAAGTGACAACAGGGTTTATTAAGTTGGCAGGGTTGTTTATAAAGGACAGAGGAATACAAGGTTTCTCTAACAACCGCCTAGGGAGAAGCTTCAGGTGGGAGAGAGACACAGGAATATAAGACTGAGAAAGGGCCTGCTCTCACTCAGTCCCGGGAGGTTTTGTTGCCTTTGAGGTTAGAGAAGTTACACACAATGAATCAGGAGATAATTTGTATCAAGGGTAAGCTCTACTTGGCTATGGGGGAAACTAAGTCTTCAAAGTTTAAATGCTACCACCCAAATCCACCCTTCTCTCAAAACCCACAGGAAATTAGGAAAGGAAAATGGTGATTGGAATAGGGAAGGTCAGGGAGATCCAGAGGAATTAGCTAAGCTACAAATCTCAAGAGAAAAAGCACAGAATCAGGGAATCAAGGCCAGGTTTCAGCCCCAAGACCGAGCTCAGTTGACCCTTCTGCTCTGACTGAGCCTCCAGGACCAGTACTGCCTCTTGTCAGGGTTCTAAACCCTCTCAACTGCCAGAAATTCTACAGTTAGCGTTTTGCAGAGTTGTTTGCACTTTTTCACTACAATAGATGAACTGTCAACCAGAATATGGAAATCCATGATCTAGAACTAGATAATATAGAAAGAAAAACAAATATAAATTTCTTCCCTTTTCAGCATGCACTGACTTGGCCCTACGTGAATTGTCTTTGCTATGCCATAATAACAAATATTTAAATAATAATTTAAGATTTACAATGTATTTTCTGCACAACAACCCTGTGAAATTGTACTGACCAAAATGATCCTCAAAGAAAGTGTTTATTCTAAAGAAGAGAAAAATAAGGCTCAGAAAGATTAATTAATTTGCCCATGGTCCCACAGCTAGTGAAGATCAGAACTAAGATGCTTCTAACTACTTTTTCCACTCTTTGTTATCTTCCTAGTTTCCTTTTCTGGTGCACACAGGAGCCAAGTACCCTCATTCTATCCTACAGCCTCCATTTTCACACTTCCTTCAGACAGGGCCTGCCTCCCAAAGAGTTCCATGCTCTTAAAATCCTTCCTCCTTTCTCTAGTTCGCAACTCCCATTACCTCATTCATTGCTAGATATGGAGAGAGGAATGAGCTGATTTAATTAATTCCCACAGAGATCTGAATCTATAATCCTCTCTGTGAGACCAGCATTTTTAAAGAGGAAGTTTGTTTTAAGTGAAAGCACTGTCACAAAGGAAAGAGGGGAAAAAATGCAGATGATTCAGGGAAAGGCATTTTTGGACAACAGATTTCTGTATGTAAATAATGGCTTCACTATTTAAGATTCAGAATAGTCATTTGGTGAGGGGGTAGAGAAGAAGGTGACTCCAAAAGGATGATTGGAATAATGCTTGCTAGGAGTTCAGAGTCCACATATTTAATGAAAATTAGAATGCTATGAAAGAGGCATCATAGTCACAATAGTGCTTCATGGAAAGTTGGATCTCTGTGATAGGAGAGGGACTCAGCCAATGGGAACAAAAAATTAGAGCTGGCAGTGAGTCTATCTGGAGAACAGTGATGGTTGTTGGAAAAACCAGCATTTGCACTCAAAATCCTTTCCTCTAAAACCCAGTGCTCTTTCCACTCTACCAGCATTGGTGGCTTATTCATAGAATGGGACCACATTAAGGAGAACCTTAAATACAACACAGATTTGGGAGCTCTCTCCTATAGATCATATGAAATATTTTGAAGGTTTTTTGATTGAAAAAAATAAGATTAATCAGGTAGTGGCATACAAGATGAAGTGGAGGAGGGCTACAGGGAATGAGCAAGGAGAGAGTAGGCAACATCTAACAGAAGGTATTTAGGCATGAAAGGATGAAGACTTAGCACAGTGTGATGACCCTGGTAATTTAAAGGAAAGGATGGTTGTGAATGATAAAGCTTTGAAGCAAGACTTACTAGAACTTAATAAAGGATTGGTTTTAAAAAAGCCAAAGCTAATATCGGGACTAACTTGTAGGTAAGGTAATAAAAGGATTTAGATAGCTTGAGGTTGAGATAACCACAGATAGCCAAGTAGAGATGTCTCTACCTGGATATGGGACTGGACATGGAGGTGAAATATACAAGTAATGTACATTTTAAAGTGTTTCACATAGATGGAATAGTTAAGCCAAGAAACAAAATTAGTTTCCTGAAGGGAAGGGAGGTAACAAAGAATACAGAGGAGTAGTAGAAGCTATATTGAAAAAATAAATGAATTAAATGGGGGAGAATTTCAAGAAAGATGGGATGGTCTTGGATTAAAAAAAAAACAACAAACAAACAGAAGACCTCATGGTTGCAAGTCATAATATCTTCATTGCTACCAAATAAATACAAGTGCTTCAGAAAAGAAAAGCAGATTTGGGAAATGAATGCTAGTTAAGAACACTGAAGTTAATGAATGCTAGTTAAGAAGCATCCGAGAATAGAATTTGGCTTTCTGGAATTCGGCTTAAAATGAAGAAATGACAGGCTCCTAGTCAAGGAACCTAAAAAAGGATAAGGAAAATGTATTTATTTACCTGGAATTGCACAAATCTGATTAAAAGGCTTTTAAACTGGAAAGGAAAGGGTCTGAGAGAAAAAAGTGTCTAGATATGTCTATTAGAAAGCTAAAATATAGAAAGAGCCCTACGAGTAGAATCACCCAAAAATGCATAATATACAAAACCTAAGAAAGGAGCCAGCCATGAAACCCATGGGCTTAAATGTCTCTATGCAAATGTAGGTAGTATGAACAACAGACAAGCAAAGTGAATTAGATATTCTAATTCAAGAAGGAAAATCTGATCTCACAGGTATTCCTGAGATTTGATAGGATGGGGCCCATGAGTAGACTGTGACTCTTAAAAGGTTATATATCAGCTTCAAAAGGACTAGCATATGGAAGTGAGATAGAGTGGTCTTATTTATTTAAAAAGAACTTTATTCATGAGAGGAAAACTAGGAAGCATAAAAGCATTCTTTTCATCCACGTATATTTAAAATCATCCCTAATAGACTGGGGACCAGAGGGAAATTAAGTGGAATTAGTGGAAGAGCCAAACCCAAAAAGTAGTCATCAGCAGTTTCATGTCAGCTGCCTCAGGAGGAGGGTGCTAGAGGAATGCTGGACCATCTTGCATTTTTAGCAGTGGCTTAGATAAAGTCATCAATAGAATACTTATCAAATTTGCAAATGATTCAAACCTAATATTGCTACCATGTTAGATGACAGAGTCAGGATCCAGCTGCCTAGTTGAAGAAACTGAGGATGTCTTTCCTAGAGAAAAAAAAATTGTATTGGGGATATGATACCCATCTTCAAGTATTTTAAGGACCATCATGTGAAATAGGAATTAAATTTGTTCTACTTGGACTCAGAAGACAAAAAGAGAAGCAGTGGATACAAATTACAAAGAAACAGGCTTAGACTTTATGTAATGAAATACTTCCCAAACATTAAAACAGAATGGGCTCAGGAAGCTAGGTGGCACAGTGGATAAAGAACCTGGGCTGGAGATGGGAAATCCTGGGTTCAAATCTGGCTTTAGACACTTCTCAGCTGGGTGTTCCTGGGCAAGTTGCTTAACCCCAGTTGCCTAGCCCTTACTGCTCTTCCATCTTGGAACCAAAACTCATTATTGATTTTAAGACAAAAGGTAAAGGAAAGCATTGTACACAGTAACAGCAATATTATAGAATGATCAAATGTGATAGACTTAGCTACTAACAGCAATGCAATGATCCAGAATAATTCTGAGGAACTTATGAAAAAGAATACTATTCACCTCCAGGAAAAGAACTGTTGGAGTCAGAATGCAGAAGAAAACATGATTTTTCACTTGTTTATCTGGGTATATGTTTGGGAGGTTTAGTTTTTTAAGATTATTCACTTACCAAAATGAATAATATGAAAACATGTTTTGTGCAATAATAATACATGTATAACCCAGATTGAATTGCTTGCCAGTTCTGGGACTGGAGGGGGAAGAAGATAATATAACTTTGGAAAATTTATGTGGAAATTTATTATTAAATATTGTTATTAAAAAATAAAAAGACAAAAGATAAAAGTTAAAGGTTTAAAAAAATACTGTAGAATATAGACCTTCCCTACCAGATTTCAAAACCTACCACAAATCCACAGTTTTGAAAAGGATATGGTTTTCAGATGAAAACAGAAAAAAATTGATTAAGTAGATGTGTAAGTAATCAAACAATTATAAGAACTCAATTGATGACAAATCAGAAGTAACATAACAATTGCAAAAGGAATCCTTGTCTAATAAATTTTATTGGAACAACTAGTTATCTGTATGTGCAAGAGTTAATTCGTAGCCATGGCCCATACTATATATTATAATAGATTCCAGATGTGTAAAAGATTTTAAAAAGAAATTTTAAAAGAAAATGGAAATATATATTTATCCCAACCAAGGAGGGGGGAAAAATTACTGACTGTTGAAAAAAGTAGAAGATGTAATCAGAGGAAAGTTGGAAGATTTCAAGTGATCAAAAAAAATTTTAAACTCTGTGCAAAAATGTAGTAACCTAAGCCTTTAAAAGGAAGCAACAGAATAAATAAAATATGTATGTCAGATATACGTGATGTAAGCAAACTGACCAAAATATACAAAGTACTGAAACATCTGGTCAGTACCCAGATTCTGTTTGCTGAATGCTCCAGGAAGGTGAACTGTGTACACAAGGAAAGAGGAAATAAGATTCAAACGTAGACAGACCTACTTGCAATTAGAAAAATAAAAATTAAAGCAATTCTGTGATACCGTGTACATGAGGAACTAGAAAAGACTTGGGGGGTCCTGACAGCTATCTTCAAGTATTTGGAGTCCAGCCATGGGGAAGAGGACAATGGCTTGCTCTGCTTGGCCGCAAAAGGCGGAAGTGAGAAAAATGGATTAGTTGTAGAGACAGATTTCACTTCAGTGTACAGACAAACTTCCTCACAATTAGATCTATCTGAAAGTGAATTGGGATACCTTAGGAGATAGTGAATTCTCTGTCCCAGGAAATCTGTGGGAGAAGTTATTCTTGCTCAGTTATAGATTGGATTTCTGGGTTGCTTCTGTGATTCTAGTGAAAAAAAATGAAACAAAATAAGCAGAACAAAATAGCAATGATATAAATTATATAAAATATGTTTATATGATTTTTATCTTTTTTCAATGTAAAGGGGTATTTTTACAGTTAAATGTTCATTGGGTCTTTTTAATTATTAATTAAATTCATATACTTTGGTCCCCATATAAAAATTTTGTTAAAATATTATTAATGGTAGACTACCTCTTGGTGAAAGCCCATTTCTGCTTGAAAATAGCCCAAATAATTTCAGTAATTTTCTTTTTCCTTTTTTTTAAGCCCTTATTTTCTGTCTTAGAATCAGTACTATCTATTGGTTCCAAGGCAGAAGAGCAGCAAGGGAGTAGGCAGTTAAGGTTAACTGACTCACCCAGGGTGGTAGTTTTCTTTTTTTTTTTTTTTTTTAAACCCTTACCTTCCATCTTGGAGTCAATACTGTGTGCCATAGAAGGCATCATCCAACCAAATATATAGATTATGTCTTTCATGTTCCCACTTCTCAGTTCATTCTCTGGAGGTGAACATTCACGAGTTATTCTTCAAATATAGCTATATATAATGTTCTCTTGGTTCTACTTGTTTCACTCTTCATTATCTCATGTAATTCTTTCCAAGTTCTTTTCAAATTAATCTCCTCATCCTTTTTTATAGCACAGTAGTATTCCATCATAATCATATACCATAATTTGTTTAACCATTTCCCAATTGATGAATATCCCCTCAATTCCACCACCATCCACCACAAAGAGAGCCCCTATAAATATTTTGGAACATAAAGGTTATTTTCCTTTTTCTCTAATCTCCTTAAAAAATAGACCTAGCAATGATTTTTTCTGGGTCTAACATTATACACAGTTTTATATCTCTGAGCATAATTCCAAATCGCTCTCCAAAATGGTTGGATCAGTTCACAATTCCACCAACAGTGTATTAGTGCTTCCACTTTTCTACATCCCCTTCAACATTTGTCATTTTGCCCTTTTGTCTTTTTGGTCAATCTGGTGGATGTGAGTTGATACCCTTAGAATTCTTTTGGTTTTCATTCCCTAATCAGTAATGATTTAGAGCATTTTTTCATGTACTTATATATGGTTTTGATTTCTTCATCTGAAAACTCTCTGTTCATATCTTTTGCCATTTATCAAAGGGATAGCTCTCATTCCCATAATTTGACAAAGTCCTCTATATATTTTAGATATGAGACCTCTAATCTGAGAGAGTGTCTATGAAAATTTTTTTCCAATTTTCTACTTTTTCTCTAATCTTGGCAGCATTTGTTTTATTTGCACAAGAACTTTTCAATGTAATGTACTCAAAATTATCCATTTTATATCTCACAATGCTTTCCATCTCTTGTTTACTCATAAATTCCCCTCCTATCTATAAATTGATAAGTAATCTGTTCCCTGTTCCTCTAACTTGTTTATGATATCACCTTTTATGCCTACATCATGAATCCATTTTGATCTTATCTTTGTGAATGGCATAAGATAATGGTCTATACCTAGTTTCTGCCAAACTACTTTCCAGTGTCTTAACAATTTTTACCAAGTACTGATTTTTTATCCCTATCCCACTAGCCTATAAAAACAAGGTTACTATAATCTTTTACTGCTGTTTGTTGTATGTCTCTTCTGTTCCACTGATCTACCTTTATATTTCTTAGCCAGTACCAGATAGTTTTGATAATTACTGCTTTATATTGCAATTTTAAATCTGATAACACTAAAATTCCTTTACATTTTTCTTTAATTCTTTTATTATTCTTGATCTTTTATTCTTCCAAATTAATTTTGTTATTATTTTTTTTCCTCAATAAGATAGTTTTTTTGGTAATTTGATTGGAATGACCGTGAATAGGTAGATTAGTTTAGGTAAGATTGTCATTTCAATTATTGGCTCTGCCCATCCATGAACAATAAATAATTCTCCAGTTATTTGTATCTGATTTTATTTGTGTAAAAAATATTTATAATTATGTTCATGTTGTTCCTGGATTTGTTTTGGCAGGTATATTTATTTTATTCCATCTGTGGTTATTTGAAATAAAGTATCTTAAGATTGTGGAAAATTCAACTAGAAGGGACCTTGAGATTTATCTGGTTCAGGGATGATTAACCTAGGGTCAATGAATTTGTCTTTGTTAGTATTTTGATAACCATATTTCAATGTGATTGGTTTCTTTCATAATCCTGTGTGTTTTATTTTATGCATTTAATACATTATTCTAAGAAAAAGTCCATAGACTTCACCAGACTTTCAGAGGGATCCGCGACACAAAAAAGGCTAAGAACTCCTGGTCTAGATTAGACCTAGCATCTTACAGGTGAGAAGGCTAGAATTCAAGCTTCTAGACCAGGATGGAAAGAGCTTCCTTCAGGGAGATACTTTCTAGTTTGTAAATAGAACAAGACATCTCTGGCATGGTCATTTTCATGGCCCTCCTGTTTTTTTAGTGGTTCTGGATGACTAGTGCTTTCCAGAAGTTTTGAGGCTGATGTGTAATCCTGGTAACTATAACTATGGGAGTTTCCTTGGGGAACAGTATAGTGTTTGGCCAAGAACCAGCCAACTCATCATTTAGGTTGAATTTCCAAAGCAGAACTTCAGACATGTCCCTCATCTTGTATGAATGATGAGTCTGCCATTATGGAGCAAGAGATGCTGTCACCACCAGTATCTCTTGCACCATCTGTCTGTGCTCCCGCCTGTGTGCCTTCATTTTTCCTTTCTATAGTCACCCCCACCAACCTTCTTCCTTTACTGTACTTCTTCACTCTGCTTTGGGCATAAATAACCTAGAGTTGTTTGGGGGATAGGTAGTATTGAAAAAGGACCAAACTTCAGTTAAAAGGCCCAAGTTTGGGTTTCAGTTCTGGCATGTGTGAGCTATGTAACATAGAGCCAAGCACAACTTCTCTAGAACCGTTTCCTCATCTAAAATGTGAAGGAATCAAGGTGATTTCTACGACCTTTCCCAGTGCTGACTTTCAGCCTGTGGCTCTATATGTGCCATTTCTGAATGGATGACTAGAAGATCTCCTTCCAAAGGCATCTAATCTGTCGCTACTTTAATCCCTGAGTTTCCAGTTCTCAAGTTCCCTCGCCATATCAGAGCATGTCCAGTGATTTTAAATGTGATGCCTCTGCAATGTTTGTCAAACACCTCCCGCAGCTAATGCTTAGAATGTCAGGGTACTCCAGATTCTTCATGTTTGTTGGGCCACATTAGCATCTGATGGATGGCCACAGCCAACAAGAGTGCTTATGGGTGCTCACTTGTTGGGTTTGGATTGGGACGGTTTGCCCTCGTCCGCAAAGAGAATGCCTGGCCTAGTTTCCAAAGCTCTGCACAATCTCAAGTTTTCTTTCCACTTTTCAGTGTTCACCAATCAGATGATGACCGTTTCTTGTGGGTGGCTGTATCAAAAATGAATGTAGTTAGAGGGAACTGCCCATGTGAGAACTGTGGAAGGAGCAGTTTACTATCTTCGAAAGACTCCCTGGAGCACAAAATCCTGCTGATGATGAAACGCCCTGGCCCTGAGGAACTGGTCTCACATATCATAACAGATTCCTTGGGTAGGCTTCATGCTCTGGATGGAGGTGGCTTTCTTTATTGGAAACTGATAGAGTAAACTGAAAATTAAGAGGCAGGGGAGAAACGGGTAATTAGGAAATTATAGAGGCAGTGTGATATAATGGCTAGAGTCAGACTAAAGTCAAGAAGACCCGAGTTCAAATTCCAGCTGTATAAGACCTTATTTCTCAGTCTTGCAGGCAATTCTCTAAAACCAGCAGCAGCAGAATAGGGAACCAGTCTGCACTGGCAAAGAGTTTTTACTCATTAGGAACTACCTATACCAACAAAATCACAGGACAAATCCCCAAAAATGAAAGTTTAAAATTGATGGTGTTTTATTTGGGGCTTGGCAAGGCCTCCTTGAATATCCAGGGATATTGGGGGGCAGCTGAAGTCTAGAAGGAGAAAGAAACCCTGTCCCTGGAAGGTCAGTGAAGAGATGCCGCCCAACCAAGCTTTCTTACTTACTTACAAGTGCCAAATCAAGGAACTAGGACAGTCTTCACTGGCTTGTAATCCGCAAGGAATTGTTTCCTCTTTAACCAAGCCTCCTTTCCAGCCCAGATTTTCCTCAAACACCGTGTGTGTTATTGGTAACAAGCACATAAAGGAAGAGATGACTAAGAGCACACAACTGTAAATTTAGTTTAGTGTTCACATACAGAAGACTAGACAAGAGACTGATGACAAAAATCTATCTGATTTAGGGAAGCTTTGTCTTGCGAGATGATTTTTACCTCTTTTGAACATATAGAGCATATTTTACAATGAACATACAGAACAAGCACATGATTTTCTATTAAAGAGTCTTAATTATCATGGTTTGTTCCCAGTTTCCTGCCCTCCCCTTATATTTTTTCCATTTCCTTTGATTCTAAAAGATTCTTTTATAACCTAGAAAAAACCCTTTCTTGTATTAAACCAATACTACAGCATTTTCTGAAGGCTTGATACAATTCTTGGAAGAATATTTATAAGCTGGTTCTTACACGTACATTTTTAGTTGAAATTCTCGGATTTAAACATATATGGAATTTTAATAAGGCAGAGCCCCGCGTCCAAGTTAAGGAAGCATATCTTGTTACATGTCCCTAGGGAGGATTGGTTTTAATATCAAGGAAAATGGTTGAATGTGCCTCTGTTTCCTGAGAAAGGTCTCTCTTCCTGGCAAATGTATAACTGGACCAACTAACCAAAGGCACAGACTATGAAAATAGCTTTTATGTGGTACATGATATAAAAACCAATTATTTTATCTTGCAAAGTTTATTTTAAGATAGACCATTAAAGAATTTCAGAAACCTCTCCCCATTTTTGTATTTATCCATTCTAATGTTTTCCAAAGGCTACTTGTGATAGAATAATAGCCCAAGAGATTAGAAGCTATCATTAAGCTAAAAAGGCACTTATACAAACATAATCCTTAAAATCATCCTTATTCTCTTGTTAAGTGATGATATGCCACCAGGAGAGTATACTTCAGAAATATTCACTTCAAATCTTAAAAGTACAAAGTAGCATTCTGAAAATTTGAAAATAATAATTTTTAAAAAAACATTGGAAATCATAATAATTTATGTGATTTTTAGAAATTTATCTTTCATATTTGAGTTCTAGTTTTTGTGAGAGAGAAGTTTACTTCATTTGTCCAGGTAGTTTGCTTTTTTTATCTATTTCCTTTCATATTTTTTTTTAAAAACAGATTTACCATCTAAATTCATATTGTTGATATAAGAACTAAAATTTATTCCAAACTCTAATCAGTATTCTCTTCTAGCTTTTGAGGCCCCTAACCATATTTTTAAAATTAAAATACATGAAATGAAATAGAACTGAAAAGGTGAGAATCTAATTTTTTTAATTTAGCGCATACTTTTCCAGTATTTTTTCTATGTGAACATATTCACAATTGATGGAAACCCTAGCTTTCATGGAGTGTCACAGATATTTGGGGAATCAGGAGAAGACTATTCAAATGTTCTTGTCCCTTAATTGAACATTAATAGCTATTTAGCTGATAAATTTGAGGTCATTTTTAACTCTAAGACCAAGAGGACTTCCCCCTCTGATTGACCCTAAAAGTTGTCTTTAAAAATTCTAGTACTTTACCCTCAAGGACAGGAAGTTTCTGCCATATGGCAACATCCTGGGCCCTCGAAGAGTTTAAATTGCTCAGGGTTTAGAAAAGCTGTTTAGAAGCTTTAAGGATCAACAAAACTCTGAAAATGAAATTAAAGGGTTTTACTCAAGTCATGTGATATTGTGTCCTCATTTGTTGAAAGGTTCTGAAGAGCAAGAATTCTTAAATTGGTTTCCCTCTAACATTGTGAGCTCAAGCCCTTTCCATGAATGCCTAATCAGAATAGCAAACAAGTTTAAAGAAAGCTGCCTTGTACTATGAGCTGAATCCCAAGACACTTAACAAAAGTACACTTTTTCCCACACTTGATCCCATTTTCTTCATTTGATAGTGAATTACTCTACTTACCAGCTTATGGAGTGACTATGCTGGTAAGAAATATTTATTCAGTAGGAGAATTTTTTAGCACTTTCAGTAGATTTTTTTGCCTTGCTTTTTATAAACCAAGGAGAAACAATTTACTAACATTTCAGAGAGCTGCACCTATTAGACACATAAAAAAGGCCATTCCCTCCCCCCAAGAGGATTACAGGACTTTATGATGTGTGAAATTGGAACAAGTGCCATAAAATAATCATAATGGTAACCCATTTATGGAAGGGTGACTACAGTTTACCCAAGGTTTGATAGCTGAGTAGAGAATAGATTTTCTGATTCTGGAATACACTTTTATCTAATGGTGGCTTTCACAGTGGATACACATGGTCTGGGCAGGTTCTCCAGATGGCCCACAGGCTGGTCTTCAGTGGGTGTCATGGGAAAGCCTGGGCAGATTAAGGAATATTCTCCACTGCAGATGTGAAAAATCTAATAATAACAGTAATAATATCTGACATGTACCCCTTTGAAGTTTGCAGAAGACTCCACATACGTGATCTCATTTGAACCCCCGTACAACAGCCCCATGAAGTAGACTCTCCTACAGTTATTACCCTCTCTTTGTTACAGATGAAGAAAATGAGACTTTACATTGTTGCAAAAATGAGCACTTTTCAAGCTTGCTCAGCGAGTCTCATTTCTCTTCCACACTGTTGCTCCCTCCAACAACGTAGATTACAATTCATTCATATCTTCCCATCCCAAACAGCCTGTGTCCTGGTCTTCCCCTGAGTGGTTCACCATTGAGGTCTTCAGGAAGGGTCACAAAGCACTTCAGCAGGCTTCCTTGAGTTCTGTTCACAGCAGGTGGCTATCAGTTATCATGCAAGCGGTTCTTATTTCTTTTTGGTCAGTGGTTATTTGAGAACATCCTTTACATTGTTTCTTCTGAAATAACAACCTGCTTCTTCATTGTCTTACCCTTTACTTCTTCAGAAACCGTCGTATTCCACCAAAGCCCATTACTAATCATTCGCAGTTTCCTAGGAGACATCCAGCTTGCCCTCCTTTTCCTATACTCCATTTGCAGTAAAAGTCAGCAACTTACATATTGAGCTTGATAGGCTGTTTATCCCATTCTATACTGTAGACTAGTTAATAAGTAATTTTCACCCAACTCATTTTTCCTATGTGTTCAGTTAGGTTCAACTCTTTAGAATGATTATGGATCTCCTTTAGGATTTTCCACATTGTTCCATGACCTGATGCAATCGGAACAATACCATCCATAAAAAACATTTTGAGGACCTGTCTATTTAAAAGGAACCATTATTCATGACAAGTGGCAAACAGCTGTGGCAAGAATTCATTCCTATTTTATTCTTCATTATAATAATCACATAGTCATGGAACAAAGTTATATCTTTACTGAAATCTTGTATAATTTTTATATGTGCATGTAAGATGTCTTGTGAAAGGAAAACCTTCAAAGTACCACTTTGTTCTACCAAAGAAAATGCTTTTATATAATTAGCAAACAAAAGTACTATAAAACCTTGCATTCTCTAAATCATTCAATCATATGATCATAAAGATGTCATTTGCTATGGAATATCACTTGCAGAAGGCTACTTGTTACTTTCTAATACCCTCATCAAAAAAATATCCTTAATACACATGTAGCAAATCCCCACAAAAATTTTATATTGGTGAAAAAATAATTATAATGATCAGTAGTTACTGATATTCTCTAAGCCAATTTTTTGGAAGGCAATAATTACAGTGCAATAATTTTCCCCCACCCCATTGTCCTTGATTGTGAAAAAGGAATTTGTTACAAAAATCTTTATAAATGTTTTGCATTTTTCATCCAATGGTTGCTTTCTTTCTAGTTTTATCCTTCAGTGGCCTTGGAATGAATTTGTTTAGTTGAGACTTTTGCAAAGCTTTCTCTATTTTATGAAATAATACCATTCATGATCTTCAACTATTCTTCTCCATAAGATTATACTAACAAATTTATATTTGAATTCTAATTAGTATTTAATTTATATTCATTTCTGTTGACTACCATAAGTATTCTTGACATAGAGATCAAGTGTTTGCTAACTATGGTGGTTTTTAGGTTCTTTTAATTTGCTCATTATGGTAGTTGACTTTTTAAATTAAATTGTATGAAATTGTTATCCTTTTCAGTGCTCTTTCCTCCATCCATTTCCCTTTTTTCCATATCAGTAACTTATTTTAATAGATCAGGTTAGAGTTGCTTTATGTATGCCATATCTTTTTTCTAATTTTTATTCTTTCTTGCTCTTTTGTATTAACTTTTATCTTTGCTCTAAAATGATTCAGAGAATTACTCCCACATCAATGACCAGGCATTTCCTGCCTATTCAAATATGATAAATTTCATATATTATAATGTTTTGGGGTGGTGACTACGTCCAGGACTTCCCAGTTGTTTTCATGAAGAAAATATTTTTCGTGCACAAGCAAGGGATAGAGAGGATCACAAAAAATAAAATAGATCATTTTGATTATGCAAAATTTTAAAGGTTTTACATAGACAAGACTAATGCAGCTAAAATTAGAATGGGAACAAGTAACTAGGAAAAATGTTTATAGTGAGCTTTTCTGATAAAGGTCTCATGTATAGAATATGTTAATATAGGACATATAGTTCAAATTTTTAAAAAGAGCCATTCTCCAATTGGTAAATGGTCAAAGAATGTAAATAGGCAATTTCTAAAAGAAGAAATCCAAATTATCAATAACAGTACAAAAAAGTTCCAAGTCACTAATTAGAAAAAATCATCCATCAGATTGGCAAAAATAATAAATAAAAACAATAATAAAATGTCATATCTTAGAGGAACTACTGGAAAGCAGGCAAATTAATGTACTTTTGGTGGAACTATGAATTTTCCAGCCTTTCTGGAAAGTGTCTTTGGAGCTATGCCCCAAAAGCCACAAAACTGTGTATACCTTTTGACCCAACAATAATACTGTTAGGTCTATCTCCCATAGAAACCAAAGAAAGGAAAAAAATGGCCATATGTACAAAAATATTTAGAGCAGCAATTTTTGTGGTAGTAAAGAAAGAAATGGAAACTAAGCAGGGGAGGGAAGGGGAAGGGAACAACTGGAGAACTGCTGAACAAATTATGGTATATGAATATAATATAATACTACTATACCAAAAAAATGAAAATAAAGCAGTCATTTCTTCATGATCTTTATTATTTATTATTATTATATTTATTGTGCAAAACGAGGTGAGCAAAACCAAGAGAACAGTTTATGTAATAACAACAATGTTGTAAAGACAAGCAACTTTGAAAGACATAAGAAATTTGATCAACGCATTGAAAAACCACAGCCTTAGAAGACAAATGGTGAAGCATACTACCTATCTCTTGACAGAGAGGCAATGGACTTTGAGTGCAGAATGAAGTATGTATTTTTTTAGATTTTTAGATTTGGGCAATGTGGGAATTTATGTTGCTTGATTATGCATATTTATCATAGCATTTGGGGGCTGCTGTTGTTTTTCAAAGGAAGGGAAGGGGAAAAAAGAGGAAAGATCTTTATTTTGAAAAAATTAAATTATTTTAAGAGAAAATATTCATGAAGTAAGATCATGAAGTCTCTGTATATTCTATAAGCACATGGTCTCTCTTCCAATATATTTTCATATATTTCCAATATATCTTCCAATATATTTTCACCATTCTTAGCTTTGTTCAACATTTCATTGAAATTACTACTTATCACAGTATATGTTGATTCCATTTAGAGGGTCTAATTGAGCTCTCCATAGAATTTCTATGCTTTTTCATCCTCTGAAACAGATGTTGAAACATAAGCTGCAATTATTTTCATGGTGGTCTTTTTGCAAATATTTATTTGAATACTGCAATATGAGAAGGCCAAATGTCCCATGAAATGAGGTTTCTTATTGCTGTTGGATGCATGATAAAACCAATTCCACAAATTCCATTATTTGTCTCTCCAAGGACACTCTGTGTTCCATCCGTTCATAAGTCTAAAACTTTTCTTTGTCTTTAATTTCATTTATAACAAACTTGAGAGTCCTTTGCTAGGCCTGAAAGGGCTTCATAAAAACATCAAATAAGCTAGTTGCAGTCAAAAGCCATAGATCTTTTTATTTAGCATGTGTGAAGGAGGTTTAAGTAGACAAACCCAGAAGAATAGGAGGCAGGGATCACAAGGGGCAGCCAGTCTTCTCCCTCTGGTCCTCACCGGGACCAGGAAAAGGAAAGGCCACAGCCAAGGTCGTCCTCATGGAACCAGGGAGGTGTGAGTCCAGGAGGGTCTCCTGGCAGGCTGTTCCCAAGATTTGGTGTGTGGACTTTGAGGTCCGTGCTCAGGAGGTGGCCTCGGTGTTTTATAGGGGGGCTGGGGGGCCCCATTCGCAGATGGCTTTCCTCCTCTACTATCCCAAATAGGGAGGCTCAGGCAGCCAGGATTCTGGGAAAGAGGCAACGTAAAAAGTTGTTCGTGTTTATATAGTCTGAAATGTGTGCTATTCCTAGTGTTGATGCTGTTTGGTCATTTCAGTTGTCTGGCTCTTCATGACCCCATTCTTGTTATAGAGTGGCCGAAAGGGGGAGAATAACGTACAAGCGGGGCACATTCTGCATCTCTTTCTGTTGCGTGGATTCTCATAGCCATCACCAAAATTTATCACCAAGCATCTTGGCACTGACCTGGTCAGCTAGTTTGGCCCACAGAAAGTAGGTCTAGTCAAGGAGACTATACTGAGAGTGTCTCTAGCCTGGCACAGGCTGTAGATCTCCCCCTGGGGGAGTCTAAGAGCCCAGCCCCGTCCCCCCGCCTTGGGGACACAGGAGCAGGACCTACCCTGTGTCTGCAGACCCAGAAAGCTTGTGACTTCCATAGAACGGAGTGGAGTGTTTGTTGTACAAAATCGTGCCACCTCAAGGAGTCCAAATCCTGACATTCTCCAGAGTCCAGCTCCAAGTTTGCCTCCCGGAGGAAACTTTTTCTAATTATTCAGCCCCAAAGTAATGCTTCCTTTCCTTCGATTGACTGTATGCAGGGCATCATTCTTAGTCCTAGGACAAAAAAAAATAATTAAATAAGACAAACTCTCCATCTAGTAGGTATATAGAACCAACTGTGATGTGAAGCAAAAGGGGGGAAAAGATCATTTCAGCTAGAAGATCAGGGAAGGCTTCCTGGAGCAGGTAGTTTTGAACAGTACCTTAAAGCATGGGCAGTATTTCAAAAGGCAAAGAGGAAAAGGGAGGCCATTCAATCTATTAAAAAAAAATACAAAGACAAGAAAGACAGAAGGACCACAAAACATGAAATGCACTAGCAGATATTCTAGTTTGTCTAGTGAGAAGAGTATGCCATGAGACAGGGATCACAGAGAAAAATGGTGCCAGGTTAATGAGATGATTGAATGCCAGAAGAAGGAGTTTTAACTTTTGGTATCTAAGAAAAAATTATTGAAGAATGTTTAACAGAAAAACGACATGTACATAAATAAACACGAAGAACAGATTGGAGGGAGAAGAAAGAGAGACCAAAAAGTAGTAAATTCATAACAAATATTTGCTTAATTGAATTCATTCACTTGGATGGTACAATATTATTTTAGAGTTAGTGTTCTTATTGATTCTTTTAAGATTTGTAACAGAGTTCCTATTTTATATGTAAAAGGAAAAAATATCCTTTTTCAGAAAGTCTGCAATTAGGAGAAGGGAATTAAAATATGGCCCACAGTGTGATATTCCAGGTCACCCTTTCTCATTACTGTTCTCAAAATCCTTAATGCAGGAGTCCTTCTCATTTTAATTCAGAAAGCTTTTTATTAACTGTTCACTCTGTGCAAGGCTCTGTTTAAAAATGGCATTCTCTTGTTTCTGAATGATGAAAGAAAAAGCATTCATTTAGCATTTACCGTGTGCCAGGCTGACCTGAGAGCTTGACATACAGGTAGAGAAGCGGAGAGACTGTCCTCCAGTCTCTTCCATTTCCGTAGGGGGCAGCACTAGAGGACTGGCGGCCAGGGAGGGGGGGTTTGGCCTGGAATTTCCAGGAACAGTGAATGGAATCGTGTCCTTCGTTTGTAATAGAACTCCAGAATGGCCAAAAGGAAACCTCAGTAGTTCTTAGAGGTGAGTGCAGGGGAGGAGAGGAGGGCAGCAGGTCAGGATGAGGAGGCAGGTGGCCCGGGAGGCCAGAGCTGAGTGTCCCAGCTCGGCCTGCTTTGGAGGGTGGGACAGGCGTCAGCTTCCGGGACTCGGCCACCTCGTATGGACTAGAAGAGAAGAGCCCCGGCTTCTCCTCTGGGCGCTCTAACTTTAGGTCAGCTGCTTTATCTGGGCTTCAAAATGAGGGGCTCGAGCTGGGTGATCTCAAATGGCCCTCCCAGGGATGGCTGCCTATGACTGCCTAAATCCATCTTCATGACTAATTTTATAAGGAAAGTAACAAGATTTCCAAGAACATTCAGGAAAAGCCAAAGTTAGTCATGTGTTGTGGTTCTTAGCCACTGTATGTGACCGAAAATCCTGCCAGTTTCCCTTGAAATGTTAGATACTTTAAGAGACTCCAAAAGTTGTTTTGAATTTTCAAATTTTATTCAATAATACCATCAACTATAAAAAGTGGGTAGCAAACAATAGTCATTTTTTCAGTATTATAAAATGTTACACTGCTAGTTTATTCATCCATTTTTGTGCAAATGCAGCTAATAAAATCAGTATAGCAAAAATTTGCTTACTTACTCTGCCAGGAAGATTGGGTTATAGTTTGCAATTTATAGAAGAGGGTATGATGTTAACATATTTTTCTTTTTCACTGATAACAGTAACAAAATAGCTTCTCATCTGTCAAAGACAAAGAGCGTTGTTGAGAAAATTATGCCCACATGAGTAAAGTAAAAATAATTTGGAATTTATAGATGTAATATTTGTATCATAATGGCAAGAGAAATAAGAAAAGGGGTGCACCTGGTATAGGTTTTTTTTTTTTTAAGATATGAACCATTATGGAACTTTAAAAATGGGACTCACATTTGAACTTCCTTATGTTATAAATAAGAAAACTGGATCTCCAGGAAGTCGAATACCTTTCTGGGCACGGTGAAATTTAAACTTAGGTCTTCTTAAGGCCCCTTGGTGGTACAGGGGATAGAGAGCTGGGCCTGGTGTCAAGAAGCCTTGAGTTCAGATCAGGCTTTGGACTCTTTCTAGCTGCATGACCCTGCACAAGTCATTTAACCCGTCTGCCTCAGTTTCCTCAACTGTAAAATAGAGATCATAGGAGCACCCACCTCCCAGGATGGTTATGAGGATCAAATGAGATAATGTTTGTAGGGGGCTCACTTGGCACATAAGCCTCGGAAGACCACCCCAGGAGTGGCCCGCTGAAGACGTAAATAGTTGGCATTAACTAGCTCACAAAAACAGAAAGTAGAAGAAAAAAGTGGGACAAATCACATCCTGCCTGTTTTACCAGTAAGTGCCTCGTCCTCCAAGTCCGCTGCCTCGGGCTCTCCAGCTGCTCCTCACGCCGGCAGATGGTCGCCCTCCTCCGGCTCGGCCCTCATCCCCATCGCCACGTGCCTCCCCCACCGTGCAGCTGTGCTCCAGGGAGGCCAGTTCCACAAGGCCCACGTACGTGTCCTGGGGACACGGATGGAGAGTGGAAGGGACTTGGGAGGCCGCAGAATCAGACGGGAAACGGAGGCCCAAGCAGGGGTGTGATTGGCCCAAGGACGCAGGAGTTATCAGTATCCCAGGTGGGCATCAAGCCCAGGTCTTCTGAGTCCGGATCCTGGGGATTTTTTACCCTCTGTGCCCCTCGGCCTTCTTCTTGACCAGCCTTTATTGCCGCTCTGAAAGAAGGGCCCTCGGCCGCCCCTTACATATATTATCTCATTGGATCATCCCAGCCACCCTCTGAGGAAGGGCTCTCATTATCCTCATTTTATAAATGCAGAAGCCGGAGCTCCAAGAAGCCAGGAAGGGTTCGGGGTGATGCTGAAGCCCGCATCTTCCCGAGGCCTCTCGGTGGTGCGGTGGGTAGAGAGCTGGGCCCGGAGGCAGAAAGACGAGTTCGGATCAGGCGTTGGGCTTTTCCTGGGCAAGTCCTCCAACCTCCGTCTGCCTCGGCCTCCTCCAGTATAAAGCAGGGATAGCGGAGCCTCTGCCGTCCATCATGGTGAGGATCCAACGAGATAATATTTGTAGAGGGCTCACGTAGCACAGGGCCTGGCACACAGCAGGCACTTAATAAATGTTCATTTCCTTCCTTCCTTCTTCACTTCCAGTTCATTGGGTTATCGCTCTCTAGTCACTCGCACTAGGAATAAATCTTCAGGCTTTTTCACTGTGTCAAATAAGGGCAGCTGCCTTTTCACTGAGGGTCATTGCCGCTGCTTGTTGAAATGAAGAGATCATTTGTGCTTGAAATAAAAGATCCGAAATATTCCAAAGCAGAATATTTCCATGACTGGAACCTGTTAGCATCGTGCCTGAAACCTGGTAAATACTTAATAATTTTTCTTCATGTTTTTATTCATTGGTTTCTCCAAATGGCTAGAATCCGTTTCACATTACGGTCCTCTGCACTCTTGTGCCAATTAATAGTCCTTTTAAACATACTCCGCAATATCAAACCTGCATCATTTAGATAATGCTTTCTCTAAAGTTACCAGCCATCTATTGTTATTTAACTCGATGACCTTTTCTTGGCCCTCATCCTTCTTGGCTTCTCTTCAGCCTTTGATACTGACAGTCATCTCTCCTTCCTCCCTGGGATTTCATGGCATCGAACTTTCCTGGTTCTCCTTTAACCCTTTCCCTTCTCAGTGTTCATTAGCTCATCATCCATGAGCCAGCACCTTTACATGACTATATACTAGCTTCCCCTTTCTCTTTCTACACATTCTCTTGGAAATTTAATCAGCTCCCAGGAGTGAGTAGTTATCCTCTCTGTGGAGAAGACTTGCAAATCTATTTATCCAACCATATGTCTTTTTGCCCCGTATCACCAGCTGCCTGCTGGACATCACCTCAGACTGGCCTCAGCACAAATATCCCCCCTTTCCATGTCCTCTTTCATACACCTGCCAACCTGATCATTCTTAAAGCACCAGCTCAGAAACCGTTAGTGACAACTTCCTACTCTAGAATGGAATATAATTTCCTTTGTTTGACATTGAAGCCTTTTACAATTTGACCCCTGTAAAGATTAAAATGAATATACAATAACTATTATTGTATATTCAACAGCAGACAGGACCTGCCAATCCAACTACAGGGAGATATTACATTGTTCCTCCTCACATGGTCTATGTTTCAGGCAAAATGGCCTTCTTATGGCACATAAAATGCCATTGTACCATCTCCATGCCATTGTGTAGACCTCTCTCTTTCTCTTTTCTCTTTCTCTCTCTGTCTCTCTCTGTCTCTCTCTCTCTCTCTCTCTGTCTCTCTCTCTCTCTCTCATTCTCTTTTGCTCTTGCTCTCTCTCGCTCTCTCTTGCTCTCTCTTTCTCATCCTGGAATCCCTAGTTCCCTTCCAAATTCAGCTCAAGTACCAGCTCCTACATGAAGCCACTCCTCATCCCCACTCCCCAGTTATTGATGCTTTACAAAATCACTACTATTTCTTTGTACATTTTTTTATGTAGACTTTGTATTGACTTATCTATGTATATGTTTATGCATATGTATATTGCCTTCCCTTGCCCCCCTCCCCAAATTTCCTTGAGAGCAGAAACTTTTATTTGTTTGTGTATCCATAACACTTATTACATTGCCCAGAATGTAGCTGGTATTTAATTGATTGAGCTAAAGATAAACACCTTTCCAAGATCCAGATGTAATTGTTCCCTGTGTTTTAATAATCATATGCAGTCATTGTCATGGCCCTCCTTTTAAAGCTAAACAAATAGGCCCAGAATGAATATGGGGATAGAATGAGTCTCTTTAAGCATCCTTTTCTTTCTAAATCATTATGCCTCCCTCCCTTTCCAATCTTCTTTCATCCTCTTGTCCTTCAGCCATAAAACCCATTTCTGATCCTTAAACACACTACTTCATCTCTTCTTTATGTCTTTGCAATAGAATATATTCTCCCTGCCTAGAATATTCTCCCTCCCAATCTCAGACTCTTAGAATCCTTGGCTTCTTTTCAGCCTCAACTCAAAGGCTACTTCCTTCAGGAGACCTTTTCTGGTCCCCTTGGTTGCTAATTCTATACCCTTCTAGATGACTTTCCATCTGCTTTGGATTAGTCTTATGAACTCTGTCATCTCCTCCATTGGAACATAAGATCCTTGATAGGAAGGACTGTTTTTGCTTTTTTTCTTCTGTATCCCTAGCACTGTTATGGATAAAAAGGAGAGTACACTAAAGTTAGGAGGTGATCTCCTTCCCTTGCTGAGTGACAGAGGGGTAAAAGGTGATTGAGGTGATAGGAGAGGAATGAAAGGGATGGCTGAGTTTAGGGAGGAATGGACAAGGCGGTATTAGGATGGTAAGGCTATAGGTGAGGTGTTCAGGAGAGGCAGCTGACACAGACTAGACACTCAGGTTAGAGACAGAGGATATTGGGTTAATAGGCTGAACCCTTACTTTTTTGTTTGTTTGTTTGTTGTTTTTTTTAAACCCTTGTACTTCGGTGTATTGTCTCATAGGTGGAAGAGTGGTAAGGGTGGGCAATGGGGGTCAAGTGACTTGCCCAGGGTCACACAGCTGGGAAGTGGCTGAGGCCGGGTTTGAACCTAGGACCTCCTGTCTCTAGGCCTGACTCTCACTCCACTGAGCTACCCAGCTGCCCCCTGAACCCTTACTTTTACAGACACAAGGAATAGAACCAGACAGAAGTGGTTTGAATCTGACTCGAGGGCTTTCTTGTCAGTTTCTCAAGTCCTCAAAGGAGGAATCACAAGGCTCCTCCCTGTCAGTGAAACTGAAGGGATTCAGGAGGAAGCATTGGGCAACTACTTCCTCCCAAGATGGATGCCTCCAGTTTCCCTCAAGAAATAAAGAGAATTATTCCTTTCCCTTCACCCTTGCCTAATTCTTCAACACAAAGATTCTCCAGAGGGTTTGATTAGGTAACAAGGGTTTTATTAATGTTCCAAGGATGGTCTGGAAGGAGAGAGGTGTTTGGGGTTCCTGAAAACTGCTAGGGAGAAATTCAAGATGGAGGAGGGTCACAGGAATAGGTTATAAAGAGAGAGAACCTGCTCTCTCAGCCTGGGAAGATTTGGCTGCTTTTAAAGTAGAGGGTATACTAAAGGGATAGTTTGAATTCAAGGATGTCCTACTTGCCTATGGGGAAAACTAAATCCACAAATCTTTTCACTAAAAACCCAAAAGCCACCCTGCCTCCCAGAGCCCCGGGAAAACAGGGAAGTAATATGGAAAAGGTCAGGGAGAGGTCCAGAGAAATTAACTAGGTTCAAATTAGCACAGGCCAAAGCAAACCAAAAGCCAAAATAGAGCTCTGATTGATCCTTCCGCTCTATTCAAGCATTAGGGACCAACTGAACTTTCTCAGAATTCTAAGGCTCAACTGCCAGAAGTTTTCAGTTGGCCCTCTGCAAGAGCAAAAAACCCCTCTTGCAACTTTTGCATTACAGCACTTAGCACAGTGTTTTACACCAAAAAAAGCCATGAATAAGTATTTACTAATTTATTTAGCTCTAAGTAATTTCTCCATGAGCTGTGTAAATTATAGTGCTCATTGTGGTCATCCTAATAATTTTCATTGGAACATGCTAAAATATATATAGTCAGTAGAAACCTTGAGTCACCTGAAAGATGACCAAAAGGTCACCCTTCAACCAATGCACTCATTCTGATTTGCCACACACTCTGGTCTGGTGTCATGTTGCAAACCTATAGCACACATGCCAGAGGGGACCATTTCCTTCCCCTCTCCACACATTCCTAAGGACATTTCTCACATGACTGGCCCCTCTTTCCAGCAGCCCAATGGGAACACTTCCTCCCTCTCTTGTCTGGGGTAAGGTGAAGGGCTCACATGCAGCCTGGGGGTAGCAGTTTGGGCACTTGGTCTCTAAAAGGTTCACCATCACTGGTCCAATATTTTCCCTCAGATACCAGACCAGCCCTAGTGCCTCTAGGACCCTTGTATGTATCTTGATGCAGGCCCAGGCTATTTACTATGTTCTTAAGTATTGTAAGAACCGTAGAAGCAATGAACAGGACACTCTGAGCCCAAAAGTTTACTGCAATAAGACTTTTGTACACCCCATTTATGTATGTTATAATTTCACATTTAATTGAGTTATTATACTCACTTTTATTTGACTCATTTTATTCTGCCTTTCATGGGAAATTATTAAGTTATTGTTGCAAATTACTTCAACATATTATTTGCAATTATTGGGCGATGTTGAAAAATATCTTCAGAAAAATAATTCCATATGACAATTAATGTTATAGAACAAACATAAGCTCAGTTCACAAAATAAGCTCATACCTCTGTTTTCAACTATTATCATTTTCAGGATAAGTCATAGAGAACTTCCAATTGTGAATTATTTTCTTAATGGAAGAACTCTGAGTACCATGGCCCTGCTATAGTTACTCATAGATAATTTTAATAGCTTCTTGCTTTTTTACTTAATAAATTTTCCAAGAGCAGTATGACAGAAGACCCATAACAAAAGCTTCTCTATTACATCTCTCATACTGTGCATTTCTCCTGGGGTTCATTTGTATTCTCTTTTCTAGTTCATGTGTGCCTTAAATGTTAACATTTCATCATTCATGTTAAAGTACCATATGTGAAAATGATTAAAAACTGACAAAATCATCAGAAAGAACATGGTCTTTGTCAGTAGGAATAAATCTCACATGGAAGAAGCCAATCCACTTATGAAAGTGTTCAAGTTTCAGTGAGTTAAGCCAAGGTGACCATCAGTTATTGAAAAGGCCCTGTGTGTGTTCTGTTCTTTCCTTCTCTGTAAAGATGTAGATGTGTGTCTACACAGTTAATTAGGACTCATGGGGCATGTATATTTTGTCATTTTAGGCCAAGGGCAAAGAAAGGCAATGGCTGAGACACCAACCTACTGGGGAGTTGGATGATGCCAAGATAATCGATGGCTTGACTGGAGAAAAAGCCATCTACAAACGTCGGGGAGAAATGAAGCCAGAAGTAAGAATTCAGTATTCACTAACCTGGGCGATGATGGATGTTTCTGTGTATTGATGGAGTCTTGTATATATATATATATATATATATATATATATATATATATATATATATATATATATATATATACTAGCTTTATTTTAT
>NC_058132.1:588547053-588609858 GCF_016433145.1 Gracilinanus agilis | reverse complement strand
ATATATATATATATGAATGTATAAAAATATGTACTACTCGTTGCTGGTAAAATTTCTATGAATTGTCCCTTGAATTGGAACTCAACATTACCTTCTGACTAGCCACAAGAAGGTCAAATTTACCAGGGGGGAAAAAAGGAAATTATTAATACAAGTCTTCAAACTGAAGTATTCTGAAATTAGCATTCATCATATTATTAAAGTAGCTTTATTATTCTGTCTTGTGACCTCAGTGCTTCCCAGTATAACTAGCAAAAGACGAAATGACTAAGGAAACAAAAGTTTGATCTTCTGAGCATATCCATTTATTAAGCAATGCATGCCAATTGTCCAACAGATTAGGCCCAAACCCCTTCTTCGGGTTAGGGCTAGATCCCAAATACAGAGGGGATAGACTTTTCTTTTTCCCAGGAAGGGCTTTTAATTTCAATCAGCCAGAAAAATTCTTTGTAAAAGAACTTTCTACCAAGACAGTTTTATGCAGTCCATGACTTGGCTATTAAATTCTTTTTTCTTTTTTTTTTTTTAATTCCAAATTTTACAAAACCAAATAAAATGAGCATTTCCACATACAAAGAAAGTGTACATAAATGAAACCACAAATCTCTTAAATGTTTAGCTTACTTTTTATTTATCTACATAACAAATCGCATCCACAGAGGGACAGATTCTTATATAAAAACAATTCACCAGATAAGGCCAATTAATTAAATGGAAAAAATACAGCATTAGGTAATCTGATTTCTAATTAGATGAAAGATGAGACTTTCCAAGTTGGGAGGGGGCAGTGAACAAGATGCAATTCCTTGGGATAGAGGTATCTCACTCCTCCCCAAGTAACTGGACATAATCAAAAGAACATGGAAACAATAACTAATTGATCAGGATAGGACTAGTTTTCAGATAAGACACATGGCTTGCTTAAGATAAATAAATATGAGAAAACTCCTTACATCCATTTTGGATCTGACTGTCCTTGGTTAAGAGTCTCTATCTGGACAAATAGTCCACTTTCCAGACATGCAGGGCTGGGTTCAAACAATGCAAGAAGGTTTTCTCCTAATTCCTGCAATTGAATAAACTTTTCTCCCAAGACAGAATTTAGACTAGGCCCATAATTAAATAGAAAGAGAATGAAGCCAGCTTCAGAATTGCATCCCAAGATGGCGTCTGGGTGGTTCATTCAGTTCCCACCATTACCCACTTGCTGGCCTTTTTGACTTTGACTTCCTCACCATCTATTGTAGAAAATTACAAAAGTCATATTCATAAAAAAAATTTAGTTTCTCAAAAAAGTTACTATCTAAATTCAGTAGTTTATTTAGTGATGACAATGCTCTTAATAAGAAGATATGTGGCTTGGGGTTGTTGGTTTTTCATTGAGTTTGCCACAGGGATGAATGGCAAATGGAGGGAATATGGAATGAAAAATAGCTAATTTGGACACTTTTCCTTACGCCCCAAAAGATTTGATGGATTTTCAAATGACTTTTGTCAATGATGTTGTGGTTCTTAGAATTCGATGCTAGATTATAATATAGATGTATGGTTTTTATAAAAAGCTTGAAGTTTTACATGTACAATAATATCATAAGCAAGTTCTACAACTGGAAGTGCTTTGAATTCCTTCCAGACATTTCATTTACTCTTGTCACTCAGCAATCACACATCTGCCTCCTGAAAGTCGGAAAAACCTTTGAGAAATCATTATATAGACCTTTTCAGTCACTACTCTGTGGCCCTCAAATAATAAGAATAATAATAGAGATAGAGACCTGACCTGAGATTTTATTAGTATAGGGAGCCCCTGGATCCAGGAAACTTCTACCACTGTATGTCAGCACCTTCTCTGAAACTGTTTAGAGCATTTAAAGGTTAAATAATTTGCCATGCTCACACATCCCATAGGTATCCAAGGCAGAACTTGAACCCAGGTCTTAAGACCAGCCCTTTATCAAATAATAATAATAATAATAATTTATATAGTATTTTAAGGTTTGCAAAGTCAGAGAATATCCTTCTACAGACAAGGATTCCTGAAACAACAAAGACAAATGAATGTAGTTTTTACAGTGGAATTTTCCCCACCTATTTCTAGCTCTTGGATTTTCTAGGTGTCAGATAAAAATGGTGGAGGAGATAAATGTTGTAAAGATGCAAAGTTTTTGTGATGCCCAAACACTACTGTAAAAGATGAAAGACCAAGGTATCTGGCTATTTATTGGGTCCGCAAAAACCCCTACCAAATGGTTTGTCTGATTTTTACAACTAGACTGACTTAATTTTTTTATTTTTTGGCTGTATTGACCAACAGTTCTGGCACTGGGTAGTCACAGATAACCTTCCTCAGTGAAGGAAATGAGCATGTGGGCAGACTCCGGGGAGCCAAGAAATTTCAAAGGGAAGAGAGTTTTGCATAGCTTCATCTAATGTCATCTGAACAATAAGGATTTTAACTGTCAGCTAAAAGGAAGTAAAAAGTCATATTCATTTATAGCCCATTTACTCTCATCCACTGCAGGAAAACCACTAGTATTTTAGGGAACTGATCGTGTTTCTTCACAATGAGCAATGGTCTGATTTAGCAAATTACTTCATCAAATCCGACAAGATAGACAGTCTGCCTGGCACCATCTTGGAGCCATGCCCTCTAGACTACAAACAGCTCCTGCCAGGGCCACCAGCACTCCTCTACTCAGGAATCTTAAAGAGATTTTGTCACCTAGTTAGTGCTTAATAACAAGATTTAAGATGGACCTCCCCAATCTTTGTCCCTCTCCTCCTTCCCATCTTTGCTTTTTCTCCCGCTGTCACTAGAGACAGCTAGGTGGCACAGTGGATGGAGTCAGGACCTAATATCAAATGCTGCCTCAGACACTTGCTAGCTCCATGACCCCAAGCAAGTCACTTAACCTCTGCCTGCCTCAGTATCCCCATCTATAAAAGGGAGATAAGAATAAAATCTACTGCCCAGGGTTGTTGTGAGAATCAATCAGTTAATAAACATTTATTAAGTACCTCCTGCAGGCAGTTTAAGTTGTGTCTAATTCTTCATGACCCCATTTGAGGTTTACTTGGCAAAGATACTGAAGTGCTTTGCCATTTCCTTCTCTGGATCATTTTAAGATGGGGAAACTAAAGCAAACAGGGCTAAATGACCATAAGATTGAAATCATTATCCAATAACTCCAAGTATTATTATATTTTATAAGATTTATTAATAATCACTTGAAGTAAAAGAAATGAAAAGACAAAAGTAAAAGCCTGAGTAAAGAGAAGTCTTCCCAGCCACATTAGTGGGGAAAAGAGAGAGGTGGGGGAAAGATTACACACAAACTTTATCTCTAAAACATAAGGACTTAACATGAGAACAAAGGTGGGATGCTGGGAATTGGAGCCCTGGAGAGAAAATCCTAATTACACCAGACTTACTTAGAGTCACACAGCTAGTAAGTGCCTGAGGCCAGATTTGAATTTGGGGAGATGAGTCTTTCTGCTTCCTGGCCCAGCACTTTGGCCACTGTGCCACCCACCAGCCCCTTCAAACTTTCTTGAACTTCACTAAAATTCATGTTGGTCACTCAGCCAGCATGTAAGTACATACTTTCTTGTAACATTATTATATCCATATACCACAATTTGTTCAGCCATTTCCTAATCAATGAATACATATTATACATATTTAATCAATTTTAATTATAAATTTTAAGTAAATTTTATAAATACTGTTAAAAAGTACTTCTCTGAGTATTTTGTTAAAGACCATGTCACGTCCTACATGTCTTTCTATCTCTTGTACCCTTGCACCTAGTAGGGACTTGATAAATATTTGTCAATTAATATGTGTGCTTCTTAAATTTTTTTTATTCCAAAGTTGCTGAAAGTGCCCCTAACTTCCCACACTTAAAATAACCAACCAGAAGTTATAGCTACCTTATAAGTGCCTTTGCCTAGCTAACTTCTGTTAGGATGGGATTGGTGCAAGGGGGATGGGACAAAAGGAGCCAGAGAAAGCAGTTGCTGACAGCTGAGACCAGAGGGATTCTGGAAGATTCTCTGGAGGAAGGAGGATGAAGAGAAGTCTTCGGGTGGAGGACTGGGAGGAGAGAGGAAGAGGACATCTCAGCTCTGATCCAGTCCTGAAGGCTTCCTAAGGATCTTTCTTTGGAAATTGAAATCCTGATTCCCTGATCAAAACTATTCCATTGCATCTCACCCACTGAGACTTCAGCCATGGAAACGAGAATTTAAATGTCATTTAGTCTAATTTTCTAAACACATGAATTCTCACTCTATTTTCTTGACAAGTACATATCAGCTTTCTGTTTGAAGCCCTACAGGAGCAGGGAACTCATTACCCAATCAGAGCTCATTCCTCTTCCTAATAACTATAAAGAAATTCTTACATTGCACCAAAATCTACCTCCCTATAAAATTATCTTCCAGATAATGTGTCTTTAGAATTTTGAAGATAGCTATCATATTTATATATATTTCCCACATTTCCTCTTTTTCAGGCTATATATTCTCAGTTCCTTCAATAGTTTTTCCCTAAGTCATAGTTTTCCCATCCCTCACTAATCTTACTATTCTCCTCTGGATATGGTTGACTTTGTTACAGTTCTTCCTAAAAGATGGTACCAAGAACTGAACACAATCCCCAAAAGTGAGATTACTTAGTTTTGGAGTTACTGGTGATAGAAGCATATGTGAATTCTGACTATTTGATTCTCTTGTGTGCAGTATGATATCGCTGGACACTCTGGAGATGGTTACGTTAAACTGGTTCCACTGGATAAAATCCCCAAGGACAATAAGCAAAGACTTCAGATTCTGAAGGTAAAGACACTCTGAGGATACTTCTCTGTTCTGAAGGCTTCTGTAGATCTATAGGAAATATTTTTGGTCACTAAAAATATAAAATAAAGGAGAAATGTGAACATAAGAACTTTTTGATTTTCCATTGTTAATGCACCACCCTAAGGGAAAACCCAGAAATGTATTTCATCCTACCCTGAGCCTCCAACAACAAAAACAACAACATAAAGTCAGAGTCCCTCTCCTACTTTCAGCTTACTATACTTAGAACTCTGTTTTTGTGACTTGTCTCAGATTCTAAATCCAGTTGGCAACTTGTGTATGCTGCTCCTTAAAAGGCCAAGAGGTTCTTTGGAGGGGAAGGAAGAAGAGAAAGAGAATTCCTTGCTGTATAACCCTGGGCAAGTCACTTAACCCCAATTGCCTTCTGTCTTAGAATAGATTAGATTCTAATGGATCAATAGATTCTAAAGCAGAAAGTAAGGATTTTCAAAAGAAGAGAAGAAGATGAGATACATTGGGTTTTCCCTCAAGGTCCCTTCTGCATCAAATGTTGTCATTCTAGGAATACCCTCTAACCAGAGCTCTAATGAGTAAATACACTTGGAATAATTACCTGGAAAAACAAAACAGACAGAAAAGGGAGTCATTTTCTTCTAGCCCTGTAGCAAGATGGAAATTACTTAAGCTCTCAGCTTTATATCATGTAACCTCTTTAGGATCTCTCCCAGTAGCAGGACAAGCTGATCAATCCCTCATCTCCGTGGGAATAGCTGAAATACCCCAATAGCTGCCATCAAAAATGTCCTTTACTTAAAGGAGCTTCTTCACCAATTTTTAGACTTGTATCTTCTGCTTACAGACCATGTACGCCCATGCACAATTCTGCATGAGTGGAGACTCTACATTAGAAGGAACCGAACATGCCATCAACGAGATTGCCAAGGAGGATGCCGATGAGTACTTTGTCATTGTCCTGAGCGACGCTAATCTGGAACGCTATGGCATACCGCCCATGAGGTTAGCCCAGATCTTGACAGCCAACCCTCAAGTCAACGCGTTTGCCATATTCATTGGATCTCTGGGTGACCAAGCAGAAAGGTACGTGTCCTTATAGAATCTAGCACGGGAGACGTCTGGGAAACGTATTTATTCCTCGAGGAGCGACAACAGAGAGCATTTGTCTAGTGTCTGCCGTATCCTTGACACAGTGACTTCATGAAATAGTATTTAAACACTGGCTGTGTGCCAACTTCTCTGCTGAATACTGGTGGAGATACACAGATTAAATGAGCTTTACGGGCAGATGCGGCACAAACACGAATAAATATATACAAAACAGAACATATCAGGGTGGAAGACGAGGACAAACTGCTGGTAGAAGACATTTTCACTATCCTCAAGAAAGGTAGGATCTACTGTTTAAATACAGCATTCTACCTACCGTCTTAACAAGAAAGAACAATTTGCAAATTAATTCATTCTTTCTATTCACCATTTTTACACAAACACATCAAATTGTGTGTTTAACTAACAGGTTGTACCTCTCTTACAAACCCCTGATGGCCATTAATGTAAACTGTTTGATTTCATCAATGTAGCATTTTGTACCAGGAACCCAAGTAGAAGACGGTCCTCTTTGACAAAGTTAACCTGCCTCCTCTGCCCTTGATCTAGTTTCATCTTCATTCTGGTCTCTACAACTGTACAGCAGATAGAGTATTGGATGTGGAGTCCGGGAGACCTTAGTCCAAATCCTGCTTCACCCAGGATAACTAGTCGTGTGACAGTGGACAAGTCACCTTATGTCTTTCTGTCTGTTTCCTTGTCCATAAAATGGGGATGATAATAGCACCTACCTCTCAGGATTGTTGTAGGGTCAAATTATTTAACATATGTAGAATGCTTTGTAAGCCTTAAAGCTCTACATAAATTATTATTATTAATTTTCCCACTTTTCAACCTGAAAAAATCTAACATCCATCCCTACCCCTCCAGGGTTATCAGTGACTTACAGCACTTTATAATGGCTAAATAGTAATGTTCTTCTAAATGCTCCTCTTCATTTCCACAATATTTGATCCTGTTGACCATGTCCTCCTTTGGCAAATCTCCTCCAGAGACACCACTTCCTTCTGGCTCTCTTACCTCTCTGATTATTGCTTTCCAGGCTCCTTTTGTATGTTATGTAAGCATAGGAGTGTCCCACACTCTATTCCTGCCCTTCACTGATTGCCCAGCTACGAGAGAGGATTTCACCTTCCATTGTCACTTCTGTGCCCAGTTCTCTGTCTCTAGCCCTGAGTCCCAGACTCCCATCTCCAGCTGCCTGGGAGACTGCTAACAGCACCAACTTAGAATGTCCAAAATGGAGCCAAAGCCGCCATCTTCCCTCTGAAACCTGCCGTTCTTCCTATCTTTCCCAGTGAGGTTACTAGCTGTGCCCCCGTCACCTGGGTCTAAACCCGGCCATCCTTGAGTCTTACATCTCCCTCCTCCCATATTTCCAGCTACCAAGCCCTACTGATGGTGACTCAGAAATATCTCTTGTGTCTATGTCCCCGCCATGGCCTCCAGCCCCCACAGCTGCCCTCTTCCTGCGGGTCTCCTTCCCCTCCATTCCAAAAATCTCACCTGTCTCCCCACTTGCAGGCTCTCTTCCCTTTCATTCACACCTTGCACCCCAAACACAGTAATCTCCCTAGGACACAAGGTGCATCAGCACCTCCCTGTTGAGAGATGTCTAGGATTCTGTTACCAGACTGCATTCAAGGCCCTCTAAACTCAAGCTCCAGCCCTGCCTTCTGGGAGCTTTACTTCACAGATGCTGAAAATCCAAAGGGCCAAGTGGGTCATCTCACACCCCCAAGTGTGCTATGGGCCTGTTGGATGCCTGATGTGCCAGCCTATGCCAACACTGGAGCTTTGTGCACATCACCCTCCACCCCTGAAATAGACTTTTCCTTCTTTCTTCCTCCCCATCATTTCCTATTGAAATCCTGTTCTCTTCCAGAAGGAGTCTTCCTAATCATCCCTGCAGCTCCTCAAATGGGGCATAATGAAAGGACTAAAGGATAGGGCTCAAAGGGCCTGCTTCCAAATCCTGGCTCTAATAGATGAAGCTTTGTGAGGTGAAATGGCTGTATCATTTTTTCTTCTTCATCCCTGTATCTCCAGGACCAAGGACTGTGCCTTTCACATCATGTGGTGCCCAGCAAAATGTTTTGAATTGAACAGAAATGAAATGTTCATCTTTCTAAGCCAATGTCACCAGTTCTATAACCAAAATAAAATATATCTATGTTTTATACTATATATATATCCCTTCCTCACAGCAGCTCTGGAGGGAAGTGGTACAAGTGTAATCATCCTCATTCTAGAGGGGAAGAATCTGGGTTTCCCATGGTCATACATCAAATAAATATCCATGGTGGGATTTGAATCCAGTTCTCCAGTCACCTAGTCCAGTGCTCACTCTGATCTGCTAGGCTACTTAGTAGCAGATGGAAAATGAAAAGTTTCTTTTAATCATTATATGACAGACGGTAGCAAAATGGCCCCTGAATTGGGACCACAGCTTTTCTGAATGGTTAAAGATCCTGAAAATAAACTCCCTGCGGTCTGGAGCCCTCACTGCCACTGCTAATGGGAGTCCTCTAAAGAAGGAATGTCAAACAACAGAAAGGGGGACCATAATAAATGAAAGGAAATCCTTTGAAAGAGGCTCATTGTCTTCCTGAAAAGACCCTCCTACTGGCCCTCCCCCCCTTTGGTGGTTCCTCTCCCTTCTGCTTTCCCAAATCCTTTATCCCCTGTGACAGCTGGATGAATGTCCAGCACCTGGCCAGGTATTAGAAATCAAAAACTTCCTTTTTTTTTTTTTAAAGAAACTCTGAGTCAGACTCTGGGCTGCTGAGGCCCAATTTGCATTGGTAATTTGCTTTCCCATTCTAAACCCACAGGCTTCAGAAAACTCTACCGGCTGGCCGCTCCTTTGTCGCCATGGATACCAAGAAGATCCCTCAAATTTTACAGCAGATCTTCACTTCTACCATGTTGTCCAGCATTTAAGGAGGCCCGTGAGGGCCCTCTGGCTTAGCCACCACAAGAGGTAAATGAAAGCAAGAATTCATATCCCTCCGAAAAGGCCTTCTCAAGTTAGAGGGGAGACTAGAACATCTTCATCTGTGTTTTCCCAGGACTCTCTAAATGCTCTGTATTCTCAGTCAAATGACCCAGGTGTGGGGCTTGCCTATTGAGATTTGCAGTCATTCATTCATTAAAAGCTCAAGAATTTAGTAGATCTACACCTGGCAGAGGCCTTCGGAGAAGTGAGGTGGCCAACCCATCTCTCCCCCAGGCAAGCATATGACACAGAGCTGATGCCACCCTCAGAATGATGGAAACAGGAGTCATTGTCCATCCAGGCCAACCTGCTCTTGTCCAGGAGCTCCTGCCACCCACCTCCTCTGCTCTCTGCGGCCCCCGGAGTTCCTGAGGACGATCGAGTTAGAGTCTTCGTGGGGAACTGAAAGTGCTGCAGAGATAGTGCTAAGGGCATCCCAGAAAAGGCTGGAATCCCTCCATAACTGCCTTTTCTTGAAGCTAAGCCAGAAGGACTCCAAGGACTCTTGGATGGCCTTTTCTCCCCACAGAATTGGAAACATCGGCACTACTGTCACTTTCCTAGGAAGTAAGTAAGACCAAAGGCCCTCTTCTGTCTGCCGCCAGGGAGAAGGGAGCAGCAAGAGAAGAGTTCATTCATTCAACAAACGCTGATTCTCCGCCTTATGATTTCTTCCCATTTCGCTGGTTCTTCCCAAAAACTCCTTCCACTACTTCATTTAAGTATACAAAACCCCAAACTAGTCATGATGCCTGTCAACAAGAAAAACATGATTTGAGGAGACAGTTCATAGGAGGAGGGTTACCTCCCCAAAACAAAAAGATACTCCTAAAGCTAAAAGAAACTAAAGGTAACAGGAGGGCACAAGAGGCCCCAGAGAGGCCCCGGAGAACGGGGGCACCTTTGCTGGGGGGGGGGGACCCTCCCTGGTGCCTTTCCTCCCCTCATCACTGACTTGCTTCAGCTGCTTGGCCTCAGCTCGCCACTGACCCTGGAGTCGGGAAAACAAAAGCCTAGAAATAATATAAGCTCCAAACTGACTAGGAATTGAAGCTGTATGTTGCTCATGATGTCTTCTTAATTAAGCCTGGGAGTATGGGAAGGATGACAGGCCAGCGTGTTCCACCCTCCATAATTAACTGTCCAATAAAAAGCAATCCAATTTCTGGTGTTTGTTGCTGTGGTTATTGCCGGAGTGCGGTGGCTACCGCCAGGTCCAGGGAAGGAAAGATGTGAGCCATGGGACCTGTTGGAAGAGAATAGCAGCCCGTGGGCGGTGGGGGGGAGCTTTGGGGGCGCAGCCCCTCTGCTCTCTTTCTCATTTGCCCCGAAGGCTTTTGTCTTTTCCCTAGTGTGGGCAGGGTGACCTTTGGGGTTCATTCTCTGGGGCCTCCCTTGGAACTCTGTCTCTGTGGATAGTCTTCAGGCAGCATCCTAGCTCCTCTGGACCTCCCCCTCAGATGGGACTTCTGGGGCAGCAAGAGGGGAGCCCTCTGAGTCCTTTTAGTTTAAGTGAAACTGCCCAGTGACCAACTGCTTCCAGCTCCAGCCATGACCTTTGCTTGTGGTCAGTGTGGGCGTCCTCTGGGAATCCAACCCCTACACAGCTAAGGAAACTGCTTGGGGGGGGCGGCGAGGGGAGGGGGGCGTTGTGGGGAGAATCTAGTCTTGACTATTTAAAACCACATAAGCCGCAAAGCTTTCCTCAGGCTGGTCTGTCTCCCTCTCTTGCCTCCTTGGAAATCCTACCTTATGGAGAAATGGCTTCCTGTTTCCTTCATGGGGGAGAATTGGGAGGGGATCATTATTTCCACCTCTGCAGGCCCCCAAAGCTTCTACACTTATTTCTAAATGGATGTCATTATAAGCTTAGGCAGAGGTGTTGCCCGTTGTCGGCACCTCCGGCCCCCTCTGATGTAGCCGAGCATTCCCCAAATGTTGGGAAGATTCACTGTCCTACACACCAGGGATGGAGGTGTTGGGGGTACCAGAGTAGCCCCGATATCCACCAGACGCCATCCCTGGAGGCTTTTATGCCCCTCCCATCCCCTACCTCCCCCAGGGAGCCAAGCAGAGAGCCAAGCGAAAAGCCGGACCATAAGCCGGGCCATAAGCCGGGCATGGGGCAGACTGCCTCAGCCCCTCATAGAGTCCGCCTGAGTCACCTCTTCTTTACAGCAGTTTCCTACGAAATGTCGGAGGTGGCGAGTCCTGTTGTTGTCAGCAATGGCAGTCTTTTTCTGAAAACGAGCGTCAAGACTCCCAATGCCCAATTTCCATTTAGAAGGTGATTTTCCCCATGCAATATTGTCCGTGTTGGTGAGAGAAGAAGCCGGGGAGACGGAATATGAACTCTGGAGTCCAAAACCTGCTTCCACTTCACACCTATATGGACACACAAAGAAAGTCAAATAATTGCACCTAGCAGAAGCTGAAGGCCTGGAGGAATCGCAAATAGCCCTTTCCGTGAAACTCTTTTCTGTGGGTGAAAAAAACACAGCTGCCAGGATGAGTCACCACGTCCTGCCCGTCCCTGGCCCGCTTCTCGCTTCTCTGGGGTCAAGTCCCTCGGAGGGTTAAATGTCCCTGCGTCATCTGGCAACCCGAGCACAAGGGGCTATTTTATGACAACGTTTTAAAATTCACTGATTTGAAATTGGCCCACACAGTGACATTTATGGGGTGTTTTACACTTTGGTAAAAAATCTTATTTTCTACCAATTTAAAGAAAGGCCTTGCTGGGGTGAAGCCAGTACAGATACGTGTATGTCTATGTACAGAACTCCAGGAAGTGGAAAGGAATTCTTTCCTATTGATCCATTTTTGTCTCTTGGGGAAAACGTGTCGAGTCTGTGTATGTGCTTTGGGCCCAGGGGCTCGGCTTGGATCCCTCGCCCATCTGGCAAGAGCCACACAATTGGGTCATTTCTCTGGATGTTCTCAGAAGCCCGCAAACCTTCGGGGGAATGATAAACCTTTTCCTGATTACCACACGCAGCCCATTCTCCTATGTCTCCATCCCTTTATCCAAGACGCACCAGAGCCAGAGACTAGCGGATGACCCATTGGAAGCGGGCGAGGGGATTTATGCTGGGGCTCAGCCCAGACGTCTCCTCGGAGTTACGGACCCGCATCGGGTTCCTGTGTGCTACCCCTTCCCTGGCTGGCTGCAGCTTTTAAGAGAATGATCATTACAGAATCTGCTGCTCCCACAGAGGGGATCCAATAGAATAAGGGGAGTGGAGGGAGCGGGAAAACCCCCGTGCCTGTGACCCCAGTGCTCCCATGGAACAATGAGCAATTGTGCTTTCCCCCCCCCCCCCACCAAGTTGTTAAATCCTGGTAAACAAAAAAAAAGCTCCCTAAAGAGAGGGGAAACTGCCTGGCAAGCACATGGCTCAAGTTGCGAATGATCTGACGTTCTTTTCCAAGACTAAATGCCATCAGGTCGCTACCCTTTCAACAGAGAGATCATCTGTTGGTGCACAGCAGGGCAGTTTGTTTTAGAATGCCAGCGTTACATAATTCTCGAATAGAATGGCACTTGCGGTATTTGGCTCTTTGCAGGGGATGGAGGATGAAGGATGAAATGCTCACTGGAGCTGTCTTGGGGCCAGAGGCCGGAGGGAACGGCGTGTTCTGCTAGAACAAATCTTATTACAGAGTCTTTCAGACTCAGAAGAATCCCGGGCCACGTCGTTGTGGACCTCTTGGGCCAACAAAATACGACAGAAGCCACAGCTACCAGGATACTTTTCACCGGGAGCCTTTGCCCATTTCCTTGCCCAGCGGGGTGGTGGGGGAAGCATTTGGACCAGAGATAGAGCTTGCCAGTGAATCAGACTCAGAGTGCAAGAATTTGTGGTCCCGTTTTTCTGAAGTCAAGGGATGGAAGCTGGAAAGAGAAGAGAGTGCAGAGCCTTCTCACATCATGGAGCAGACCTTGCTGCTGGGGGCCACCAATCACTCAATAACCATTAAGTACCTACTATGGACCGGGCACTGGGCACTAAGCTGAGGGCTGGGCATCAAAAAAGAGGCAGAAGACAGTCCCTGCCCTCAGAAGCCCATCAGAAGTTTCCTCATGTGGAAAATGCAAAGGTTGGCCCAGATGGACTTCTTGGCTTCCTGCCATCTTTACACCAACCTTGTTGTAAACGTCAAGGTTGAGAATAGAGGAAATAAGCATTTCCTAAGTTCCTTCTCTGTTCTAGGTACTTTACAGATATTTCATTTGATCCATAAGTACCCTGGAAGGTGGTTATTATTATTCTCCTCATTTGACAGCTGAGAAAATGGAGGCAGATAGCTGGCCATAGATCTAGTAAACGTCTCAGTCCCATTCTTCCCAGCTTGTGACCCAACATTCCATCCACTGTGCCACTTCACTGCCAGGTAGCTATAGTTAGAACCATCCTGGCTTCAGGCTCAAAACTCTCTTTTCATTCCAGTTTCCATACTTAAACCTTAGAGATGTGTTTGATGACAAGACAAACCCTTGAACTCTGAATCTGCTAGATTAACTTACTGAGCAATTGCCAATTTGCTTCAGTTGAGGGAATTTCCCATAACAGTGAAGTAATAGGTTGAGCCAAAATTAAAGAAACTATATAAGACATTGTGCCCAAGCATTGGGTTTGCAGTGAGTGATAGATACAACACAAGCCCTCTTCAAGGGACTCAAAGCTAAGAGAAAAACAATGAAAACTTTAATTTAGGGGATTAGGATCTAAGTGTTATGGGACATCATGAAAAGATTGCTGGATATAGGTACAATATTGGATTAAAAATGGGAAACTTTCAATGAGGTCTAACTCTCATGCCCTCTCCTCGGATAGAGGCGACCCTGTCCCTGAAGGCGACGCTAGTGGAGCCCAAGTTCGGGCAAGTCCCACCAAGCTGCCAGAGAATTTCATGTACATGCAGAACCTTCTGTTGTCTGTCTGTCATCAAAGGACTCAACCTTGTTACCAAGAGGCTGACTGCCAAGACATTGGCAACCGGGTCCGGTTTTTTCTGGCCGTAAACTTCGTCTAAGAGGATTGTGTTCTGCATCAGTACAAAGAGTACCGATGCGTGAGATCGCAGCTCAAGACAAGTAAGAAAAGGGGAGAGAGGAGTCCCAGCATAGGCAGAGCCAATCAAATTGGATAAACCCAGAACCGGAACTACTGCCCAAACAGCCCGAACCTGTCGGAGAAGCTCCCTAATGGAGAATTGTCGATTTGCAGCTAACAAAAAGAAAGACGCTTCTCTGGAATTTTCCCTCGCCATCCCAGAACTTGCCCAAAGGATCATGAAAATTTTCACTCCTTGTCAGTGCCCATTCCTGGTAGACTCATCTTTGAATCTGTGGTTCTAAAACTAGGGAATCCTTTCAGTACTATGACCTTCAACCTTTAGTGAAAATTGCAAAGTCTGCTGCAATTACAATTTATTTGTGGTTCATTGGTGAGAATATTGGTAATCTCTTAAGCTCAAACAAAAATTAAATCTCTTTTTTTTCTATTGAATATAGAAGTATTCTCTACTTAGCTGACTGGGGGGGGAGGGGGAGGGGAAGCCTGCTCTTCTGGTATGATATGTTTTGTGAAATAAAGCCACATAGTCTTTCAGAAAGATTCACTGTGTGACAATCTCTAAAAAAAATCCAAAAACTGTAGTTGAGTAATGAAAAACATAAAAGCTTTGGTTGAATAAATATTGCAACAAGGGGGAGTAAGTAAACAGCTCAGGGTGAAGAAGTTCTGGATCCAGATTTTGACCCTGGACCAGTGGCTACAGGACCCAGGTCAAATTACAATCTCTCAGAATCCCTAAGTAATTCTTTTTAAGGGCAGTTTGGTATAGTGGATCATGTGAAGAACTTGAAATCAAGGAGTCCTGAGTTCAAACCCTGCCCTGATAACTGGCTATTTAAGTGACCCTGGTCAAATAGCCTCAGTTTCTTTACCTATGAAATGAGGATAATAATAGCAAATATCTCCCTGAACTATTATAAGGATCAGATGGTATTGTTATATGTAAAGTGCATATTTGCAAACCTTCAAGAACTATATGAATTTTATCTATTTTATTGTTATTATTGCAATTTTACAATGACTTTGCAATATTTTTGCAAATTTAGCAAAAGCTATTAAATGCTTGAGGAAGAGGTGGCAGGGATATAGAATCCAGACAATATATAGCCCTGCCATCATGAATTTGACAGTCTGGCAAGGGAACAATGCAAGCTCATATAATCATGACATAATAGGTACATTTAAAGAGTTGCAAAATGAAGTGTGATATGATATGTAAGGAAGAGAAGCCATCAATGACAGTATCAAAGAGGACTTCATGTAGGATAATGAGATCATAAATGTAGAGCTAGAAGGGATTTTTGATGGCATCTAATCCAGTGACCTGATATTTTATTCAGGATTTTATTGGGGTTTTTTGCCTCTAAATGTATTAGGGAAATTGTTAAATCATTTTCTTTCTCTGCTTTGTCTCTTCCTGGTATAGATAGAATAATGGAATCTCTCATTTTCCTATTTTTGTATTAAGTTTATTTAATATAGGAATGAATTATTCTTTGAATATTTGATTGAATTCACTTATTCCCAGGGATTTTTTCTTTGAGAGTTTATTTATTGTTTGTTTAGTTTCTTTTCTGAAAATGGATATTTTAAATGTTTCCTGTTCTCTTAACCTGAGTATTTTTTTTTGCAAATATTCATCCATTTGTCAATTACCAAGCAACTGAAGAAAATAGTTCCTAATAATTTCTTCTTAATTTATTGTAAATCTTTTTCATTTTTTATACTGGCAGTTTGATTTTCCTTTTTTTAGACAAACTAACAGTTTTGGGTCATTTTTCTAAGCTGTTATTTTCCCGTAATTTTTATTTTAGCATTTAGAAGTTTGGGATTTGTTGGTTTTGTGTGTGTGTGGGGGGGGGGGGGGTGTTAGTTGCTTAATGAAGGTATTGAACAATTCTATCTTTTGTTGATGAAAGCATTTAGTGATATGAATTTTTCATAAGGACTGCTTTATATCCCAAAAGGTTTGAATGTTTTCTCATTGTTGCCATTTTCTTTTATGAAAGTTACCTACTTAATTAAATTACTTATTGTTTCTCTGATTTGTTCTTTGAACAACAAATTCTTTAAATTGAATTATGTGGTCTCCATTTCAGTTTGACTCCTTTCTTCAAAGGCACTTTATTATAATTTTTTATTGTGTTGTGGCCAGTAAAGCATGTTTTTAGTATTTTTACTTTTCTGCATTTATTTATGAGGTTTTTATGCTCCAATTCATGGTTAGACTTATTAAATATTCCATGCATAATAGAGAAATATGTATACTTGTAGTACCTTCTAAAGGCTCATTCTTTCAACCCTCATTTGCCTGAGCAGATTGGGTCCCGAGAGGGAAACTAACCACTTCATTCTTCAATTACTCAATATTTATTAAGTGCTAAGAGCTGAGGTTACAAAAGACAAAAGACAGTTGGTACCTTCCCTCAAGGAACTCACAATCTAACAAGGGAGACAACAAACAAACAAATTTGGACACAAAGGTATGTACAGCATAAGTAGAAAACCAGAGGGAAAGACACTAGAGGGGTAGGGAAGACTTCCTGTAGAACATGATATTTTAGCTTAGCTTAAAGGAAATCAAGGAAGGCAGTAGGTAGAGATGAAGAAGAAAAGGATTCTAGGCTTGAGAACAGCCAAAGAAAATTCCAGAGCTGAGAGACAGGATGCCTTGTTTGGGAACAACAAGGAGGTCATTGTCACTGGATTAGTCATCAAGCAATCCTGAAGTTCTGGAATTCTAATTCTCACTCATGAGCCCCCATATGGTGTGCTCCCCCAATAGCAATCATCCAATTGAAATCAATTAGCTTTTAAAAAATGGAATTTACTGAGAAGGTAGGGCAAGGTTCAAAGGTACAAAAATACTCCTGAACAGGGAGCACACTCTCCTCTCCGTAACAATACCATCCTAAAGAGAGAGTAGGGACAAACCTTGGGAACATGTGGGGAGAGAGATGCTTGGAGACTTCTGGCCCCAAGAGCCTTTTCTCCCATCTAGTAGCCCCTTCCAAGTTTGCATTAGGGTCAGAAACTCCCCAGCTTCTCTAGCTTTTTCCAGGATTGGTCAACCTATTGAACTAGTTCAAGCAGATAACTCAGCTACTACAGTGGTGCCTTAATGGACTTGGCTATTGCTTCTTCTCATTCTAGTGGTTTCTACTCTCAATTCCAGTTCTGAGAAGACCTCTGATGGCTCTTCTGACCTTTTGAAGCTCGCAAGATAATTACCTACCTAGTTTCTTCTCCAGATATTCATTCACCTCAGAAAAGGAAAAATCAACCACAAAAGAAAGCGGTGGAGACATCAAACATTCCTGGACTGTGGTTGCTGGGTGGAAGATAAAGTCCTCGGTCCCTTTCTACCTAGGAGTTCACAACAGAACTCCTCAATGAAATGAGAGATCACCTACTTAACTTGTACACACACTCAGTTCCAGTTCAACTTCTACTGAGTCCTTCCAGCTCCTCAGCCAGCCGAAAGACTTTTCATCAGCCAAAGTAGGAACCTTGAGTCTTTATAGACAAAACCAGATTCCAAAGGTCTTTAAGTTGGAATGGCATTAGGGAGATAATATTGTTCATGTTTTATATAACCCTAAGCCACTGGGAAGAGCAAATCTGAACATGCTTCAAAGACCAAAGCCTTTCCATTCCTCTTCAGTGATGATCAGAGATCTTTGGAAAAGTTAACTATAATTAGCTTTTCTGAAATTTTATCAAAGTCTTTAACTTCTTCTTTGCTCATTTTTTATCGTTAACTTGTCTATTTATGAAAATAGTCCCTTGAGTTCTCCAGCTATTATACTTTTGCTATTATTTCTCCTATAATTCAATAACTTTTCCTTTAAGTACTTAAGTGCATATATTACTTATTGGTATTATTTCAGTATCGATGATGCCTTTAAGCATAATGTAGTTTCTTTGTTTATCTCTTTTATTCACATCTATTTTTGCTGTTGCCCTGCTTGAGATCATGATTGAGTTTTTGAGTTTACCAGAACTCAAAATAAATTCTGTTCTAGCCTCTCATTTTAACTCTGCAAATCTTTTATGTTTCAAGTATGTTTTTTTGTAAACAACATATTTTTGTATTCTTTTTTCTAATCCATTCTGTTATCCTCTTTATGTTTTACAGATAACCCATTTAAAATCAAGATTATGATTCTTAATTGTTTATTTCACTATATCATATCCTCTTGTGATTTTTCCTCTCTTTGCCCCCAATACCTTCTTTACTAAGAAAGTAATAAAGCAGGAGAAGGATCAACACTAGTGATCTGTAATTGAAGGAATCTGCTTCTACTCTATTACCTCATCTCTTCCTCTTTTTTTTTTTTTTTAATTTTAAACCCTTAACTTCTGTGTATTGACTTATAGGTGGAAGAGTGGTAAGGGTAGGCAATGGGGGTCAAGTGACTTGCCCAGGGTCACACAGCTGGGAAGTGTCTGAGGCCGGATTTGAACCTAGGACCTCCCGTCTCTAGGCCTGACTCTCAATCCACTGAGCTACCCAGCTGCCCCCCATCTCTTCCTCTTACCAGCAACCCAATCACTGATTTTTACCTTTTCTTTCTTTCCTTCTTAATCCCCACCTTTCATCGGGTTTCAAATCATGCCTCTGAAACTTACTAATTATGATTTTAGACAAGTCACTTAACTTCTATCTACCCCATAGAGATGAAATTGCAGCACTTTCACAGTTTCATATGCTAGAAGGTGAATCAGAAGATCATTCTGTGGTTTAAAAGACTAGAGCTGAATCAGCAAGGCATTTGGCAAAGTCTTTCATGATATCATTGAAGACAAACATGAAAGATATGTGCTAGATAATACAGTTGGATGGATTCTAAATTGATTCAACAGTTCAGACCTGAGTGGTTATTTAACCTAAAGGGTAACCTAGTAGATTACCACAGGGATCTCATATTAACCGTTTATTCAATATTTTTTTTTAAATTTTTAAACCCTTAACTTCTGTGAATTGACTTATAGGTGGAAGATTGGTAAGGGTAGGCAATGGGGGTCAAGTGACTTGCCCAGGGTCACACAGCTGGGAAGTGTCTGAGGCCGGATTTGAACCTAGGACCTCCTGTCTCTAGGCCTGGCTCTCAATCCACTGAGCTACCCAGCTGCCCCCCTATTCAATATTTTTAGCAAATGAAGAAATGTCTAACAAATAAAGGAAGCATCAAAATGGGATTCACACCTTGGAAAAATATTTATCATATGTATATGCACAAATATATAGAGAATAAATTATAATGTATATACAATATATAATTTAACAAAATCAAAAGAGAAAATTTGAAGTTAAATAGTTATTAGGCTTTTATTAAATAGGAGTTTTAATAGGTTTTGACAATCAAAAAAATATACATTAAAAAATTACTAGTAATTGCCTCTCTATTGGTCAGAGGTCATATCTGCTTAAAAATAGTTCAAATGAGCTCTGGAGTTCTCATCTAGTGCTATCATTTTATGAAAATAATAAGACTCTTGGCTTCAAAAAACCAACAGGATGAGAGATATGTGTTTAGACAACAATGGATAACTTGAAGGAAGCTAGGATGTTTATCCTGGAGAAGGGAAGATTTAGGGGGAACGTGATAGCTATCTTCAAGTATTTGAAGGGCGTGTGTAAAAGAAGAATTAGATTTGTTCTTCTTGGCCTCCAAGGATAGAAGTAGGAACAATGACTGGAAGTTGGAAACATATTTCAGCTCTTTGTAAGGCAGATCTTTCAAATAATTGGAGCTATCCAAAAGTCAAATGGGATCCCTCAGGAGGGAGTGACTTTCCCATTAGTGGAGATCTTCAAAAGGGAGATGTCTCTGCTTTTTACAGACAAGCAAAATGAATGGCCAATTCACTACCTCCCAAACATCAGAAATGACCTAGTCAAAGCCCTCGTCTTCCTCCAAGGCTCAGCTCAGGTGCCATGTCCTCTGTGAAGCTTTTTCTGATTCTTCCAGCTAAAAGTATTCTCCCTCTCCTCAAATTTTCCTCAAGTACACTTTCTGAATCCCTCCTCCACGTCTCCCCCATCACACCCTACCTTGTATGACCTGTGCAAAGGTCGTATCTCCTGGTAGTCTCTAAGCTGCTGGTCGAGGAAGTTTGGGAATTGTTCTGTACTGTCCATCAGTAGCCAGCACCTCACCTCCCACAGAGTAGCTTCATCAATATCTGTTGAATTGAATGGCCATTGAGTCCTTTGGACAGATAGAACTGAGAGAGCTGTGTGGGGGGCAGCTGGGTAGCTCAGTGGAGTAAGAGTCAGGCCTAGAGACAGGAGGTCCTAGGTTCAAACCCGGCCTCAGCCACTTCCCAGCTGTGTGACCCTGGGCAAGTCACTTGACTCGCATTGCCCACCCTTACCACTCTTCCACCTATGAGACAATACACCGAAGTACAAGGGTTTAAAAAAAAAAAAAGAAAAAGAAAAAGAGAGGGCCCTGTGGCCACAGGTGTCAGTCCCACCCAGGCAGAGATTAAAGCCCTACAAAGGGAGGCATCCTCTGGGAAGTAGCAGTAAGATGGGTCCAAAGGAACGGTTTGGGCGGTGAGTGTTAGAGGAGGTTCAGAGGAGAGAATCAGGAGGGACTGGAGGACTCAGCAAGCTTTCTAGATGCTGTAGAATTATTCTAGGTCTGAAAAGATCAGAAAGATTTAATGTTAACTCATCTTTTAGGTGTGACGAGTATTTTTCTCAAACAACCCTATGAGATAGGTAGCCCAAAAAAGTATTATCACCATATAATCTCATTTTACAGAAAAGGAAACTGAGTCTCTAAGAAGCTAAAAGATTTGCTCCAGCTAGAAAGCGACTGAACTGAGGGACAGATTGGAGTCTCCTAACTCCAAGTCAGCACCCTTTGCCAAGCTGACTCACAGAAAGGAAACCAAAGAGCATTCTGAGGGGGGGACATGGGGAAAGAGAGGACAAAAACAGCAGAAATCAGGACTAACCACAGCACGACTCAAAGACAGAACGTTACAACCCTCTCGTTTTGCCGATGAGGAAATGTTCAGAACAAATGACTTGCCCAAGGTGTCACAATCAATTAAGGGCAGAGTAGAGATTAGACCTTCCTATTTTCTCCTTCCAAGAGTCTTTGTTCTACATGGCTCTGCTTGAGGAATGAGGGGACAGAGAAACCAGTGTTCTGCCTGAGCTTTCTCTCCCTGGCCCTCCCCAGCTTCAATCATCATTGCTAGCAGTTCCAAGCTAGGTGACAGTTCAGAAAATCCAACATTTCTTTTCCCCAGGAGTCACTCAGGGGCTTCCCTCCTTGCCTGGCCTGGTTCTGACCCCCCTGCTATACTGTTAGGGCATGAATTAGGAGGTCATCTCAGCAGCCAAGCCTGTCTGGGAGCTGAGGGTAATGACAGCTCACAGTCTGAGGCCTCATTGTGTGTGGTGCCTTCCCGAGGAGGTCTTTGTTTTGTTTTTCTTTTTTCTACCTAGAAATGAGCTGATCTTAATTTTCCCCAAGATTACAAGTTGAGTGGAGGATGAAAGGTCAAACCATGGCCGAGGGAACCTTCAGAAAGAAACCTCAGGGTTTATAATCTCTTTTGTAAAATTTAAAAAATAAATAAATAAATAAGCTGACTTTCTGTAGACCAATGAGGAAATACAAGGCTGGTATTATAGTCCTCAAAACTCTGTGGGAGCAGCCAGAGATCCCTTGACCAATCGACATAGGAGCAGAGCTTTTTCCAGGGCCTTCCTTCCCCAACTAGTAATTGTGGTCTGAATTCCCAGATTCATAAAGAAGAAATGGTTCAATCAGCCCATCCTCATGGGTTACAAGTAGGCATGCCACTTAGAATCATGGAAACTCAGTACTCGAAGGAATTACTTCTTTTGTTTGTATTTTTTATTCATCAAAGGCTTGACTGTACTATGGAAAGTAAGTTTACTTTGTCCAACCCTCTCACCTGAGAGATGAAAAAGCTAGAGCTCTGTCAAAAAAAAAAAAGGAAATTCCAGAGAAAGAATTGTTGGAGTCAGATGGATACAGATCAAAGCATAATTTTCACATCAGTGTATTTATGGTTTTATTGTGGGGTTGGAGTTACATATGAATTTGCTCTTACAGCGATGACCAAAATGGAACTGTGTTTTGCATGATAATAAAAATTTTTTTAAGTAAATAAGGTTAGACTGATATGGCCGATTCTTGAGGAAACCCTGCTAGTTCTTTCTTCTTCCCATCAATATACTGTGTGGGGAACTGTTCCTCGTGCCCCTTCAACTGTTTTGGGAAGTAGATCTGTATTTTGAACATGAGTAGCAGTCATTATCCAAGACAGAAATAAAAATATTGCACACTCAGTTCAACAAAATTCCCCCGATCTTCATTCTTTTTCTTATGTTTTGCTTTTTAACAAGATTTTACTGGCATCTTTTGTTTTTACATCATTCATGTTTCCCATTATATTCTTCTTCTCTCAAAAAGCAATTCCTTATGATAAGATATGAAGAAAGGAAGAAAGGTAAAAAAGAATGTGGAAAACTAAAATATATCCCACCCAAGTCTGAGGTTATAGACAACGTCCTTCCTTCATGATGTCCTACTTCTTTAAAGGATTGAAGGAGGCATAAAAGTATTTGCTTATATATCTCCTTTAGTGTCAAGGTTGGTCAACATAATTGCACATCATTTGATTTCCATTGTTTTGTGGTTGTTCTTACCATTTAATTTACATTTTTGTATTTTTGTTTTCCAGATTCTGCATAATTCACTTTGCATCATCAATTCATCTAGCTTCCCATGATTCTCTTAATTTTCTTTTAAATCTTAGAATCAATACTTTCTATTGATTCCAAGGCAAAAGAGCTATAAGGACTCAACAATGAGAGTTAAGTGATTTGTCCAGGGTCACAAAGCTAGGAAGTGTCACAGGCCAGTCTCCTAATTCTTTTTATTCATTATTTCCTACAATAATATTCCATTGTGTTTATATGCCCCGATTTGTTTAGCCACTAGCTCTCCATTCTTATTGGCCACTTCAATCCTTTTATCACGTTTTTACCCTTAGAAATTTTACTCTTTTTTACTTTCCTTTATCATTTTTTATGGTCTTGAAAGTCATATCCAACCTCCCTGAACTTCTTACAATATAGTCTTATCTTATCATATCCTTTCATTTTACTTACCTTTTTTCACTTAATCTGTGTTACCAACTACCTTCTCCTTTGGACCTTTTACTTAAAGTTCTCCTCCCGCCTTGAATTGAGTCTTCTCTCAACTTGAGTCAATCTTCAGCTTTCCCTCAAGTTCTCCCGTATTTCCATGCCCCAAATTCAATCTCTAGACATAGAAGCAGTATGTAGAGCTGTGTAGCTATTTATCAAGCCCAAGAAAACAAATTTGCCTGGGGATAAGATCAGTAATTCTTGGAAAGATTGGATGAGATAATATAGATATTAGAATCTGTAAACCTAACAGCATGGCATAAGTGTCAACTATTGTTATTGTCATTATCATTTATCCCTAAGAAATTCTATTCATTAAATTTAGTCTATTGCTCTACTCTGTCAATATCTTTTGGGATCCAATTTCTGTTATCCAAAATGTTAACTCCCCCTCCAAGCTTTATGTCATCTGCAAATTTGACAAATATGTCTTTGATAAAAAAAAATATTCAACAAGATGAGCCTAAAAACAGAGATCTTCCAGATTTCCAAGCATAGCTTCCAGGAACAAGGAAATTCTTCCATCGAATGCTCTGGATAGACCATATCGAGAGTATTATGTTCAGTTCTGGAAACTACATTTTAGAAGAAAAAAAATGTAGTTAAGCTTTAGAGTATCTAGAAAGATGAAAACCAGGACAGCAAAGAACCTCATACCTTATGAGGATTGGTTGGAAAAGGTGGGGGTATTTAGCCTGAAAAAAGTGAAGTCACCTTTGAAAGATGAAAGATTAATTTTTTTTAAAATTTCTACTTGTCACCAGACAGGAGAACTAAAAACATAGTGGGTACAAAAAGATAAATTTAGGTTTAATCTAAGGGAAAACTTCCCAACAGTAAGAGCTATCCAAAAATGGAAAGTCTTGCTTCAGTAAAAGAGGGTTCCTCCTCATCAGATCTCCTTAAGCAAAGACTGTATGACTATTGCCAGTTATATTGTGGAAGAGATGTCCATTCAGGTAGGCATTAGATGACCTTGATAGCCCCTTCTCCAAATCTGAATTTCTTTGCTTCTGTTATCCCTGAAACCTCCTAGAAATCTACCTCCAGGTTAGCAACTGCCCATTAATCACTCTTCTTTGGGTCTGGTCAATCAGTTGGTTTCACATGTTTCTTTCTCCTGACTCTGCTCCTACAGGGCTCCTTTCCCATTGCTAAATTCTTCTAGGAACCTCCATTTTGAGTAAAGGTTCCAGAACAGCCTTCCTTCATTCACTAGACTTAGCTATCACCCTTCAGTGACCTCCTCATTCTATTCTCTTCTTTCACTGCTGAGTTCTTCTCGAAAACTTCTTTTTGGGGAAGCATCCCAGACCAGCCACCATCCCTCATCCTCTGATGGATAAGTCCTGCAAAGAGTACTAAGCATGGATTCAGATAGACCTGAGTTCAAATTCAGCCTCAAACCCTTACCAGCAGTGTGACCCTGGGCAAGTCGCTTAACCTCTTTGCCTCAGTTTCCTCAACTATAAAACGGGGATATAATATCATCTGCTTCCCAAGACTGTTGTGAAAATCAAATGAGATATTTGTAAACTACTTAGCACAATGTCTGGAATGTCGTAGGTGCCTAATAACGTGTTTCCTTCCTCTTCTCCTTTCCCCTTCCTTTGCTATCCACTAGAGACCTGCTTCCAAGTTGGCTTCTCCTTATTTATCATCATTCTTTGGATCCAGCCAATCCATAGATTCCTCATGTCTCTAACTAGACTATCGGGCAACTCCCATCTCTCCATTTTGCCCACAAAGATATCTTGAAAACTTCACCACCTGCTTTACTCAAGTCCAATCTTGGACCTTCTAAAGTCATCTACAGAGATCAGAGGAAGGGTTGGGGTTAGAGGAAGGTGTTTCTAGACTTGCGATTTCATCCATGTGGAGAATTTCTACTCTGTGGCAATCACTTCCACTGATGCAGCTCAATTTGGCTATAACTTTTTAGTCTTAGAGGGTTGTCTGGGACGCTCTTTCATCCCAGTTGGAAAGCCAGTGGGTGTTAAGGGCAGGACTTGAACTCTGTTCTTTCAGATTCCAAGGCTAGTCCTGTGACCACTATATCAAACTGCCACTTCTCACTTTGCGCAGAGTTGGCGTTAATAAATGGTTTTTAAATTTTATTTCCTTTTGTCATCTAACGCTATCCCACTTCGGTCAGTCCCTCCTCAAGCTCTGATCCGAAGGCAAAGTTTACTTTGCAGATTCTTTTCAATGTAATCGGGGAATGTACATCTGCCTGGAAATCTCCTTCCGCTGGGAGTACCTATTGTTTGCCGGAGGGACCCGAGAGCACTCTGGGCTCTCGTGGGGGTGTTGGTTTCCCAACTCGAAAACCACAGGATAGTGGTATGGTGGCTGGAGGCCAACAGAGAATGAGAGAACCATTTATAGAACAGAAAGGAGGATTCCCAGAGGTTTTATTGACTTGGAAGCAAGTCAAACATCGATTCCAGGCATGGGAGCCTGAGACACAGTGGTTCTTTCCCCCTCATTAATACTCCATCTGTTAGCTAGATCACGTCTGACAGACAGATGAACTAATCATTGAAACTCAAGCTAGCCCTCCATCCTGAAGATTAATGAAGCCTCCTCTTAGGTATTCCTTTCCCCCCAGGCATTCATCCAAAAAATTGTTTAAGATAACATCTGATGAGAAGCCCTTTCTCCCTAAAAAAAAATCAGTGCCATTCACGTCTAGAAGCTATCTAAAGTGAAGACTGCTTATGTACAGGCAACAGAGGTTTGAAAACTGATTGGCAGGCTGGGTTCTATAGTTCCACGGGAATTCTTGTCCATCTGAACTACAAATCCCAAGATAACCAGCCAGCTTTCAAACTCCTATTACCTAAAGAATGTCCACCGCCTGCTGTATGAGAAAGAACCCGTGTCTACTGTCTTCCTCTTATCTTTCCTGTCCTTCGTTTCTCATTGACGTCACTTCTGATTATCTGGCAAAGAACAATACTCTAAGTTAAATGCCAGATTCTAACTTATTTCCACCCCCTGTGGATCTCCTTTCTGGTACGGACTTTGAAGGATCCCAAGAGGGTGCAGGATGAAATCACAGAACTGAACTCATGTACTGTCCCTGAGAGCATTCCTGGTTTTATTAAATAGCGCCCAAGTGGGAACACCAAAATACAAGACCATCTGAGTGACTTAGGAGAACCGCTGCAAATACTTGACTTGGAGAGAGCAGAAAGAAATGAGGATCTCTACAATCACCCTTATTATCATAATTTGTATTTCTACAGTAATCCATATGGTTTTAGGAACCTCTTCCTTTCAACAACCCTGTGAAGTAAAGAGCAGTTCCCCAACTAGATATTTGTAAAACATTTTGCACAGTGCCTGGCATATAGTAAGTGTTTAATAAATGCTTGTTCCTTTTTCTTCCCTTACCCCATCTTGCAAAGGAAGACTCTGGACCTCAGAGACCTGACTAAAGTCCCAGAGGTAGAGCTTCCAACTTGGGTCTCAGCTTGCAAAGTCTAGCCCTCTTGTCATTATACCACATGCCTCTCATGAACCACTTCTTGTGGCTGACCCAGGAGAGAGATCAGTGTGGACTCCATGGTACAGAAGGTGAAAGTTAAGTCTAGAGAAGTTAGGTGACATATTTGCAATTTTTTCATCCATTGATTTGTTCAACAAGCCTATATATTTTTTAATTTTATTCATTTAATTTTTAGAATATTTTTCAATGTTTACATGATTCATTTTCTTTCCCTCCCCTCTTCCCTCTCCTCTCCCAGAGCCAACAAGCAATTCCATTGGGTTGTACACATTAACAAGCCAATATTAAGCACCATTTGTGTGCAGAAAAACTATGCCTGGCACTGGAGGTTGGCAGGAGGGAATATAATTTATAAATAAACTTCATTACCTCTTCCTCCAAAAAGAGTTTGTGTGCACCCAGAGCAAGCCCCAAACAGCACATTCCAAGGAGAGCTCCCTGTTACTACTATCCAGGTAACTTTGTGCCACCACCCCAAGAGGCAAGGAAAGATGTTGGATGGGGGAGGAGAGGGAGAGAGTGGGGATTGGAAGGAATAGGGTACAGTGAAAGGAATGCCAGGTTCAGAGTGAGAGGACTTGGATTTGAATATCAGCTTTGCTACTTACTAAAACTGTGACCTTTGCCTGTGCCAACTCACAACCTCTCTGGGCGTCAGCTTCATGGGATTATTACTGTAGACGTGGATGGGATTTTAAAGGCTTTCAGGTTAAATACTTCATTTTGCAGATGAAGAAACAGGTCCAGAGAGGTTGAAAAAAATTAGAATAATAAGCCTTGGAATTACATATTTGGAGTCTGAAAGTATCTCAGAATCCACCACTTCCAACCCTCTCACATTATCATAGATGAGGAAACTGAGGCTCAGAGAGTTTAAGTGACTTGCCCAAGGCTCACATAGCTAGTTATAAATGTCTGAGGCAGGATTTGAACTCAAGTTTTCCTAACTTCAGTTCCGACATTCAGTCTACCATCGTGTGCTACCATTATCTGGAAAAATGAGTCAGGTCCTCTAAGGTCCTTTCCAGCTAAAAGTCTATGACCCAAAGAGGTATTTTTTCAACAAAGATGACATTCATGGAGTCAAAACATTTTCCCCTCCACCTTCTCCAGTGACACTCTTCTCCCAAAACCATCCCCAGTACTATAGCACACATATAGCCAAGTTGAGTACATAAAGTACTTTCCTAGAATAGAGGAATCTCAAGACACAAACTGTACGTGGGTGACATGAGTTATAGGCACAGAATTTCACATTCCTCAAGGAGGCTTGCACAAAATTATAGCACCAAACAGTTAGTTCCACTCATCCCAGTTTTATTCCCCTTCAAAAGACTAGCTTCTTCTCTAATCCAAAATCCCAGACCAGGATTTCTATTCACTGCACCAAGATAATAACGAATTAATGATTTGTAGAGTGCCTATGCTGAGAAACTCAAATTTCTGTTTCCAAAGGTTTGGTCTTAAGATTTACCAATGGTGCTAAAATGCTCATCTTCATTAGTTCAAATCTAGCCTCATACATTTAATGACTCTGGGACCAAGGACAAGTCCCTTAACCCCATTTGCCTCAGTTTCCTCATTTATAAAATGAACTGAAGAAGGAAATGACAAACCATTCTAGTATCTCTACCAAGGAAACCCCAAATGAGGTCATGGAGAGATGGACATGACCGAAATGACTCAACAATTAAAATGATGTTCTGTGATGGACATAATAATTCCTACAGATACTAGAAGCTCCAGTGTCTAAAATTACAATTTAGCAAGCATTGACTAAGTGTCTACCATGTGTAGAGGACAGTGTTAAATTCTAGGAGAGATACAACATGCCCGAATGGACCTTGTAGTTAAATAGGTGATACTCAGTTCAGGGCCTGAGAGGTTACCATGTAAACGACAGAAATTTGAAAGAAAGGAACTGAAAGGAAGAAGAGGGCTCACATAGGTGACTCTACTTAGTCTTTTTTTTTTTTATTGCTTTCCCCCTATTTAGTTCATTTGCATGGAAAGACCCAAAGCATCTTTAGCAGAGTGAAATGTAAAACTTCAGACTCACATAACCCTCTGAAATTTGTTAAAAGGCAGCTCCAAAAATGATCTGAAGAAAATTCAGGTTGGTGATACAGAATTGACTGTCATTAAAAGGAATTTTCTAATGCCAAGTTATTTAGTGATAGGGTAAAGAGTTATCCTACTTCTGGATTTTTAAAGAATAGACTGAATCTTAGCCAGGGACAATCTAGTTGGCCGTTGTTTCTTTGGCTGGTGTGGTAGTTCACAGCCTTGGCTATGACCAAAGAGTTCTCAGCTTACTAGTATCAAGAAAAGGCTTCGTAGTCAACGCAACCCAGCAGATGGGAGCTGAGATGATAGCGGTAGCCCCGCCACCACCACCAGCAAAGAGGCAAACCTGGAAGTCAGCATCAGAAAGAATTTTGGTGACAATTGAAATGACTAAAATAAAAACTATTTCTTTGATCTTTTAAACTTTAATGAAATAACAAAACCCGGAATTTCCCAGGGCTGAAATTAACTAACTCCGCTAAACTTTGAATCTCAAAGTTCCCTCCTAGGCACGGAATTGGTCCTTATACGGACTACCTGGAAGTTGGGGATGTGGCCCCTCCCCCAGAACAGGATTGGTCCATTCAAGATCAATCCCACACCAGGAAGTAGTAGGGAGGGACCCCTGAGGCATGCTGGGGGATGCAGTCCGTCCCCCCCCAAAACTTTTAAAACCCACACAATAAGATAAACAGATGTACATGAGCAGCCCAGACCCAAAGAGGAGCCCAAGGCTTAAGGGAGGAGGTTCAATGGCCATTTTTCTTCTTATTCTCTTTGATGAAATGTCTTTGCTTTGAATTAATTGTGTTGTCGACATGGAATCTAGAGACCCCAAACTTGTGGCCTGGTGGGATCTAATGAACCCCAAGTTTTAGGATTAGCTTATGAGTTGGAGACCCCCAAAGCTTGAACTTGTTCCCGGTTCCTTGAGAATCCATCCGAAAGGGAATCTCAGGCTAGCAGTTCCAGACTGAATAATGGACCCTGGGGTGAATGAGGATCCCATTAGGTGGAGCTAGACATATGCTAAATATGCTTTTGTTGAAGATACATGTAAAACCCAGTGGAATTGTGCATGGCTAAGGGGGGGAGGGCTAAGGGAGCTTGGGGGAGAGCGAAAGAACATGAAACATGTAACTATGAGAAAATATTCAAAATAAAAATTTAAAAATAAAAATAAAGAAATAAAGAAATGAATGCCCTTTTCTTTTAGGTAATCTTCCCCATTGTATCAGAGACCCTTTCCTAGGAAGACACACCTGGGCAGGGCCATCCTTTAGTATCCATTGTAAGTAGCCCCTTCCCTTACGCCTTAGCCTCTGTCTAGGATTCCTTTCTCAAGCTTGAATGTATTGGCTCAGTATGGTAAAGTCCATTATCTTTCCCAGCCCCTGGATCTTCCCAAATGGTATATAAGTTCCCCAATTTCTTTTGTTCCTTGGAGTGGTCATCTAGCGCGGTGGCACTCCCAGGGGTCAGGGCATTGGGAGTTCAATCCTCAGACTCTGTATAGACGTGTTGCTCACAGCTCTGAGTAGAGGCCTAACTCAGCCCTGTTACCCCTTTCCTTAATTAAAGAGTGGCTTTTCTGACTAATTAATAGCTCTGTGATTTCCCAAAGTCAACGGAGCCTTTCGACTTACTAGTAAATGCTTTGGTAGGCGCAGGTAAGTGAAGAGTCTGAAATGAATGCAGATTCCTACGGTATCTTAAGTTTAGGTAGGTTTCTTGGGGGATCCTCGTGAGAGAGGGGATTACCCCAAGGACTACTTGGGAAATAATATACGCAATATTGTGTTAATGCGTTAAATGCATGCACGGGATGCAGAATGGAGTTCTACATAATTCTACAAGGTGGGAAGTCTTTGCCATCTGAGAAAATCAGAAAAGGCTCTATGAAGAGTTGACATCTGAGTTATTTTATCGGATGAGGAGGAATTCATAAGGCAAAGAGATGAACCTCAGAAGCTGGAAGGAGGGTGTTTCAAACACAGATGGGAAAGCAAAAAGCCCATTCAGAAAGCAAAAGGGAGTCTGGTGGGAGTGTAATGTGGAGGGAAATCGTATGAAATCAGCCTGGAAAGGTAGCACCACATTGTGGATGAATGCCAAAGACTAAAGTTTGCCAATTAGATAATAAGAAGCCATTGGAGATATTTGACCAGAATATAGAACCTAATCTATGCATAAGGGATATGATATGAGAATGATGGAAAGAATGGGTTAATTGGAGAGGGAAAAGGCAAAAGTGCCTACCAAATAATAAAGTCTTCTTCAAGAGTAATGACAATGAGTTTGGAGAACAGGAGGCCGACTAGCAGGGTGGCTGGGTGGCTCAGTGGATTGAGAGCCAGGGCTAGAGACGGGAGATCCTAAGTCTGACCTCAGGTACTTCCCAGCTGTGTGACCCTGGGCAAGTCATTTAACTCCCATTGTCTAGCCCTTCCTGCTCTTCTGCCTTAGAAGCAATAACCAGATATGAGAGGAGAGAAAGAGAGGAAAGTCAAAATGAACCTCAAGTTTTTAAATATGAAAGGCCAGGTAAAAATGGAGATGCCTTCCATAGAAATAGTGGGATCCTAAGGAAATGCTAGGTTAGGGGGGAAAGTCTGGTTGCATTTGTAATTGTGATGTACCCTTGGGACATTGACTGGAGATATGCAGATTGTTGCAAAGGAAGGAAAGAGACCAGCTTAGAGTTTTGAGTTGAAAGTTTTCTATAGAGATGATAATGAAACTGGGAGTGACTAAGATTGCTAAGAGAGATAGTACTAAGAGAAGAAGGTCAAGGACAGAATTTTGGAGAATATCTTCTTCAAGCAGTTGGACTAAGGACCCGGAGCCAGCAAAGGAGAGCACGAAGGAGTGGTCCTCAAGATGTAGGAGAGGAGAGAGTATTCAGAAAGACAGAATGATCCACTGGAGAAGAAAAACAGAAAACAAAGGATGTGGCCCTATCAACAAGCCCTTCCTCTAGAGTTAGAGACCCGGGTTCAAGTCCTACTTCTTATCCTTGTTCCCTGTTAGGTTTCAGTCATGCTGGTTAAAAACTCTCATTTTCCAGAGCCTCAGTTTCTCCTCTTCAAAATGGTGCACTTGGACCAGTGGTTAGCATAGTACCAATCACATAGTAGGTGCTTTTAATCCTAAAAGGTCTCCAGTGACACATTGGTTTGAACATTTTCAAGAAATGTGGCAATAAAGAGGAAGAGAAGGGATCAGAGCATAGTAGGAAGGGGTGAAATGCCGAAGGAAAGTTTTGAGGGGCATGTTCACAAAGCAGATGGGAAGGGGTCACACAGATAAATGTTTAGGAGAGAATCGATGGCTGGAAGAACAGACCCTGGTCTGGCCTCTTTTTCTTTGATTTGTTTGTTTTGCTCCCTCTCTCACTCCTTAAAAAAAAAAAAAGTACAAATTTTATCTCAAGAAGTTAAAATGTATTAGGAATAGCTCAAAGTTATTCAGTGACTTGCTTAGAGATATTTACTGGCAGGAAGGACTGTGCTGAATTTTATTCCTAAAACTCCCCATTCATTCTCATTCTGGTTTCACCAGTGATTTGAAATGGGCAATAAACACCCCTTCTGGGTGTAAAGACATTTAGAGTCTTTACCCCTCTCCCCCATCCCATACACAAGCCCAGGAGTATACTAACTGGCCAATTGGAAGGATGAACAAATTCAGGTTCTTCCCAGATGAAAATCGCCAAGGGAATGCCCTCTTTTATGGACAAATTATTATTTGAGGCCAGTCTAGGCTTTGAAGTGATATGTCCCCCACACATAATTCCTTAGGCCTTTAAAGTCTTCTGAAAGTGAAATATTGGCCAGTTGCTTGGGGCCCGAAACAATGCCTCCCCTGACCTTCCACCCCACCCCGACCCAGACTGCCCCCAGCTCAGCAGCAATGCCCAGATGGCAGAAAGACTCTGCAAGAAGCGGCCAAGTGAGAACAAAGGACAATCTGGCTTGCCCGGGTCATTCTAACAGGCTGGCACCTTCCTTCTGTTGAGAAGCAGAGAGTAGACAAGAGATCTTGCTGAAGCCAGATATCCTATCTCTGAGCCTCAGAGCCTTAACTTGTGAGAGAGGGTGGGTGGATAGGGCTGAGGAATAACCTTTTCAAAGCACCATCCATCCCCAACTAGGCCCTCTTAGATGAGCTGTTCTGGCCCTTCTACCATTTTGGAAATGGACTTTTAACCATGAGAGCTCTATAAACCACAGCAAACTCCCATGATGTTGGGGAGAGGAAAGGAGAGGAAGTGAAGGAACAATCATCTCCTAAGGCGAAGAGGAGTGCTCTACCCGGCTGAGGATCATCATGAAGGAACTACAGATGGATTGGTTTGAAATACATTCTGGCTTAGTGGATGGATGGAACTCTCCCATCTTGGAGTCAGAACAGCCTGGATTCAAATCTGACCTTAATGGAATATTGCCTGTGTGGTATTGAGTAAAGTCACTTAACCTCTTAGGCAACCCCCTAAGACTACAAGTTGCAGAGAAGGAAATAAATATTTATTAAGCACCTAATATGTGCCAGACCCTATACTAGACACTTTACAAAAATTATCTCACTTAGTCCTCCCAATTAGCTCCTTTGTATAGTTGAGGAAACTGAAACAGGTTAAGTGATTTGCCCGGGATCACATGGCTAGAGGACAGGGAGACAGAATTTGAATTCAGGTCTTCCTGACAGCAAGACCCAGCGCTCTATGTACTACATATCTGAAGGTGCTGGTGTGCATTGACAAAGGCAGTTTCCCCACTTGGAGTTGTTTACATTGATGAAATCATAGTCCCCAAAATGAATGAATAAGTGAATGATTAAATGAATGAATAGATGAATGAATGAACAAATTAAATGGATGGATGGATGGATGGGTGGATGAGTAGATGGATGGATGAGTGAATAAATGGATAGATGGATGGATGGATGGATGGATGGATGGATGGATGGATGGATGGATGGATGGATGGATGGATGGATGGATGGATGAGTGGATGGATGGATGGATGAGTGAATGGATGGATAGATGAATGGATGGATGAGTGGATAGATAGATGGATGGATGGATGGATGGATGGATAAATGATGAAATTCACTTATTAGATAACCAAAACCAGACAGAAGTGCAGACAATACATAACAGACACCTAATGAACCAAAGAACATTAGAACTGGTAAAGTTTGAAGGAAATGAGAATAAGCCTGGCACACTGCTTACTCCAAGGTAAGCAGACCAATCTTGGGTTTCTTGGATATACAAAATAAGGCATTGAAAGTGGAAAGAGCGGTGCCAGCAAAGGATAGGAAGAGGATGCTGATGGTGAAATTATTTCCCTCACATTTTCACCTAGGGCTAAAAGTGGGCCCCTCCTCACCCAGCACAGGAAAGCATGTTTCAGGGTTTCAAGCTACTGCTGCTTCCTCTTCACTTAAGTGTATAATTTCCCTCCACATCACTGAGAAAATGCCCAACTATTCCCTGAGGCTACCCATCTCTCTCTTAGTGGGTGTTGGAAAGATAACTTTACCTCCTTTCACCACAATCTCTCCTACTGCCAGAAGCAACTTTTATGAGGCATAGTGTCTAACCAAGCCCCTTTTCCCTAGAAGAAGAAAAAGAGTCATGCCAGAGATAGTCTCTTAAGTTTTGTTTTTCTTTTGTTCTCTTTTTACTAGAAATGTGATTTCATGATGGAGAGAATTCCCAGTAAGGAAACTCCCTTTACCAATGCAGACCTGCACCTGCTCTGCATCTCAGAAAGTCATACAACTAGTATATATCCAAATCAGAACCTGAACCCAAGACTTCCTGACTTTAAGGCAGCCGTCCTCTCTATTGCTTTAACATAAAAGACGAAAATGGAAAATAGAAAACTTTTTCTGTTCCCCAAATCTGGTTGTCAAAACTTTTTTTGGCTGGCTCTTCCTAGAGATGTAGGATTCTGGGAAATGTACTCTCCTTCCAACAAGGCATGCCTTTGACCTTCAGAGCGCAGCTTAGCAAAGGGAAAAAATAGTCATCTCCCTTCCCTGGACCTCTCCAAGTCCCACCTCCCAGCAAAGAGGAGACCTATGGCAGGAGCTACGGGGGGCTGTTGGATCAGAGCCATTCTGAGAAACAAGAGAGGAGGTGGGGAAGGGAGGGAAGCTCAGTTCTACTGCCTATGGGTCAAGGCCATTGGATTGGGTTGCCATTGACCGTTCTGTAAACCCGCAGCCCATTGGACAACGGCAGCCAAACTCTTTCCACACCATTGTAGAGGGGCCCATGGGATTTACAGGGAGCCAGACTCCCTAACAGAAGGCACACTGTTCCTCTGTGCTTTTTCATCCCCCTCTCAATAGGACATGGCTAATGTGGGGTTTTTTTTTAAGTATTATTATTGCTTCCACTTTGGCAAAAAAAAAAAAGTGAATGTGAAAGTTCAAAGTGACTGCCAATAAGTAGACTTGATTATTCCATTTGATGGGATGGAATGATTGATTGGCTAGAACTCCAGCTGTTTTTGCTGGAGGTCTTATGGACCACAGGCTCGGAGGCCCCCAGGAGGAGTAGACATGTTTTGTTTTTCCCACTCTATAAAGGAGAAATGGGAGGAAATGTGGGCAGCCCCTTGCTGAGGACTGGCACGAACAGGAGTCACAGATTGCTCTTTAGTCCTATAGTGAAACAACTGTTTTTCAACCGGCTATTCATAGATGTTTCAACTAATAATAATGACTAAGCTGGGTCAAGGAATCCCCAGTAACTAACAACACAGGAGGTCTTCAAAACTTGCTACAGAAAAAAAAATCACCACCCTGTGACCAATCTGGTCTTTCTCTGAGTTTAACAATGTGGGTCCTTAAACAGCAGGCATGCATACAATCCATCCCTGGGACCATCCTGGAAGACTTTCCATCTTGGTAGGACTGACCAGAGCTTGTGCCCTGTTGGTTTTAAAGAATCTGGGGTCAACTCCACACCGCAAACAGGCACCACAGTCAAACTACGGAGGAGAATTATTATTCCCATTTTTCAGACAAGAAAACTGAGGCTTTTTAAAAATTATATTTTTATTGTCATGCAAAACCCACTTCCATGTTGGTCATTGTTGTGAGAGCGAAGTCATATATAACCAAAACCCCCAAATGAAACCATAAATACACAGATGTGAAAGATAATATGCTTTAATCCACATCCACCTGACTCCAACAAACTGAGATTTTAAATTGTGTTTAAAGTTTAAAGTTGTGTTTGATTGCCTAACTAGGAAGCAAATAAACTGGGATCTCTAAGATCATAGGATCTTGGGACATGGGGATCATGAAGTTCAGCCAATTAGTCAATAAACATTTATGAAATCCCTATTATCACCTGGCACTGTGGTAAGTAACAAAGATACAAAAAGAGACAAAAGACAGTCCTTGCCCTCAAGGAGCTTACGATCTAAAGAGGGAGACAACAAATATGGGCAAAGCAAATGCCATTTGGGATAACTAAGAAATAATGAACAGAGGGGAGCCCCTGAGAATAAGAGGGGCTGGGGAAGGCTTCCTATAGAAGATGAGATTTCAGTTGGAACTTCAAGGAAACCAGGAGGATCAGTGTTTGGAGCAGAGGAAGGAGAATGTTCTAGACGTGGGAGACAGTGAAAGAGAATGTGTGGAGCTGAGAGAGAGTGTCAAGTATGGATAGAAAAGTACATGCCTGGGAGAAAGGTATAAGAGGACTGGAAAGGTAAGAAGGGACTAGGTTATGAAAGGCTTTGAATGCCAAACAGAGCATTTTTTATTTGCTCCAGGAGGTACTAGGAAGCCACTGGAGTTAATTGAGTAGGGGGATAGGGGAAAATAATTGCAAACAATTTTTTATGAAAATGGGCAAATAAAGTGACTTACCCTAAAGAGCAAATAATAAATAAAGCACAGCTGATGTCTTCATCCTCCATGCCCAAGGTTCTTTTCATTATAATGCATTGGATTCCAATCCAAGTATTCTCTCTCCAAATCTTTCCCTTTTCCCATGTCACTGTTAATTTAGTAAACTGGTGCCCATTTTCAAGCTGGAAATAACCCTAAATTTGTGCCCTTATCACTCTTCTGTCTTGGAACCAATAAATAGTATTGATAAAAAAATTCATCAGAATCATAAATCATCAGAAGGATAATCTTTTTCTCTGGCAATGTACCTTGGGAAACCTGGGCGTGCACCAAAAATCATAATATTGTCTTTGGAGTTGACAGTAAAGAGAGTGGGGCAGGAGAGACAGCTCTGACCTGGGAGTCAGGAGGAATATGTTCCTGCCCCATTTTTCCCACAAACTGGCTGTGTAAGCAAGTCATGAACCAAGAGGGTTGGGCCAGGTGGTCTTTAGTGCAATTCACTGTGCATTTTGCAAGTGAGGAAATGGAGACCTAAAAAGGAGTGACTTGAACAAGAAAAAGATCTTTTCCAGCTAGAAAAGTTCTCTGGGAACATGAATTGTTGGCTGGAAATCCCATTCACTCAGGAACTGTGAAGTTGTTCTATCACCTCATGTACACAGACAGTATAAAGGCATGTATATAGGCAGTAGAAAATGAGCCAGTAGAGTGGAAGAGATTAAAAATAAATGGTGGAGCAGGGAAACCATTAGGGAGAGCAATCTGTTAAAGGAGATGAGAAAGAATGGGATCACTTGAGCATGTAGAGGGGTAAATGTTGGTAAGGAATAAGGACATTTCATCATGTGGAAGAAGGATGGAGAAGGTAGGACAGGAGGCATTTGAGTAACAGGAGATGAGAAAAAGGGGAGGTGAGGGAGTTCATGGCAAATGGCTTCATTTTTTTCTGTAAAATATAAGGCAGAGTTTTCAAGTGAGAAGTTGGGGAGAGGGGAGTCATGGGAGGTTGGTTAGAGGATGAATTAATGAAAAGGTTTGGAAGAGTCATCATGAAGGGTGGTGTAGTGCATTGATAAGGGAGGTCTAGTGGGATGAGCTGGGAGCAGTTGAGGTTGTGTACCATAAATTTGTAGTGGATCCAGTCAGAATAATTTTTTCCACCTTCATTCAGCAACATATGGGTAGATCTGAAGGCAACAAATGGCGGGAATGATCCAAGGCTGAGTCTTGACAGAGCATAATCAACAATATGATAAAAGGGCCAAGGATTCAAGAGAGGAATTGAATTGGTTCACCAAGCAGTCAAGATGTCTCAGAATATTGAGTTTCCTCCTTCCTTTTTGTTTTGACCAGAGCAAGGCAGGCATGGAGAGCTGGGCTGAGCCTGGACGTAGTGATTGTGTGGGTAATGTGGTGTGGGGTAGAAGACGTGGGGTTAGATGGATGACAAGTTTCCATGAGATGTGTGTATGTGTGTGTAGTATAGTTGATGGAAAGAGAAGAGATAGGAATGGATGAGCTATCTGGGCAATTGACTAGTACTAAGATATTTTACAGACGAGGTAACTGAGGCAGATAGCAGTTAAATGACTTTCCAGGATCACACAACTAGTAAACGTCCTCAGCCAGATTTGAATTCACCTTCCTGACTCTAACTTTAGCTCTCAGTTTACCCCACCACCTAACTGACAGGGTTGTCCTGAGGCTCAAAGGAGATAAGGTCCATGATGGTGCATAACAAACTATAAATGTAAATGATTATTATATTGTGCTATGGCTTCCTTGGAAGTCACCGCCAAGCAACATTATTTGGAATTCTTTTCCAAGTCTCCTCCAGCCCAGTTGTCAACCTTGGCTTAGGTGTCCAGACAGAGGTCTCTGAAGCAGATGATATAACCTGAATTCCAGAACTTTTTGCTGGGGAACCTGTCTTGTCAAGAATAATTTTTTTTTTTTTTTGGAAAATAAGTTTTACTGATGCCTTCTATCTTAATAGCACAGTGATTTCTGACTATCCTACCACACCACCACTACCCCTCTAATCCCAACCTTAAAACCTCTCTTGTAACAAAGAAAAAATAGTTCTTCAAAGTGATGCTATAACCCGAGTTTCATACTTCTTTACTGGTGATCCTGTCTTGCCATAGATTTCTTTTTATAAAACAGGTTTTACTGATGACTTTTTCTTGTCAAAAGGAAAAGAAAACAAGCAAAAACAACCAATAGAGTGACTGATTCTGACTTTGTTTGTGACATTCTGTTCCATCCTTGTAATCCCCTGGTAGGTTTTATTATATTTTCTCCAAGATCAATCTTGTGGCCATTACAATTATTCAGAATTTAGCTTTCTTTTAGTGTTCATGTCTTTTATTATACTATAGATATCATGTATATTTTCTTTTTCTGCTTGCTTATTTTATACCCGATCACTTAGTTTGGGTCTTTCCAGGTTTCTCTCAATTTTTACATTCTTCATTTCTTACTCTTACCGTTAATTATTACCACTGATGGCCCATGGAGGCTGCTTGTGAAACTGTTCCATACACAACAAACATTCTTTTGGGAAGGCCCAAAATTGGATACAGCACCCACATGGCCTTAACCTACAGCCCAAGCCAATAGCCTATGGAATGGTGGTCCCGTGGAATGGCCAGCCTTTTCCATAAGAGGGACTATTTAAGGAACTTCTTAATATTCAGTAGGTCTGGAGCTGGTAGACAGATACCACATTGCAGTTGGACAGGACTCAACAACAGACAAGTGACCCAGAAAGATCCAAAAGAAACATCCAAAAAAAGGTTCCTGTCTTTTTTTACAGGGAAGATTGTTGTTTTTTTTCTTTCTGATGGCCAGATGGCCAAGCCCACAAACTTAACAGGAGCCTCATAGATGCTACATGAGGAGACCTAAAGCAGCCACCCATTTTCTCTGATTCATTTGGGGATCTCTCCAGAAATGGGGAGCTAAGCAGGTCAGGGCAAGGTGGAACCTTTTCTCGTGTTCTACAGTGTGGGGTCCACCAGCTCTCAATGTGAGAACAAAAGGTACATGACAGGTCTGAAGGGCAGAGGAGATTCTTAGGAGGGAAGGTACACACTCTTTTGTCCTTTTTATCTCATATGCAAACATTATCCCCATTTTAAAGAAGAGGAAAATGAAGAAGATGAAGGTTAAGTATTCAGCTGAGGCAGAATTAGCTGGATGGGAAGGGAAGGGAATGAGTATTTAGAAAGAAACTACTCTGTGCCAGGCACAGTCCTTAATGCTTTACAAATTTCTCTTTTGATGTTCAATACAACACTTTGAGGTAGGTGCTGTCGTGATCCTCAATCTACAGTTTAGGAAACTGAGATGAGCAATGATTCCTTAATTCCTTTAAAATAATTACTCGATCATCGCCTGTGGTCATACAGTTGGTCAGTTTCTGAGATCAGATTTCAGCTGAGGTCTTCCTGAAGTCCTTCCCAGGCAGGACTGACCGCACTACCTAACTGCCTCTCTGGGGATGATTTGGGCAACTTTAATTTGCTATTTTCTACCCTTTGATGAGTAATATAATGGGGAGATTAATGGGGATATTGTCTTTTTTCAGTAATCAGGGCAGAAGCCCACAAGGAAATTTTAAAGGCATATTCCTAAGCCTGGTAATATTAGTCTCTTTAGTAAAAATATTCTAAATTAATTAATTAAGTAAAATTTTCCAAAAAAAAAAAAAAAATATTAGTCTCCACTCCCTTAGCGGGGATCTTGGGGGAAAGATTCTTAGTTAGTTCCATGGGTTCCCAGAAGGAATCCTCGGGGGTCCCATTTGTGGTTTCCATTGGAAACCAATCAACTTAAGTCGTTGGCAATGAGCCTCTCAGGGAAAGAACCCAAACTATTCATCTTGCCATTCACAACTCTGGGACTCCTTTGGTCAGTCTGTTCTTTGCAGAGCCCTGAAACTCTTCTCCTAAAGAATTAAGTGGGATCAAAGGATGGTCGTCAAGGGGCTCCTGGTGGACCATTGGGTAACCATTCTCACTTTTCACAAGGTCTTGGCTCCAGAAGCATTTGGATTTAATGGCTCTGGGCCTTAGGAAAGAAGCAAGCACAGGCTGGCTCAGGGAATTATTTCTTCCCACTACCAAGAGTCTTTGGTACTCTGACAAGTCTGGCTCTGAGGAAAGAATGTTCAGTCCCCAAGCTTTGGGGACTGCTTAATCTATTCTTGTTCAAGGATCTTACTGGGTGATTGCCCCATGGTCCAGAAGGCCAGGACCTAAGTAAGAACTAGCAAGGTTTTTCACACTCGGGTGTGAAAAATTCTGACTCTCTATGGAATCAGTTTGGAAACAAGGAGATCCAGGGGCAGCGAGGTAGCTCAGTGGATAGAGGGCCAGCCCTGGGGAATGAGAAGTCCTGGGTTCAATTGTGACCTCAGACACTGCCTCACTGTGTGACCCTGGGCAAGTCACTTAACCCCTATTGCCTAAACCTTACCACTCTTCTACCTTGGAACAGATACTTTAAGTACCTTCTAAGACAGAAGGTAAGAGATTAATAAAAAAAGAAAGAAACGAGGAGGTCAGGACTCCAGGAGAGAGAGAGTAGAAGCTGGGAACGGAGTCCTAAAGGTCCAAGTACCGACTTTCGTCTTGGCGGATCTTCAGCTCAGAAGAAAGCAGCCAGAATCATGAAGTTCCCCTCTTCAGCCCGACCCTGGTTCAAAGGGTAACTCCTGCTCGCCGAGCCAGCCTGCTTCCTGGAGGAGGAAGAGAGCCCACCCGACTCTGAGAGGTCAGTCTCCTCGGACCACCGCATGATCTGGCAAGCCCTGAATTAGGCAGACCCCGGTGCTCGGCTTAGCAATTGCCATTATTCCCCATTTGGCTTTTTTCCAGTGCAAAACTCTACAAAAGATGGAGAGATTTAAGGGGCTGATGGAGAACTGGGGCTTGTTTTCTTTTAAATTCACTAATCCTCAAATCCCTTTGCCATGGTCCATTTAGCTGCCTTAGAAAGCTATGCTTTGTATCCACCGGAACTGGTTCTGAACCCCGCTGAAGTCTCTGGCTCAGAACTCTCCCCCTTTCCCCCAGGGAGACTGTGACGTGCCTGATGCTTTTTGGAAGCCTTTGGGAGCAGCTCTTCCCTCCTACCCCAGCCACCTTTCCTCTAATCTCCTGGACCCCCCTTCGGATTGCCTAACGGGGAAAAGCAAATGAGGGCTTCGTCATGGAGGCAACCTCCACTGGGGCAGCTGCCCAAACCACTGTAGAATTCAGACACTGCAGAGGGAAATCCTTCTGGCAGGAAGAAATGTGTTAGTGATAAGTGGGAAGTCAGTGGAAAAGTAATGCTGGCATTAGCTACATTATCAAATGCACAGGAACTTCTTCCCTTGTCCATGGCAAGCAAGAAAGTGGTGACCCATCCAGCTCTCCCCCCACACACACACCCCTTCTGTCTCTCTGTCTGTCTGTTTGTCTCTGTCTCTCTTTCCATACATATATATTTTTGGAAATATATATATATATATATGATATGGGGAGGAGGTGTCTAGCTCTATTTCTATCCTTAATAGTCTCTGTCTGTCTGTCTGTCTCTGTCTCTGGTTTTCTCTCTCTGTCTCTGTCTCTGTCTCTGTCTCTGTCTCTCTTTCCATATATATATGGAAATCTTTCCCTATATATATTTTAATATATATATATATATATATACAGGGGGGAGGTGTCTGTCTGTAGCTCTATTTCTATCCTTCATAGTCTTTGTCTCTCTCTTCCTGCCTCTCTCTGTTTCTCTTTGTCTCTGCCTATCTCCCTGACTGTCTCTCCGTGTACAATATATGACAGAAGGCTCCCCTTAGAATCAGGAAGAACAGGATTGAAATCCCATATCTGACACATATAAGCTGTGTGATGAAGTGCAAGTCACTTTCTCAGGGCCAAATATAAAATGAAAGATGAATTACTATTCTGTATTCTGTATCTTTGAAAGGAGTTTCCACACCAAAAATTTCTTACNTGTAATAATGACAAGCCATTGAAGCAGCTAGGTCTCCCAGTAGAAATAGTGCAAGCCTTAGATTCAGGAAGATCTGAGTTCTGCCTTAAACACTTACCATCTGTGTGGTCCTAGATAAGTCATTTAACACCTTTAAACTTCAGATTCTTCATCTGTAAAAGGAAGAGATTGGATTTGTAAAGCCATTAAGGTCCCTTCCAGTTTTAAAACAACATTCTAATGACCTAAGCCTACATGAACCTTATTTACAAATTTGTAAAATAAAGGCTAATAGTACTTATATCACCTACTTCCCATTGTTATTGGGAAGAAAATCCTTTGTAAACCTTAAGGTGATAATGAATGCTAGATAAACAGACATATCCTTATATGTATGTATGTATTTATATATACATATATATATATATATATATATATATATATGCTGTTGACTTTATCATCATCATCATCAAGATAAGACAAAAGAGGATACAAGAAATTTTCTGCCTTGCCTGAAAGATTCCAAGCAAATGACTTCATTTGGTATTCTTTCAGCAAGATAATGAATCAACGTTAGAAAAGTTCAACTGCCTTTATGTCATTTCTAAGATAATGCCACTGTCCCTACTTCTGACCTCCAGTCCTCAATTTCCACCCTTACTAATTTGGGTAAGTTCATCGGGAAGCATGGAGTAATATTCTCTCTGGAGCCCCTTAAAGCTTTAACATGATCTGTGTGCCCCCATCCATCATAGTTGTTTTGAAGGGACTTAAGAGATTTCCACAAAAAAGACAGGCCATCCAGCAAGTGCTTTAAACCTTTATTTGTTGCATTTTATGTCAAAGGAAAACACTTAATCCACAGGAAGAAAGGTACATGGAAGTATAAGGAGACTCATAGTGTGGGAGACATAAGAGGAAAAGATGAGAAATGCATTAGGATCATAGTCAGTGGAAAGGCAAAAATACAACCAGATCTTCAAAAGGGCGTCTATTTCAGCAGACAGGGTTCTGGACCTTGAGAAAATTGGTCTTCAGGACATGGTAGGAGAAAGAAGGAGATCCATGCCATAGTGAGGTATACTGTCCTAACTCAGTGTCCAGCGTGTGCCCAACTCTCATCATCACTCTGATCTATGGAGACATATCATTCTGCCCCGCACTACTGGGCTGTGTAGATTTTAAAATTAATATCCAGTACTCCAACTATTATATTTAATAATATTTATTAAATTTAACTTGAAGCAAAAGGGAAACTACAAAACTAGAGTCCAGAGGGAGAGAGCTCACCCAAGCCACTCACGAAAAAGAAGAGCTCAAGAGGGAGGAGAAACCAAAACTATAGACAAACAACATAACAACGCAACTGTAAATGAAAAGGAAAGGAATTGTGGGAAACGTAGTCCTGGGGGTACAACATTCTAACTACACAGCTGCCACCCAATCAAAATGAGACTGATTCTAGTAAGTTTGATTGTTATTGGTTTCCCACTTCTGTTGTCACAAGCAGAGATGCCAATTTCTAAGTCCCAAGTAGGAAAGTTCTAGCACAGATGGTTCAACTGTAGGAGATTTTTGAAAATGGAGGCAGTGCCAGGCAGAAGGAAGGAATAATCAAAGCACAGATAACCTATTGCCAAAAAAATGTAAATTAAAAAAAAAAAAAAGATTGACAAATTACCAGTGTGTAACCCTGGACAAGTCATTTAACCTCCTTATCTATACAATGGGCATAAAAACACTTGCCCCACCTACTTCATATGGTTATTATAAGGAAAGCATTTTGTAAACCTGAAAGTGATAGAGAAACATGAGCTTTAAATATAAGTCGAGAAAAATTGAATCTCCTCAATTCAGTGGACCATTCCACACTCCAACAACTTCATGTTTCTCTCTGAGTATCCATCTTTGTCTCTGTGTTTTTCTTCTCCTTTGTCTTTCTTTCTCCTTTCTCTTTATCTCTATCTGCCCAATTTTCTCTCACCTCTTTCTATCTCACTTGTTCCTCTCTCCTTTCTTTTCTCCCTTATCTTCTCTTTTTTTCTCCTCTCTCCTCCCTCTCTTCCTTCTCTTTTTCTTTCTCTCTCCCTACTTGGGTTTGGCAGTAACTTTCAAATTTGCAACAAACACATAAAACCACATTCATTCCTGGAAAATGATGAGTGTACCCAGCCCTCACCCCTATGTGGAGGAGTATAAATTGAACCCATGATGGGATATGGAGTGCTTTTCAAGGAGAAGTTGAAATAGTTTCTTGCACAGACAGCTAGTTTGTCATCATCAGAATTGCCTTCTCATCTCAATGTAATTATGTGGAAAGTCTCCAAGGAGAGTGACTCAATTCAGCAAAGCTATTTCCAATACCATGGCAATCTAAACACCAGGAAAATGCACAGCTACAGTTCCAAAGGCAGAGCCACACTTAAAGGAAGATCCCGAGAGAAAACTGGCAAATTTCACTGCTTCCAGTATATGAAATGGGCTCCATTTTGACCACACAATATGGCTTCCAAAACAATTAACAGCATCATCGATAACTCCAGTAGAATGAGAACTACTAGTAGCAGAGATGGTCCTTTTTTTCATTCTATGTCCCAATGGCATTAAGTACAATTTTCTGCAAAAGACTTGCCAAGCTGACTACTGCCATGCAGATTTGAAGTTTCTAGAGGAAGAAGGACAAAGATTTGGGAACAGGGACAAGGATGTAGGACTATAGTCACCAGCAGTTCCTTCTCCCAATCTCTCCAATGGAGATGCTTTGTTGAGATTTATAGAAACTCTTTGTTAACTTGCTTGGCTTTGTATGGCCTCTAAAGACATAAAAAGAATCAAAATGAAACTTTTCCCAATTTAAATATCAAGAGACCTAGAGCAGTTCTCACCAGCAAAACTGTGAAGAAAAATAATGTTGACCTGAAGTGATTTTTTTTTTCCTATTGGGCTTAGTATAAGCTGCCTAACAAAAAGAGCTAAAAAATATATTGATCAACCTAAGGTCTAATGATAGGGCAATCAGACAAGAGTGATAGCACTCCTCTTTAGGAAGAAGGTCCAAGACTGCTTCAACAGATTTCAGCAGTCCAGCAGTGGATGACCACAGCAAATTGTGGGAAATGACAACAAATAGCAGCTAATGGTCACTTTGGCCATCTTGATAGACAGGAAGAAATGGCAGCTGAAATGATGAAAATTACTTGAACAAGTCTATTGGAAAGAAGAGGAATTCCTAGATAACACTAGATTTCCTGGACCAAAAGAAAGAGGCCCAGGACTAGGCAGAAGAAGCTGAAGCCAAAAAATGACAAAAGTTAGAGGGAAGATGGGAAAAGTTATTCAATACCTCACCTTCATTAGTTCTGCCAGTAATGTGAAATAAACATTATCCAGGGAGGAAATAAAGTTATCTTGCTATTAATCACAAAATTTCTTTTTGGAAAGTGCAAATCTTAGAATAATATTGTAAATCTAAAAGGACTGTCTAGCTCTGTGGGGCAGTGGAGATACAAGAAAGGTAAGGAGAGTTATCTTGACTTGGTTTAGGGGTTCAAGTGCATTGTGCTTTGAGTTCATTTTCTATAAGGTAAAATAGTCTGTCCTATATTTTATGTGTTGTTAGCCTGAGTGCTTTCAGAAAAGCTACAGTCCACTTTACCTTTTCTGTAGAGACTTGGATACAAGCCAAATTCTGATGTTCTTAGGAAAACTGTAGATGAGAATAAAATAAGCTGAAGAGAAGAATTTGTGAAAGACATTCCTAAAAACTGGGGTTCTGGGTCATAGGTCACATCTGCATCTATTCTCAAAATGGGAAGTAAATTTTGTAATAGTTTGAATCTTTTCAGCCAGCAAGAAGGAGATCTTGGGGAGACAGTATGAGCCATCTTATGAAAAAAATCATAAATCTGTATACTTCTTATTCCAAAGACTTAAAACCCCAGGATTTCCCACCAAGACTCTTTGCATTGTTTTTTTTTTTCCAAAACAGGAAACATGGAAACAAATATTTAAATTTCTGTTGAATTAAATTGCAAAGTCACAATAGTAGTGTGGTACTGTAGTTTAATCCTCATTCTTCTACTTCCCATCTAGCTAACCTTGGTCCAGTCGCTGAATCTCTTTGGCCTCAGTTTCCCCAACTGTAAAATAAAGGGATCGAGCTAAACCATGATAAGGTGCTCTCGTTCCATGATGCTGTGATCAAAGACCACAGATGACAGTTAGAATCTGAAACCCAACAATGTTTTATGATAGATTTGTCCTGTCATCGCTGTCGAGTCGACAGATGGAAACCTCAGCACACAGGAAAAGGCATTGAGAAAGGACTTTAAGAACAGCACAAGTTGTTTTCTCAGCATCACTTTGATCTCCCTCAGCCAGCCAAAACAGGAACATGATTTAGACAATCAGAAGTCTGACATCGCCCCACCGCCGCAAGCCTGTGTCTCTCCTCACCCGACCTGCCAGCCAATACAGAGCTGGATTTAAGCACAGCCATGAACCTTGTCAACATGGAATATCTCACAGGAGCTTCCCTTCCAAGCGCCAGAGGAATATCAGATATCCAGGCAGAGATGATTGAAAAGCTCTGGTCTGCCACTCACAGAGATGACAGACTCTAAACTGGCTACACAAAGGCTCCATCTGTGCTCACTGTAAACATCTGAACTACTGGATTCCCCATGGGGCCAACCCTTCACGAAGGGGAAGTCAGCAGAAACTGGAAAGACCTTTTATTGGATGGACACCAGCCACAGAGAGAAGCGAGTGAAAGTCAGCTTCCCTAGAGGTGATTCTGGTCTACTGGAGTCAGATACTGATGGTCATTTCCTGCCAGGGGACCCTGAAGAGCTATTTGTTTAATTATTACTATTACTTTCTAGACTATGATGGGGGAGATCTCTCAAGATCTATCAATGCTACATATATGCTTTATGATTTACATGGGCACAAATGGCACAACCCAAAGAAAACTAGGAAGTGTTGCTTAATATTTTTGAAGTCTGAGGAGAGAAACTGAATATTTGGTCAATGAGGGGATGGAGTGGGAAGGACAAATTATCCAAGAAATAACAAAAAATAAGTAGTTGAAAAAGAACTATGAGTAACAATGCCATCAAAAGCACCATATTTTGAGAAACCTCATACCAAAAAACAAACCCTCTCAATACATTCTTATCATATTTTATTATTATAGTTATTATAATATAAACATATGTTACACTATTTTTATTTTAAGTTTAAGATTTATTTGTACCTAAAGTTATAATAAATTCTTTTTTTAAAAAAGAAATCAAAGACTTCAGAGCCATGGATGTTGTTCTCATTATAGCTAACCATCCAAGGCAAAGGCTTCAGAAGAGAAAGGAAGATCTGAGAAGTGAACAGCTGCTTAAAGTGGTGGCGTTTGAGAAGAGGGTCTGAATTTTGGACAAGGCTTTTTTGTGCCTATGCCTACAACTATGATCCTATTGCTATTGGAAACTCCTAGTTGGAAAATTCTCTCAATTCAATGTAGATTAGCAAATTCTCTGAAATTTATGAGCTTTAGAGAGTTCCGTGGGGCACCAAGAGAGGTAAGTGACTTGGCCATGGTCAAGGATAAACCAGAGGCAAGACCTGAACCTGACTCCAAAGTCATCTCTCTTCACTACAAAATGATGCCTCACTACTAGTTTAAATATAGGGATGATAGGATCCTAAAATTAGGAACTGACAAGGAAAAATATTTGCATTTTAATAGAATTTTATTCAATTTATTATCCAATTAATTAGATTAATAGAGGGCATTGTCTATTTAATTAATTAATTGATTTGATTTGATTGATGGAAGACATTACCTATTTAATCAAAGACAGAGCCTTTAGGCCAAATAAACAAAGGACAATTAGAGAATTAGTGAAACTTCAGGCAGTAAGGAGTTAGAAGAAATATATTTTGGACTTGAGTCTTTTCAGGAACTTTAGAGGCCTCTCACTACACCTATTTATAATGCTATTCCTCTTTTTCTGTCTTCTCCCTACCTCTTAAACACTGAGTCACTCATCTCCAAGACTTATCCCTACTCAAAAGGATGGGACAGTTTAAAAAGCTTTGAACTGAACAACTGAGGATTCAAAACTGATTCTTGCAAACCTCAAGGCCCGAACCCTAGAACTGGTCTCCGCCATTCCTAGAGCCTTATTATGGCATTATCATTAGGTTTCATTTCTTGATACCGACTTAAAATGGAAATCTTCCAAGGAAAATCTTAGCATGCCTCACTTCTCTCTGGATGGTCTTGTTATCTTCTCCATAGCCTTGACAACTATTTTTTTGATAGTAACACCATTCTCTAATCCCCTGATCCCTTCTCTTCTTAATGGAATGTTTTAATTTTGGCTGCCCGGTGAATCCTGAGAAACTGCAAGTAGAAATAACACTTCTAGGTAAGTAGACACAGTAGTGAAAAGAGCATAAGACTTGGAGCCATGAAGACCTGATTCAAATCCTGCCTCAGATGCTCACTGAGCCTGAGCAAGTCACACACCATCTGCCTTAGTTTTCTCATCAGTAAAATAAGGATAATAATACCATCCACATGAGAGTTCTTGTGAAGATATAAGAAGGTAAAATATACATATATATTGCATTTTAAACTTCAAAGTGTTATATGAATTCTAGCTATCGTTATTGTCATGATGAAGGTTTAGTACTCAAATGAGAGGTAGCATGAATAAGACCTAAGGCTTAGAAGGAGATAAGGAGTTTATTTTAAGTTTTGGCCCCTGGAAATGGGAGCTGGAATTCTCAAGATCAGAGATACCTAGGCAAAATGGTAGCAATGACTTGTTCTTGCTAGGTCTACCACTAAGTCCATTCCCTTGATTCTATGATCAAAGAGCTAGTCATGTTGAGAAGCATCTGGAAGTCTCTGCTAGCCAAAGGCAGAGATACTGAATGAAAACATCAGAAGTACCAATTTTCATTCATACCAATTCTAATTAATATGTCATAAAAATTTAGTCCCAAAAGTTCCTGAATTATTCATTTAAATAAAGACCAACCGTAGTTTACCAATAAGTCAAAAATCATCTAGAGGCTGTGTTGTCTTTCCTAGATCCCTTCGTCTACTTTTAGGTAAAATAAGTAGGAACTTACTTTATGAAGAACTAAGCAAGCAGTATTGTGCCTCTCTTAGAACTGCTGGACTTAGAACAACCTTTGACCATCTGAGGAACTGTGAGTTCACAGTTGTGTAGAAGATTTTTATTATGAATTGTTTATCACATTCATTGTTCCTATACTTAAAGTAAAACACCACGTAGAGCCAAATATTCTGTCTGTTCTTGTGGACACCCAGTAAAACCAATTCTCTCAACATTTTTCTTTGCCAATCCAAGAAAAGACAAAAAACTTTACATTTAACTGCAACTTCCTTTGTCTTCTGGCTTTATTTATAGTAATAATTTCAAGATTGATGTTCCATAGTTCCTCTAATAACTAAGTATGATTAGGAATTCTGACAGCTGGGACAAAGGTAGGGATGGGAAGACTAAAGTAGAGAGAACATATTTAATCAATGATCACTCCTGTTCATGGTTGAAATAGGAGAGAGAGGACTTACTATAAGATACATATCACCCACCTCCAGATAGGAACTCAGAATAAAGGATGAGGCATATAATTTTTTTTGGCCCTGCCCAATGTGGGAATTTGTTTTGTTTAACTCTATATGTTTATAGTAGGTTTTGTTTTTTATGCTTTCTCAAGACAAAGGGAGGGGGAAGTGGGATGAAGAGAATTTGAACCTGAAAATAAATAAAATAAAACTTGAATTTAAAAACATAAAGCTAGCCTGGAGAAGGTGGTCATGAAAGTTGAAGACATCAAGGAACCAAAAGGCTAGAGTTTTCCGTGGTATAGAAGATTGGAGTGAAATAAAAGACTATGTAGGAGAAAAAACAACCTGGAAGTCCTTAAATGACAACCATAAGGTTCTGGACAAATTGAGGTGAATTTTATAGAGAAGTAGCTGTTGAGTAATGGCCGCAGAGGTAGAGTCTGAAAGTGGCATTGGAGAGCAGGGAGTATGCCAACTCCTGCCCTTGGCCTTATGTGTCAGAAGATTAGGAAAAGAAGCAACCATCCTTGGAGAGGCAGCCAAGACTTGGTGTTTTGAAGAGAAAGTTAGGTTTCAATGAAAACCACAAAATGGAAGAATTGTGAGAAGAGTTCTCAGATGAAGGGAAGTTTATTTAACAGTAGAGGAGCATTTGGGGGAACACAGTGAAAAGAAAAGGTAGAGGAGTATATATTGGGAAGGTGAGGGCTGGGCTGAATAAAGATAAGAGTGAGGAAAAGTAGCAAAGGAACAGGGTTCTGAATCACAAGAATTCAAGAAGCAGATGGAAGCAATTTACTGGCCATCATGCATGGGAAATAGCAACTATAGGGAAAGTAAATTGACCAAGGATCTGATTAGAGTCGTGTACAATTTTAGGTGTAAATGGGCTTCTTCAAATCCTAACCCTGAGAAGGAATACTCTCTGTTGATTAGGACAAGGAAGGTCAATTTGTTTGACCTGGAATATATCAACTATCATAATCCACAGGCATTGAGTCTTACTCTATGAGGTGGAAGATAGAGACCAAGGGAGAAGCATGAGATACAGTTCCTGACTTTTGAAGATTTTATTGTTTGGAGGACAGGAGAGAGATGGAGACATATCCAGGGCACACAACCTCTACTGCTAATCTGGGAGAATGTAAACTCATCAAAGACAGGGACTATCTCTATTTTGCTGCTATATCTTCCTTGCCTAGCATAATGCCAGGCATATAGTAGTAAATAATAAATGCTTGTTGATTGGTGGGTTGATTCCCTTGTACTGAAGTTGAGCATCATATAACGTGTAGTGTCTCAATCCATGATATGTAACAGGAGCAATCTAGGCAGAAGGGGGTCCCAGAAAAGGGAGGAGGCTGTCATAGAACCCTGGAGGGGGTCAGGCAGCTAGTGTTTTGAAGAAGTGGAGTGGAGGAAGTAAGCTTTCCTGGACGCAGATGCCAGAGCCAGAGTCTTATTACTCTATGCTAGTTCTATCAGAATTTAACATTTTGTCCATTTGCCTGTCACTGGGCAAAGAGTCTACTTTTAAACTATCAAGAATTGTGTTTATAGACAGTCTAAACACCATGATTCTTAGCATGCTCTGCCACCCTTTCTGCTACTCTACCATCATAAATGCAAAATTGGAAAGGCTGCAAAAGAAATATTTATTTATTTGTAATTAATTTCCAGGTGAAGGCAAATATATTTCTGGAATCTTCATGAATGAGTATTTAGAAAATTGCTGAACACAAATCTACCACCATAAAATATGAGGCTATGCCAAGAATAGAGGAGATAATTGGGGATGGGCTTGGAACCACAGGATGTCGTTTGATGACATGATTGTTTACAGCCCTTAAATCTTGTACAAATTAATAGACAGGTTTTCCATTTACATCTAATTTTGGCTTTTTAGCAAGCAAGATAGGTGTATTATATTCAGATTTATATGGAATTATTATATTTTGCTCAATTAAAGAATTTATCACTGGGGTAATTCCCTCAATTACTTCTTATGATAGGGGATAGTGAGGAATGGAAGGAGGTGGGCCACCTTTTGTTTTGATTTGCACAGGAATAGCTGATTTGAGTAGGCCTACCTCAGAAGAAGATGTGGCCCAGAGAGATTCAGGTATATCAGCTGGAATTTCAAATGTGGGAGGTTTGTCTACTTCCTGACTGTTTGAGAGAAATACAGGTAGCAAATTTGAAGATTCCTCAGGCAATTCTAGCATCATAGCACCATCTTAAGAGTATAATATTGTGGCTCTAAATTTACATAAAAGGTCTCTCCCTAATAAATTTATTGGGGAGCTAGGCATTAGAAGGAAAGAATTTTCTAGTGATAGAGGTCCCATAGATACCATTCAAGGGGAAAGCTTTGGGACCCTCAAAGGTGCCCTGGATACACCTACTACATTTAGAGAGTCAATAGAACTGCACTCAAAATCTGGTTCACTCATCAACACTGATCTAGAAGCTCCAATATCTAAGAGGCAGTCATAATAAGTGTCCCCAATTTTCAAGGTTACATGAGGTTCATTACTATGTAGAGGAGAATGGACTGAGATAATTGGTTTTAAAATAGCAGTGTCTGGAAAATCAAAGCTTCATTCTCTGATTCCAGAGTCCTTTCTCCCCTCTCCAACCTTCATAAAGGTCCTTGGCCATTTTTCTTTTCTTTTCTTTTCTTTTTTTTAACCTGTACCTTCTGTCTTGGAGCCAATACTGTGTATTGGCTCCAAGGCAGAAGAGTGGTAAGGGTAGGCAATGGGAGTCAAGTGACTTGCCCAGGGTCACACAGCTGGGAAGTGTCTGAGGTCAGATTTGAACCTAGGACCTCCCATCTCTAGGCCTGGCTCTCAATCCACTGAGCTACCCAGCCTCCCCCTCCTTGGCCATTTTTCTAAGGTTCTTCTCATTGAGGGGGATTTCCACCCTGAGTATTGTGTGGACAAGCCCCATTTCGGATATATTATCTGAAATTATCATTTGCCTCATTTGGATTAGTATTTCTAAATGCATTTCTATTGTTATTATTTCTAGAATTGCTATTATTTCTAAAATTGTTATTCCTAGAGTTCCCATTATATGTAAAATTTATATTATTGAGTATCTGGTTCCAGTTTCTATAGTTTAACATTCCATGACCTTTTTTTCCAGAGAAATAGCACATGGTTTTTTGATTTGTGTATTCTTGCAAAGAGATTATAGCCACTGCTCGATTTGCTTTTTCTCTTTCAATTTCTTCCTTTAAACTTTTAATTTCTCTATTTTAATTAAAATAAATTGTTAATTGTTAAAAACTGCTAGAAGTTTTCTTTTCTCTGGCTTGAAGGGATAATATTAACTTACAACTCTACTATATTCTCATTAAAACTTAAATTATTAAAAGCTGCTCTCTTATTTTGTCAAAACTCCCAATTTAGCCCTTACATTTAATTGGTGATCATGAAGAGACTCAAACCCTCAATCTTCTGATTATTTTCCTTACTTTTTACTGAAACTATCCCTAAGTCAAGTTGTGAGTAGTTAATTCTGTTACAGCTGTTGATCCTGTATGTTAAACAATGCCATATACTGATAGAAAGTAGAACTGCAAACAAAATTAACAATTAGATTAACTATGATTCTGAGTATACTAATTCAAGTTGTGATGTTGTTTCTTTGTCTATCTAAAATGGCTTATTATCCAACAGAATATTTCACAGTGGCTCTATATAGCCCTGTTCTTAGCTGTACTTATAGTGATAGGAGGCTTGGCATTTTGCCTATTCCACCTCAGGAAGAAATAGAATAATAGTTTTGCTAAACTAAAAGCTCGCCTTGAAGAAATACTAGAAAATAACTTAAGTGACCTTGAAAAGAAGCTGGAGGAAAGTCTGGGAAATCTCAAGGAAAATAACTTGAGTGACCTTACAGAAAGCATTGAAAATGGCTTGAAAAATCCCCACAGTAAGAAGAGAGATTTATCTCTCAACACTCAACACTCTCAATTCTCTTATTAGAGCCAACTTGGTCTCTGTTCAATACTGCTCCACACAATTCTGCTCATACTAAAACCATCTCAATTCCTCCTGGTCCTGTTCTAGCTATCTCTAAATATAACCAAACTCCTCCCACTCAACCTATTTCCATGCCTACATCCATTACCTGTTCTATGACAACTCAAATAAAATTAAAAAAACAAGAGGCAGAAACCAAAAATAATTCAATTACAGGCCTATTCCCTTAAAAGAAGTACCCACCTTTAATAAGACTAGAGATGTAATTTCACTAAGGCATCATACACCATTCATCCTCCAAAATATTGAGAGATTCAAGCAAAATATCCTTCTTTCGAGGATGATCCAATTGTGATTATTAAAAAGCTAGAGAGCATTTTTCGCACAAATGATCCTGGAAAATTGATATTGAAAATTTGCTCTAAGCTTTTTTGACAGAAAAAGAGAAAAATAAAATCATCTCTTTTGTTAATTAGAGACAGGAAGGAGGAACCATAGAGACAGGAAGTGAAGTAGGAAAAGGTTATAAATGGGGTCAGTTGCTGACAGGCCTGGCAGTTGCAGGGAAGTTGGCTCCTGGGCATGAGTTAGCCATTGTGGGTTGGTTGTTGGTGGTGTGGGTAGGCGATTAGTTGGTGGTTGGGATATATATATATGTATATACATATATATATTGATTTTTCCTGGTGAGCTGAGCTGAAGGATGATCAGCTAGACTTTCTGTGTAATGGCAGTTATTAGCAGTAGTTATAGGCAGTTATAAGTAGTTTTTGGTAATAATTATAGGTAGTTTATAGGATAACTAATATAGACATTAGGAAATTTTCTTTCTCTACCTCTTTCCTACATGTCTCTCCTTTACTATATTCATTTTACTATATTCTTTTACTATCTCTATGATAATTAAAATATTAAAATTGATAAAAGCTGCTAGAAGTTTTCTTTTCTCTGGCTTAAAGGGATAATATTAATTTATAACTCTTTTAAATTCTCATTAAAATTTAAATTATTAAAAGCTGCTCTCTTATTTTGTAAAAACTCCTAATTTAACCCTTGCAAAATTCTATACCAGTCTAGAAGAAATCATAAATATGAGACGATAGCGCATGCAAATGAAAGAATTCTAAGCTGATATATTTCTGTAATATGATACCAAAAAAAAAGAGAAATGGATAAAAGAACAGAGATCAGCACAGACTATATCCATTTCCTAAGGAAATTTAGCTCATTTAAATCAATTGTCATAATGAGAAGACAAAAGGATCTAGAAATCCCCTCAGTCAGCAAACATTTCATCTCTTTTCAGGTAGAGAGAGATATGCCAACCAAGGGCAAAATTTTAAATGGAAATTGTTTACTAAATTTTCTGGCAGAAGATTATGAGCAATATATCTTCATAAAACAGTAGAGAAGAGGCAATATTTTTTAAAATAAAGTTTATAGAAAACTTATCAAAAGACCCAGTTAAATCATATCATCCTAAATGTATTTGAGATTAAAATTGAAACTGGATCAACAAATACATGAAAAATGGAAAAATTCTGTTAAGATTTTTATTGTTAGTGATTTTTACCATCAATGACAGTGGAGACAACCATATTTGGATACCAACATCACAGTCCTGACTATAGTGCATGAAGCACTGAGGAAATATCACTGAAGAAAACAAAATTGTAAAACCAGCTAAGTCATATCCAATTTACATAGAAGAGGTCCATATCAGAGATGACACCATTTTTAGAGTGCAGAACTCAATAACTGTTTGAAAAATGTTGGAAACTATTTTTATATGTAATAGGGGGCAAATAATTAAATAAATAAATGACTGATAAGCAAATAAATAAATAAATGAATAGCAATCTTGGGAAAGTCAACCTTTTTGGACTTCAGCTTTCTCTTAAAAGGATTGGACTATATGATCTCAGAAGACTCTTACATTTCCAATATCATGTGATGCTACAAAATCCGACTCACTGGTAGCATCTTCCTGATAGCCACCAGCAGAAATATATAATTGGGTTGTCATTTCTTATGACTTCCCTTAAAGAACAAGGCAAGATCTCATCAACAAATTCCTTTCCATTCCCTCCTCCCAGTCAAAACACATTTTCAAATATATGAATGTGTATGTTCTATATTGATGGCTTTTGTTTTTATATAGCCTATATTTCCATTTATACCCTACCACTACCATCATCAAATAAGCCTTTTTTTTTAACAAAGGAAAACAGTTAAGCAAAACTGAACAATATAGTGTCTGTGCATGGCAGTATCTGCAACATCCTTCATCCCTAATCTCCCACCTCTCTACTGCAAGGCAGCATCACTTTCTTCACCAGAAATCCCTATGAGTCATTCTGGTGATTTACAGACACTTTTCTCCTGACTATGGGAAAAGAGGAAAGAGAAAAATATAAGGTACCAAGTTGCAAAGCTTTTAAAGGCATCTAAGTAGACTTTTCCCTAGTTACATCAGCACTGCACTGACATTCTCTACCTCCATCTGTGGTTGGCTTTGTGCTGATACACAGAAAAATCTGCCCTCTCTGTTAAGGGAAGTCCTTAGTTCCCTAATAGTCATACTATATTTACCCTCTACACAAAAACCCAAAGCTTAACAATAAGGCCAGGTGGATTTCTGTCTGTATGGTGAAGTTAAAGTGTCAAAAAGCTGAGAGACAAATCCCTACCAGCTCTAAAATTCTTTATGTCCTCTGGCTTGGGCAAGAGCTGTCACTTCAGCCTTTGTTGGACCTTCATATTGTAAGTCATTCCCTCTGTATACAAATGTGGCTGAAAGGACTGACGTGTTCCCAGAAGTCTCTTTCACACTAATTACATGTGTGGTCTAGTGAGGGGAAACCTCATGCTGACTCTGAGGCTGAGAGTCAGGCAGCCCCAGACAGAGATAGACTTTGTTCTTAATTCACTCCCACGATATAGAAATCACAAACTCCTGGGACCCGTATGAAAGCTTGTGGAAGTAAGACAAGATGACCTCTAAAGTCCCTTCTAGCTCTGAAGTTCCTTAATACTAAGGGAAGGATTATAGAGTCTTGGAGCTACAAGAGACATTCGAAATTTGTAGTCCAATCCCCTCATTTTAGATGAGGCATCTGGGGCTCCTATGGATGAAATGACTGGAAAAGAATTATTTTTATATCTGGAGAAAATAAGGCTTAAGAGGGTCTACATTGTCAGAGTGAATCCCAATGAGCCAGTGGTGCAACTCAAGGCTCTTGTCTCCTTCTTCAATGTGCCATCCATCAAATCACAGTCCTTGTGCCAGAGAAACCTGAGTTGACTCATGAAAATGCCATACTTTTCTTGGCATGAGCCATAAACTGGGGAAATCTCTGTATAATTTAGTAGGTTGTCTCCAACTTCCTAATTTGTAAGCATGTTGACCACAACACATCAGAAGAAAATGACATCAAAAAATTTTTTTGAGTGAAGACTTTTATTTGAAATGTCCTTTTAAAAATTATGAATGTAACAAACACCAACAAGCATGAGTACACATCTATAAACAAAAAATAATGGAAAGTGGTGGGATTATATATACAACCATGAATATCTATTACATAGATCTTTTTTTCTAGTATTAGATGTTTAGATTTAACACAATGAGGGAGGAATAAAGAGAATGGAATATACATTTATATATAGTGTTTCTATATGCCTGGCACTATGGTGAGTACTTTACAAATATTATTTCATGTGGTAGCACCAATACTGACCCAATTGTTTTTGTCCCTTCCTAAACTTCCTTCTATATACTTTTTAATATGTCATTTATACAAGAAAAAAATTTTTCTTGTATAAAAAAATTTTGATATGTCATTTAGACAAGAAAAAAAAGAAAAGGAAAAAATTGTTAAGCCACATTCAACTCTTTATGATCCCATTTAGTGTTTTCTTGGCAGAGATACTGGAGTTATTAGCCATTTCCTTCTCCAGTTTGTTTTTACAGGTGAAGAAACTGAGGCAAATAGGGCTAAATGGCTTGCCCAGAGTCACAACAGTTAAAAGTTCCTGAGGCCAGATTTGAACTGAGCAAGAAGAGTCTTCCTGATTCCAAACCCAGTGTTCTTTCCACTGTACCACTTAGTGTTCCCCCCAACCTGCCAAAACAAATGTAAATACCATCTTTTCAGCAGTGGGTAATCACAATAATCTAATGTCTCCCTATCTCTCTGTGCCCAACAGTAAGTATTCCCAGATGTCATTTATAGGTCCTGGATGAAAGAACTTCAAATATAATCAGTTGTATACCTTACGTTTGATGGCACGTCCACTAGTAAAATTGTATTCTAGTACATTTATTCTCTATGAATTTGCTATTGCTTTCTATATCTTTCCACTTGACACCAGTAGAAGATGGACTTTCCAGTAAATCTCTAAACTACACATAAGGTAGAGCATTGTGTGAGGGGCAAACAGGTCCAGTCTATGACTGGCTTCTTGTTATTCTATCTGTACTTTGTGGGGGAAAAAGAAGAATGAGTTGCCATGAATAACAAGAATTCAGATTAGGTACAAACTACTTTGCTGGTGCCCTTGATTTCTCTAACTCATTGTATAAAGCAACTGGTATGGCTACTGACTCCCAGGAAGGAATGATGAGGACAAAGGAAAATATTCCCAGGGAGTGGTCTCCAGGAAACCCCAGAAAATTCTAATAGAGCTAGCCTATATTCTCTTTCTATCTTTTATTTCCTTAATGATGTCACATCTTATTCCTAATTCCTTGTTACTCAGTCTAACATTGTGCTTCTCCATCATCTTCTGAGTAAAACTCATTTTTAATTCTTCAGAGACTTTGGAGTTCCATGATTCACAGCCAAAAAACACTATTATAATATTTTAAAATGTCTTTTTATATCTTCCTTAATCACCTATATTTCCCAAAGTAGCCCTCCCCTGTCAGTCCCCTCACAGTCATTCCCTATAACAAAATGAAAAAAAGTTCAACTTAACTAACCAATACCTCAGAAAAGTCTAACTTTACATGCAGCATTTCCTAAACTTGGTTCTGTTTGCAAAAATAGTGGGAAAGATATCTCATCTTTCTCCTTTGGGGCCAATCTTGGGCATTATAATTTCACGACATTTGATTTTGATTAGTATATTTTCATACTATTTTCCTGATTTTACTTACTTCATTTTTCATCTATCCATGTCTCCACATGTTTCTCTAAATTCAACAGATCCATCATTCGTTCTAGCAAAATAATACTCCATTAATTATATTCACATACCAAAACTTATGGTATATTCCACTATCAATGGACAACTCTTTTATTTATGGTTCTTTGTGACACTAGTAAAATAATAGTTTTGAAAATATGGGCCTTTATTTTGGTGAGAAGTTTTGGATCATTAAAGGAGTTTTGATATTTCCCAAAGGTAATCCTGTCTTCTTTTTCCTCCTGGTCCAAATTCATCCATTTGTCATATCTTCTCAAGATCTATATGCTGAAAAATAAGCAATTGCATTTTAAAACCTAGATAATAGGCACACTTCATCTACTTAGTTTTTGCTGTATATATGGTTATTCTAACCTGTGAGTGGATACTGATCTCTTCTAATATGTTCTGTAGTGTTTTAAGTAATCAGCATAGCATCATCTGCAAGAACCTGAAATATAGAGAACTTATACATGTATATACATATAAAATGTATAATATACATATGTAAGATAAAAAATATACATAAAGAATTCCTTGTCACCTTGGACTATTATTTTGGATCTCATCCATAATAGTGATGAACACCTTTGGTGAGCATGTCACTCTTTTTTATAGTTAACCTGATGTTAATGGTAAGAAATGGTCGTTGAACAACCTCATCACTGCTGTTTTATCTTATAGGAAATCTTTTAATGTATGTATGTGAGATAGCTTATTGGAAGAGAGCCTGTGAGACAGCATTTGGTCCTACTGAATCAAAAGGAATTTTATTATAGTCAACAAACTAAAAGGCACAGTAAGATTTTATGATCTCTACAACTTTCCATTAATTAGGAAATGGTAAAAATGCAGTACACTGTGGAATATCACTTGCAAAAGTTTACCAGTTCTCTACTAACAACTTCATTACTATGAGTAAATATTATTCTCTTAAGTTCTTCTAGATAGGAAAGTAAACATATATGCTAGTAACTCTCCATGTTTTCCTAGTTATCATTTTCTGGTTTTAATAAGGTATATGTGTTTCTGTAATGTTTCCATCCTTCAAATATCTTGGGAATCAATCCTTCAATGCCCTCAATATTGTGCTGCTCCAGCATGGAGAAAAGAGGGGGGGGAAGAGTAATAATGACAAGAAGGAAGGAAGGGAGGGAGGGAGGGAGGGAGGGAGGGAGGAAGGGAAGAAGGAAGAGAGGAAGGAAGGAAGGAAAGAAGGAAATGTTAATGACTCATTAAAAATAAAAAAGAAGAGAGTAAATGGAAGTTAAGGTGGGGACAAAGACAAGGTAGTGTTGATTCTGCTATGCTAAATTTGAATTATACAAAATAAAAACTAATACATTGTTAAAGTGAGGGAAAAAGATAAATTGTAACAGAATTTCAGTTTCATATACAGTCTCCCCCCCTCTTTTTTTACAATCCTCTTTTTTATTTTCTTTCACATATTGAAAAATTAGTATTTTATGTTTATTATGTTCACAACACAACCAGTTTAAAATAAGAATACCAATTTGGAAACTTTATGGATGATAGATCTGAGAAGAGGAGCCTGGATGCAGGGAAATCAATTAGGAGATTATTTTAATGATACAACTAGTGCTTTCCCCTTCTACTATGGAGATTCCTAGAAACTTAGACCATGAATAAAGAGGAGCTTAGTGAACATTGATTCCAATAGTAAAGAAAGGTGGATATCCAAAAAGATTGTAATCACACTGTTACTCATCTTCACAATAATAATTATATTATTTTCTCTTTGAAGTACCAATGAATAGGAATTGAGTAGTGTAACAATTAAAAATGATAAAGGCTGATATTATGAGAATAACTAATATTGTATTTAGGCCCATGTTGGTAGAATAAAATTGGACCACATGCCTGGCTAAGATCTATTCAAACTGCCCGCCAGTCCATATCTTCTATTTCCTTTGGCTGCTTCGTACAAAAGAGAGCCAAGTCAAGCCTCATCTCCCCATTTAAGTCACGCTCTATGTTGGTTCACGCTGGTCGACGTCATCATGTCCAAAACCGGAAACCCATTGGATCACGGAAAATGTAGTCTCGAAGTCCCCCACATGTCCACAGGAAGTTTGTCATATATCTACATATCTTGAGGCTCAAATGAGCCCCAAAATACCTCTAAATGGAACCCCAGAAATTCTAAATAACACAGTAGAAAGCACCATAAAAGAAAACAGAAGGAAAGAGACATCTTTGAAAAATGAAGAAGAATGTGGATGAGGAGGGAGGAGAGGATAAAAAGTTAATGTACTTTGAATATGAGAGCCATAGATAGAAGAGTACATAGAAGAGTACATTAAAAAAGAAGTGGAAGGATATGATGGAGATAATAACACTTAGCCACACTCCTATCTTGAACTTAAGGAACAGTGAAGAATTTAGAAAAATAATTGGTAAATTTAGAATTCTAAGATATGGGCTGAGGGCAAGGATGTTTGAGTATTTATATAAGTATCAGGATTAGATTCATACCAGTGAGATAAGCTGGAATGTACTTTTTGCTATTATAAAGACCAATATAACAAGATATGGTGTAAGAATAATTAAACTTAATCATAACTTTGAAAATAAATGGATTTAACTTACCTATAGAAAAGAGTTGAAGATTACATTAGAAAACAACTCAATAAATGGGTTACCATCTATAGAGAACACACCTAAAACAAAGGGAGAAGTTACAAATTTAAAGTAAAAGGGTAGAATGAGTTTTGTCATATTTTAACTAAATTTTTTAAAAGAGTTGTAATTTTTATTTTGGACAAAGAGAAAATCATAATAAATAGCTTCCAGAGAGATAAGAAACAATACCATACTTAAAGACTCAGTAGACAGTATCATGTTAAAATATATATGTACAGGCTTCCGGGTTAAGATGGCGGCAGAGTAAGAAGCAGCTCTTAACCTCTCCTGACCGAAACACACAAAACTCCTCAAGGGGACATAAAAACAAGTCCAGACGAACGGAGGAACCCCACAACAGGGCCCAGCGTGGAAGGTACGTGGAATCGAGACATTTCCAAGCTACAAAGGGCTCTCACTCAATCGCGGGCTGAGCAACCGCCCCACCCCCACCCCCTCCACACTCATCTATAGCTTGGAACCCAGCTAAAAAGAAATAGAGCAAGTTTGGGGCACCCATCGAGCCATCAGCAGCTCCAGGACCTGTTCCTGAGAGCAGCAAGACTTAGGACCCCATTAAGTCAAAAAAAGCACGCGAAATCTGACCGCGCGCCGGAGCAGGACGCTGGGCGCAGAGAGTGCCGGCTGAGCAGAGGCGTGGGTGGAGGCAGAACTAAAGCCTAAGTGGGGA